>NC_059358.1:7944411-8544411 GCF_019703515.2 Myxocyprinus asiaticus | reverse complement strand
AGAGCGACACACGCACACATATTATTAAGATGTTTATTAAGATTAATCCCTCGCTCTGTATGCCAAATGCCTTCTCACAGTTATCCTTCTTGATTTATTCATTTATAAGTGGTACCATGTAGGGATGCACCGATACCACTTTTTCTCTTCCAATCCGATATCGGAAATCTCAGTATCGGCCGATACGATCCTAAGCCGATACCAGTGTTGTTTTTTGCATAACCAGTTTAGAATATCTTTACATTATTGTGTGGAACTAATTGGGAGTACTCTTATGTAAAGAAACACAAACCTCTAACTACACATTATTTCAATATAAATGTATAGCTTATTAAGAAAAACTTTATTGTTAACTAGTATACTGGATAATGTAGCAGCAAAATTAACAGTAATTCCAGTCTTCAGTAGAAAAGAAACCAGTGTTTTATTTTTGCCTTTTTTTTTCAAAAATGTTTCAACTTCCATCTGGACTTTAAAGGATTCAGATCTCTTTTTTGTTCAATTTAGTTGTAAGACATCATCCACTTTTCATTCACACAGTTATTTTTTGGAACCCATTCAACTTAAATATTGTTATAAACTGTAAACAATATATAAATTGTTATTAATATTATCATCATTGACTTTTAATTTTAAACACAACAGTAATATATTTAAATCGTGCACTTTTTAAACCCTCACGCTTTTCTTTTGACATTCTAAACTCTCCAGGAAGTCCTGTATGTGTCTGTTTTTAGGCAAGTTCACAGTAGTTTAATTCGCTTCTTATTCAAATTCTGGTAAAATGCATCTCCGGTACCTTTCTAAATGCATATTATAAGTGAACCGAACTACTGAGCATCTACATCTGAGATGCTGTTCTTGAGTAGTGCTCAAATATTGCACACCGCTGTGAAGGCCAAAAATAGCCACGAGTGCATCACCAGCCTGTGCGTGAGTTTGTGTCAACAGAGCAGTACCATTCACTAATGCACTGGTGCTGCGCATCCTATATATTTACTTATTAAACACAGCCTTTTGCGATTCACAGAGCTATCGCACATCTTCAAGTGGCTTTGAATAAAATGCACGAGTCATATGAACTACTTTAATGGTGTTTTTATGGTTCTTTTATGTCATTTTTGGAGCTTGACGTAACGAACATGACTAACACACAGTCTCGGATTTGGATCGGGCTTGTCGGATCGATACCTGATCCATCTAAATGCTTCAGTATCGGAGCCGATACCGATCCAGGTATCGGACTGGTGCATCCCTAGTACCATGCAGTGTAGCTGATCAGTTGGGCACTGGTGGTCCACACTGCACTGGAGAACAGGCTGGCATTCGCAGTTAGGGTGATCAGACATCACTTTAAAACCGGGGACAGTCCCTATTTTACAAGTCATGTACCGCATCATGGTGGACTTACAGTTGGGACATCTTTTGTCCTAATACTTTTTTATTAAAAAAAATAAAAATAAAAATAAAAAAAAAGGGGCAGTGGTAGCTCAGCGGTTAAGGCTCTGGGTTACTGATCAGAAGGTCGGGGGTTCAAGCCCCAGCACCGCCAAGATGCCACTGTTGGGCCCTTGAGCAAGGCCCTTGACCCTATCTGCTCCAGGGGCGCCGTATCATGGCTGACCCTGCACTCTGACCCCAGCCTAGCTGGGATATGTGAAAAAGAAGAATTTCACTGTATATGTGCAAATGTATAATGTGTGATAAAGAAAATTATTAAATAATTATTAATTAGTCTAAGGCAGCTATAGTTTGATTGCTTTAAATAAGCTTTTTAAATCAACATCAGTGTTTCGTGCATTTTTGAAATGAGAAATCAAGAGTATTGAAAGAATTTATTTTTAGGTTTAATTTCATTTTTACATATTGCAGTGCAATGAACAAAGCAAGATGCGGTTCAGGGAATATATAGACTTAACGAAGGGTGCATTCAAGACAGATGAGCATTCATGCCAGTGAATTATAACAGCAACAACAGTAAATAACAAATGATTAATAATAATAATAATAACAAATAAATTGGAAGATATTAGTGCATTTAATATTTAATATAAGACAACAAGTATTTACATGGCAGGGAAGAGTACTAATTTCAAGCTCAGATCATTCCGACATCCATGTTTTTTAATGGGAATATGGGTGGCCTTTACCTACTGGGTCGTATACATGGCAGTTTTTTGCCTTTTATTATCGGACAAATGTGAAGGCTATGTGTAAATGCTGATTTAAATACACTGGTCGAGCTTTCATGAACTTCCTTTAGCATAATTTCCATGATGAGCAAGTCCCTCACACCTAAGCTCCCAGAGTGGGGTAAAGTTAGTTTTAGGTTCGATCATTTTTGGATATTCGGTTTCTCGTACCCACGCTCTATGCCAGCGGCATGTTTGTAAAGATTTCGCACACTTGGCTTGATGTTATGGTATAAATATAGATGGTATTTAACTATAATATACAGACATAAAACACTGCACTCATAACTGTCATTTGGTGTGGCTGCAGAATTATGACAGAAAATGCTCCGATGCTCTTTTATTGCTTAGCGTACTTAAGGGACCATCTGAAATTTCCACTCACTGATATATATAGTTATAGTAATGGATAGACTAACTAACTATAAAAATCACCTGTAGTAAGTCAGTCTGCCCACTGGGAACTTACTACAACCTTTGGAATATGAAATAATGTTTTCATTAATTTTAGTGATTTTTTTTTCATATTATAAGTGCATACTGTACATTCATATGCACAGCCATCACTCTGGCGGTCTACTACACTGTGAATTTAATTATCTATTTATTTTTTGGTTTGTTTTATTTTTTTTTAAATAACAATGTTTTTTTAGTGGCTGTCAGCTGGCATCAACACCATGATGTGCCAAGCAGCGAGATTCTAATACATATGGCATGCATAGTGCACAGTTAGTGGTGGTTCAAGACAGTATTTCATGAAAATTATTTGCAGAGCAATTCCAACTCTAATTCTAGCTGATAGGAATAAGGCAGTAGGCTGCAGACGACGGGGCAAGATGACCAATCAGATGAAAGGGGCGTTTCAGTGCCGCTCACATGTGCGTATCAAATATTCAAGCCGTATATAAAATATTTTAAACAATGGAAGAAAATGAAAATTTAGCCATTTCCTCCTCTCTCTTATTCCTTTTTAAATAGAAAATGAAATAGTCAACAGAAAATGAGTTTGTATCTGCTTATTCTATTCAGTGTTAAAACCAATAAAAAACGCATTTTTCGTTTTTCATTTTTGGGTTAAAAAAACGAAAAAAGGACCGGATGCAGAAGTACACGGACCACTTTGCAGATCAAATTGTTGTTTTTGTTTTGGATTAGCAAAAATCTCGCGCGCTCAGTAAACGTCTGGCGCTCTCTTTTTTACCACCATTACCGTTTTGACAGCGAGTGTTTCAGGGTCAGCCGACTGAGAATTTACTAACAAATTAGTTTGCAAAGAAAATCACACGTTGTCACAATTTGCATTTTTCTACAAAACGAATTTCAAGCGTAAGCCTATGTGTAATTAGGTTGTATACACTTTATATTTAAGTCCAACTTGCTGTGACAATAACCGTGGATTCTGGTTTGCCAGCAAAACAAAACAAAACAAAACAAAAAACCTCCCTTGTGGACCACTGTGTACATACTTACTCATCTAAAAGAAATGTAACCTGACGGATAACGTGGTTAGCTTGTGTTTTGGATCAGCAAACAGCTCACGCGCTCATTCAGTTTACTCAAACGACGCGCGCTCTTTTAACAGCCAACATTGTTTTGACGGAGCGAGGGTTACACTGTCAGTTGACATTTTTTCCTAATATATTAATACTAGTAAAGAAGACGTATTGACTCACATTGGCCGGACTGTCCTCGGCGCTCGTTACACTGTTATCATGGGCCTTTTTCAGCCGCGCGGACTTTCGCTGAGGCGGGTTCAGCGACAGAAACTCCGAACTCGAGTCCATATCACCGTTACTGCGTAATATCACCATCTTTAATGAGCCTTAAAAGACCCTTAACCCCGTCACCGTCAATGTCACTTTCAAATGTGTCTGTCAATATTTTAATAAGGCTAATCTTTCGCGCGATAACACATCGTTTAGAAAGCGTATTCCACTCCTCCTTGATTTCTGGCGCCACAAACGTCACTTACAGTCGAAGCACGCATCGCAAAAACACAAATGTTCTGTCGAAGCATAAACTAGAGCTGTTTAAGACTTTAACCAACGTAATAAATCCCCAGTCTTAAATATTTCAAATATGTTACTTAAATACATATGAGGAAATTATATAGAGGATACATTTCTGAATTTTACAGAAGCAGATACTAAGAGAAACTGTATTCTGAACATGAATACGAGTTAGCGTAAGAATCCGTTTGGAAAGGTTTACCGGCTCGTTTTTTGGCGCGCCGTAAGTGACGCAGCGCTCACGATTCTGATTGGCTGACGAATGCCAAACGCCTCGTGGGCTTGTTTATAGAGGCTGGATCAAAGAAATGGGACATTTAGTATAACTTTTTATTCAGATGAAAGAACACCATAAAACTGAGACTTAATTGTCCTTAGCATCATTTAGTCCTTTTTAGCTGATCACATTTGATTTTTTTTTGTTTTTTTTTTTGTTTACAAAAAAACATCACAACAGCAACTGACAATAGAAACTGTCAACAGGATTTTAAAAGAGTTGTTTATTTATTCCTTCAGTAAAGAAGAAAAGCTAAATATAAACAATACAACTTTCAATTCCATTGCTCAAACTCATGGATAAGTACTAATGAAGTTGTGCTAATGAAGACAACAAGATAATCAGTGTTCAATCTGCAACAACTTGCCAAAAAAAAGGTGACTTTAAGCAATGGCGGCTAGATAGTCTTTGATCTCTGCTGGGGTCAGTCGCCTAAATCCTGCTTCATTGCAGATTCCCACCTCAATGTTGTCTTCGGTCATCTGACCTTCAAAGCTTTCCTGTAACAAAATGCATGGGGTCAGCTAGCCATCACAGATGACATTTTAGTCATGCAAATAATCATGGTAATACAAGTTTGCAATTACCATTGACAGGAATGACTTATTCTGGGCAGTGAATTATTACCTTAAGAGTCAGAATAGCTGTGTGAATCGCATCTTCCAGCTCAAGATCCTCGTTGTATCTGAAAAAAAAAAATGAAAAAAAAAGTCAAGCAAATGAGATGCTTTGTGTGAATTAAAAAGCTCTCACACTGCTTCCTAACCAGGCACAATGTGACAGGTTTCCAGCAACAAGTCATTTGTCTATTCACACTGAAAGCGAAATCAATCACAACCAATCAGAACTTATTTGATGTTTAATATACCTCTATGTGGAACAAGATTTTGGTTTCACTGTGGATGTGGCTACCCAGTGCAAAATAGCAGAAAGAGAAACCGACAAACTGTCCTCAAGCTGGTTTGGACAATAACTCAGATATACATTGAAGAAACTTTATAAGACGTCACTTTTTCACACGACATCTGGTAGGGACATAGTGTTAAAATGCCTAAACTTGGCACTGTGAACAAAATTGAGTGTACATATTAGAAAAAAAAAACACTTCATACCTTTTTTCAAGGAATGTTTTCCCATTCACATAGTTCTTCCCCATTGCCGTGGCTTTCCATGCAAAGTATGCACCCTTTAAAATATCAAAGTACATCTTATTTTGCTTATACATTACATAATAAAGGGTACCTTTTTTTTTAACAGACAATCATTTAAGTACAAGCTTACAGACTGCACTAATACACAAAATGGTATTACTAAACCAAATGGAGTAGCATAGTATACCGAGGGGTCAGACTGGAAAAGGTATGGGCGGTCTTCATCCCAGCCAGCAATCAAGAGGGAGACCCCAAATGGCCGAACTCCTCTGTGTCAAAAAAGCATTATACATACAGTATTTAAAAGAAACACATGATTAACAAAATCATGACACAAAGTTGCCATCACCATTTAGATAGAGGCTCCATATCAAGCATCTATTTGAAATGTTTTCTTACAATCTGGCATACAACCCAAACAAATATTTGTAGGGCAACTTCCAGAATATTTATAACAGTGATAAACGATGCAGTAGAGGTATATCAAGCATACCCTGATTGTGTGTACTCCTGCATAACAGAGGCTACCCTCTGAACAAGTTGGCCTGTAGGAATCGGCTCTTGATAGACCAGGAAGTATTGCTGTGCCAGCTTTCGTGCCCTTCTCACAAGAACCCTACAGACACAATTAAGACCTTTTACAACAAAACTTTTACATTTTTAGATCCCACTATAATCAACAAAGCTTTCTAGACTGGCAGCATCTTTATATTAAGAATCATTATTAAACATTGTTTGGCCATGCAGGCTCATGATCCATACCTGTAATCTGGACCCATGCCACTGTAGACCATACCGATGTGTTTGGTTATGGGCTCTACTTTGTGGACACTTTGCTCATCATACAGTATGGATTTCTGTTTCTTTTCCGTTGCCAGAACTACACCATTTGAAGCTGTGAAAGGACAATATCAATGAACGCACAGTGTTGTAGTCAGGTGAAAGCTTCTTAATTTTTTTACAATGATCAGAGAAGTGACTTACAGGCATTTAATTCAATAAGATCTATTTTCTGCCCAAAGGCAATTATAAATAAGCATATTTAAGAGGATACTTAGAAATATTCTTTCCGCACCTTTAATTCCAACCGAAGGGGCACCAGCCGCCACAGCTGCCAGAGCATACTCAATCTGGACCAACTTCCCTGAAGGGCTAAAAACAAAAATAAGATTAACCCTAGAACGCATATGTAGATTTCTCCTAAAATTTCTCATAAAATTACTTTTTCAAGGGCAATTAACCAATAATAATTTTATTAGTAATTTACATAAAGTAGTTGATATATCTTTAGTTTTATTCAATTCTGAAGAGTTTCAGACAAATAGAAAATGATGTAGGAGTTTTGGGTGACACTGTAAAAATGCTTGTATAATAGAAATATGGGCAATTTGTTTGGTGGTAAAATATGAAATATCTCAACAACTCTGCCTACACAAACAAAGACATATAAGTAGAATGTACTATGATAAATATTTTTCTACCAATGTTTTTTTTTTTTTTTTTATACATTTGAAAAATAACAATCATACATTATATTGCCGGTTGACACTACATTACTCTATGTAGCTATATTTGTTGTTTGGAGTGGTGAGGCATACTAAAAAAAGAAAAGTTGCAGGTTCAAATACACCAAGAAATGGTCCAGGACCTATGACTATTGTGCCCTTGCCGTGAATAAGGCATCTAACCTGGGGTTGTTCCATGAGGACTGTCTCTGTAATAGGAATAAGTATAACTTTCTATATTTGCATTCAACAAATAAATATGAATGTGATCATGGTATTTAACATATATTTCATTACATAACAAATGTTGAATAAACATTTAAAACAATCAATGTATTACAAAAATAATACTGACATTAAATACCATAGGAAACTCATATTGGCTTTTTAGGACCCACATATGCATTCTAGGGGTAGTGCTGCAAATTCTCTTATAATCTAAAAAAATCTTCTACTAAATTTTAAAAAGGTTAGTTCACATGATAAAAGACACCTTATTTGAGAAACTTTTAGAAAGTAGTTGCTCAAAAGACCACTTTATTAAAATATAGACGCTGGGTCATTTTTGACCCACATATGCATTCTGGGGTTACAAGGGATCTGCAAACAGATGCACTATGCTGAACAGTTGGTAAAACATGCAAAAGACGAGTATACCTAAATGGCCTATTTCCAGTCATATTTTACCACCAGTATAATGATGTGTTTTTAGAAGTCATATGGGATACATAAAGCAAAGGCTTTGCCTGGTACACTGAAAGTGAAAGTAAAATAAACAATTTCCAATCACAAAAACAAAACCGAGCCTGTCCTTTAAACACACCCGAGAGTGTTGAAATGGTTACTACGAGATACATTACAAGTTCATTTAACTCTTTTCGTGAATGTATATGCGCATGAATGGAATCAACACTGCATCACAAACACAGTGACTCTGCATCAATGTCGGTGTGATATTCAACAAATGCTTTTGATTGACGGAACTTTCGCTAAGCCTAAAAATTTCCAATGCGATGAAAAAAATTAATGTGATCTAGATTCATAACCTGGATATGATAAGATCATAACTTTAATTACCTGAAAGTTGTGAGAGAGAAACTGTACCCTCTTTCTGCCATGGCTGTGTAATGTGCTTGTTGGGGAAGTGACGTCACGGGATTAATTGATCTGATTGGTTGATAGAGTTACTGGGTGGCAACTGAAATGAAATGTGGGTAATGTATTTTATGGATTGCTAAAAATAATCGTTTGGTTTCACATTTTAGCTTACTCTGAAACTATTTAATTTAAGATACAATTATTAAAATACTTTAAAAAATATTTTTAATTATAACATGAAAAATTGAGATTTTTTTTCGTTTTATCTTTCATTTTTAACGTTCTTCTGAATGAAGGAGTATTTAGAAACGTTGAACTACAAATCCCAGAATGTCATTGTGCATGAATGTGCGCATGCGCGGTTGGTCCATGCTCTGCAATGACCGTGAGGATGTTTGCTGCGTATATGGTGTATTAACAGAATAAAACACAGAACTGAAGAACAATGTCACTATCGGGTTTACTTCAGTTTTTCAGACATTCTCTTCAGCGTCTGGAACTCAGTTTAGCGCAAGCGGCGGGGTTTGACAGAAGCTTGGGTAAGAGGAGTATACACTGCTTATGGTGTCATGTGTTACTTCCACCACTCGTATCACTCTATTTACTCTAATGTCACATTTATTTATTAGGGTCCAAGCACTGAAAGTGCGGAGGCTCTATTGTTTTTCTAAATATTATTATTATTATTATATATATTTTTTTTTGTTTGTTTTTTTTTTTTAAAGGTTTTCGGTACTTTTGGGGTACTTAACATGCGTGAAAACTCTTGAAATTTTGCACACATATCAGAGTCGTCGGACATTAAGGCTGGGCAAAGTTGGAGGGGGGGCAGAGAAAGTGAACGATCGTGAAATAGACTTTGAGCCTCTTTGTGATGGGACCTTCAGGCGTCGCTCGTTCATAGACCGCAGAGAGCTAGTTGGAGCAAAGACCTGAAGAAGTGAATTGAAGTAAGAGGGTGCGATTCCATTGGCTGTCCTGAAAGCCAGAGTCAAAGCCTTGAATTTGATGCGGGCAGCTACAGGTAGCCAGTGGAGTGAAAACAAGAGTGGGGTGACATGAGCCCTTTTTGGCTGTTTGAAGACCAAATGCGCTACTGCAGTCTGGACCATCTGCAGTGGCTTAATTGTGTTAGCTTGTAGGCCAGCCAACAGAGTATTGCAGTAGTCCAGTCTTGAAATTACCAGAGCTTGGACCGGGAGCTGTGTAGCATATTCAGACAGGAAAGGTCTGATGTTGTAAGGCGTGAATCTGTAAGACTATTAAATACACCTCCTAGGGGATTCATGTGACAGGCACCAAATTTGTGCAACATCATGAAAAGAAATTGTAGATGCTAAATTGCAAACTGATTTTTGATATTTTGAACGGTGTCGAAATAAATGTATACAGGAAACAGGAAGAGCCTTATATCTTGTATGTGTGCATTTTGTGATTTTGTTGAAAATTCAGCTGTATGTTTGGTAATGAGGACGGATCACATTAATGTGCTTATTATGGGTCACGGTCATAGCACCACCAACTGGCAGCAGGAAGTATGGCACTTTTAATAGAATTTGAAATAGCCCTCTAGTGTGTACATGAATTGCTTCAAAATTCTTTAGAATATGTCAAGACACTGCTGATGTAAAATTCTAAAGAAATATTTTGATATCTTAAATACTGTTGCCATGGCAACACATCAGTTGTTATTATTCCCTTCCTATATTTGGGTGTTTTTGAGGCACATGGCATGCTTAAAATTTCATGAAATTTGCACACACATCAGAGACGTTGGCCATTAGGTCTGGGTAAAAGTTCACACATGGGCGTTTTAAAATAGGTGTGTAAGACGGCCTCTGTAGCACCCCCATTTTCACCTACAGTGACCAAAATTGGTACATATATAGTTCTCATCAAGCCAGACAACTTTTATAATTATAGTCATTAGGTCTGCCCAATAGGAAGTCAGCCATTTTGGATTTTATGAATATTGCAGTCTCTGAAATTTTAAATACACCGATCAGCCACAGCATTAAAACCACCTGCCTAATATTGTGTAGGACCCCTTGTGCCACCAAAACAGCTCCAACCCATATCTCAGAATAGCATTCTGAGATGACATTCTTCTCACCACAGTTGTACAGAGTGGTTATCTGAGTTACCGTAGACTTTGTCAGTTCGAACCAGTCAGGCCATTCTCTGTTGACCTCTCTCATCAACAAGGCGTTTCCATCCGCAGAACTGCTCATCACTGGATGTCTTTTGTTTTTGGCACCATTCGGAGTAAATTCTAGAGACTGTTTTGCATGAAAATCACAGGAGATCAGCAGTTACAGAAATACTCAAACCAGCCCGTCTGGCACCAACAATCATGCCACGGTTCAAATCACTGAGATTACATTTTTCCCCCATTCTGATGGTTGATGATTGTTGGTGCCAGACAGGCTGGTTTGAGTATTTCTGTAACTGCTGATCTCCTGGGATTTTCACATACAACAGTCTCTAGAATATACTCCGAATGGTGCCAAAAACAAAGATTTGCATATTATATCAAAAGCCCCTTTTGTCAAATTGTTATGCATTTAACACAATAATTAATAAATTGCTTTGCGCTGGGGTCATGCTTTTTGCCCTCTTTTTTTAAGCTAACCCCCCCCCCCCAAAAAAAATTTCAAAAACCCTCTGAGAATCGGCTGCATAATCATTTAAGAAGCAAAATGTAAAACTATGTGTCTCTTTCTATTATGAAACTAGAGATATTATGCATACTATATGAGTAAAATGTCACTTGAATGGTGAATAGGTGAAGTCTATATTAAATCAGGAAAATTAAATGTTTATAAATTCTGTTGGCTACTATTCAAGTTTCTTGAAAGTTTGGAAGTTGACATTGCAAAATAGTGCATAGTCAAAAATGTATTTCAAAAATGAAAAACAAAAAAAAAATGGTTAAATCCTCCCAAAATGATCTTTTATTGCCTCTTTAAAGAATAAATAGACAGTAATTGAGGTAGTGTATGTGCTTGAAATGCTAGTGTGTGTGTGTTAACTACCATTCCAGTCACTAAATTTGATTATTTTATTAATCTAACATCTAAACCCTGTGTTCAGGTCCAGCTCTTGCAGTGAATGGTCCCAGCATTCTCCCGCAAGCCCATAACAGCTATGAAGACAACTCAGAGCCCAGTTTCATGGACAGTATCTTTTGGATGGCAGCTCCAAAAAAGAGACGAACCATCGAGGTGAATCGTTGCAGAAGACGAAACCCAAATAAACTGTTAGAAGTCAAGGTAAGAACTCTTTGGTTCCTTTGCCTCCAAATAAACAAGCTCATTAGAAGATGACAGTGCAAATTAAAGGAGCATTCACCTTTGTTTTTTAGACAGATGGCAGTTCAAATGAAGAGCAACTAGTTATCATCATTCAAGAAGTCTTTATTACTAATTTCTTCACCTCTTTTCCAGAACAATATTGAGCCATGTTCAGAGTGTGGCAACATGAAATTGAAGCATGTTTTGTGTGGATTCTGCTATGAAAAGGTCAGGAGGGAGACTACAATGATACGAAAGCAAATCTCCATCATGGAAGGCGGACCTCTCAAAACTCCTGCTGTGGAATCTGTTGTTTTGTATGAAAATGAAACTCCTTCAGATGCAGACAAGGGCAAGAGAATAATAGAACGGAGCAGGAAACGTCCATATTGGTTTAACATGTGATATATGTAATTACAGTGAAATAAAGACATACTGTTTTGTTTAATAAATATCCAAATATTGAATGGCTTCATATGTTTATGATCTTGACTCAGTGAATATTGTAACAGTTTGATGGGTGCTGCACAGTGATGTACACAGGTGCTAGACAAATTGGTGTTTTGTGTCATAGCTGTCACTCTGTTGTACTGGAATCTGGATCTGTTTTAAAACATATGGTTTCTCAATAAATAGGTTCAAATATATGGAATTCTTGCTCTAAAAAGTGTCTCTTATGATGAATTAAATGTCCTTAAAGACAACATGGTTCATTTTAACATTCAGGTTGTACTAAATATAAATACAGCATTAACATAAAATAATGAACTGGCCACTGTAGACAACTATGTGTACTCAAGGTCCCTTTTTTCTTAGAAGTGCAATGATTTTAATACAAGTCACAATATATGTAGCTCAGATATCAGTTCATACTTTGTCAAGTTTGTCTCCGAGAGGTCTGTCAGAATGTACTCAATATTTACATCCTCAGACTTTCAAAATAAACCCAGCCGTGCACTTCAACACTGACATTTGATCTGTTGCTGCAAGTTTCACTTTATATGGGAGAGGAGTTGTGATATTTACAGTAATTTCTCACATGTTCTGAGGTGAATTAATTAGAGAATAAAGGTTTGTACGTTCAATAGGAGCGAATAGCAGGGGGTATAACTGCACAGTCTTCCTCATTCAGTGAGCTGTCAATCACAGGCCAGCATTCTAGAGTTACCTGGAGAAAATGAGTGCGATACACTCAAATTACCAACTACAAATCTATCAACTTTGTCTTGTGTACACAGGCAACTATCAAATCTGCACTGCAGACATGCATAAAATATTTTATTATGCATGCATGTGAAGACAGAAAGTTTGGCTTATGAATGTATGTTGTTACCTTCCCTGTGTGTTTGTCCACATAGGAAAGGGTGTGTTTCCTCCAGTGCTGGCCAAAGGACTTCTTTTCCTGACCCTGAAGAGGCTTTGAATAGTCATACTCATCCACCTGGTCCAGAAAGAATAAATATAAAACCATAACCACATGTTCTACTTAAATGCTTGAGCAATGGCTTAAATGGACATCTGATTACTGTTCATCTACCTATCTATTTAGCAACCTACCCTAGAAACTGTCAATAATCCCCTGGAAATTAGGCAGAACAGCCTAGCAATTTAACAGCTTGCACTCAAAACATCCAAGAAACTGGCTAGCAATGGCTAGAGACCATTTAGCCCGAGACAGAGCACTTGTATTAAAATTATTGGGAAAAATTGGAACACACAATATGGCAGATGTAGAAAAGTAAATCCCATCTTACATTAAAAGAGCTAGTCACCTCTATACATCCTATGACTGTCAGTCATCTCGAGAACGCACATCCGCATTTAGCATGATCCGAGCTAAAGAAGCACAATGGTGATACCATTGTTGTAAAATTTTACTCCTGTTTAGATGTTTTTTAACCTTAATCTTTACCAACCGTTTTGGAGATTTTGGAATTTCCCCATTCATCCTTAGAATTGTATCCATAGAAAATTGCTGCCCGGGTGCGTTCCCAAGATGGCTGTCGAGTGGACTGACTTGCCTTGATAAGACCAGCTGAACACCCTAGCAATGCTCAACTCTGCAAACATCTAGCTAGGGCTAATCCCTTCAAACTACAAAACATATACTGTATAACCTTCAAAATTTTGAAACTCGCAGACCAATATTAAAAGTTTGAATTTAGACTCTTGTTGAGATGGATTGTTATTAATAGGCCTAAACAGAGCTCTTACTTTATAGTCCTCTCTGGCGTGGGCTCCTCAACTCTCCTTACGAGCTACTGCTAAGCTCAAGAGACTCCACCATGTCTGTGTTCCAGTCAATACCTAAAATCACAAAACATTATTTAAAAACTGCAACAAAGACCAATCAACATGAGGGCTTCAGATGGTAAAAAAAGAGTACATCCTTTGAGCTTTCTGATTGACATCAGTATGATTGACATCAGTTATGATGTATGAATGAAGTACTAAGTACTAAGATCTTATTTCAGTGGTAGGACACCTGATGAAGATCAGAATGAAAGCCTGACCTCTTTCAAATGTCTTGATGTCAGCCAAGCACTTGTAGACAGCATCCATCTTATCACATCCTTCTTTTAGGACGTCACCTGTCCTAAAAACAGAAGCGTGATTCCGCATAATCTTCGTGGGGAAAGACAGGAGAATAAATCATCACCATCTCATTGTAACTGGTGCATTGAGGTCTTGTGTCAAAGACTGATCGATCCAAACCTTCTGCATATTGAGTCTGATCTCTGAGGTTCCTGTGTTGCCTCTGGTGAATCTCAACCTGTCCAGATTGGCAACAGACTCCTCACCAGCACTGGGCATGAGTGGGGGCAGTTTCTCTCCTGTGGAGATAATGGGGGATTATTTGATCAAAGACCAATGACACTTTTTGACCAATGAATTTTCCAGTCATTCATGGATTTTCATTTATTTATGGATTGAATTCAAAGATTTTTAATAATCATTTAATAGAAATTGCACTCACAAAGAGGATGGAGGATAAGTAGAAAATTATATAGAGATTTAAATTATATAGTGAGAAATAAAGTAATTAAAATACAATGACTATTTAACAGAAAGCTACTGGTGACAGTCTGGATTAATGGCATGAACTAAAAATGATATTCCTACATAATTAAGAGCACTTGTGGAACTTTACCTGTCCCTTGTAGTTGGTGGGGATTCTGCCCATGTTGAAGAGAACGGTTGACAGGACTGGAATGGGCTCTTTGGTAACATCAACCCCTGCAAAGATCATGGCTGTCTCAGAGATGTCGGGCAGGCGTGTGGCGAGCTGTGTGAATCTCACAAAGAAATACCCATATACATCCTTCACCCTGATATCAAAAGAAAAAATAATAAGTTATATCTTGCATACAGAAAATAAAGCCCATTTTAGGGCCATGAAGTTTTTATTTTTATTTTTTTATATTCCATCTGCATTATTTTAATGAGAAATTAGTATACTTCCCCAGAAATAATATTTTTTTATTTTGTGTGTGTATATATATATATATACATCTTTGCATATATTTGTTTTTTATTCCTCCGTGTGTTCCTTGGTGGCCAGCACTGGAGGAGTCTACAGTTAGATTGGCTTGGTTATAACAGCGGCCTCTAGAAGTCACAGAAAATCCCCAAGAGGTGTATCTAAATCTTTCAGTATTGACTATATTTATCCAATATTTATCCTCACTTCAATGGATATTTAAGTTTAGTAGAGGACGTTCACACTGAACGCATTTTTGCATCCGTCCGCGCTGTTTTTCGAATAGTATCTTCCAATTATATCACAGTGAAAAGAAAACATGTGATTACATTTCAACCAATGGTACCTTCTTGTCTTCTTGTGAATTGTAAAAATGTTTCTCCTCTAATAAAAATACATAAAAACATAACCAAACATTATGAAAAATACATGAACAATTGTAATATGCATAAAAGAATTATAAACAAAGAGTTGATAAAATTAGGAATTTGAAATTCTTTTAAAACCAACTCTTCATTCATCCCTTCTGGGAACAGACTTTTAAATAAAAAAATCCAAAAAGCCTCACTCTTTTTATGGAGCTGATCAGTGTTGCATCCTCTTGCTGGGGATTTTATATGTTCAGTACCAAAAAACAAAGAGGAGGACATGGGATGGTTATGTTCTTTAAAGTATCTTGCCACTGGGAAACAGCTGCAATAATTCCTCATTGTTTATACATGCTTGTTTAGTTCACTTTTATGCCATGTCATCTGTACAGCATAGAAAAGACAGAACTAATTGAAGATGAAACAGAAGAGCACTAAAAATGACCAACTTTACGTCCGTGTTTGAATTTCATTGAGACATAGGCTACAGTATTCAATAGAGCATGATATACCACACTTTAAATGAATATTTCTATGATTCCTTAACCTTATATTTTTGCCAGATCAACTTAGATTTACTAATTTCTTTAGATAACATTAGAATATGTGTTTTTGAGTAAACTAATGGCACAATAGCAATGCACTGATATAATGTAAAAAATTTTTTAAAAAAAAAGTGAATTCCACTAATTGTTAGTTTACTAGACCTTCTTACTGAAACTATTATTTAGTTATTTTATTTTATTATCACATTTTATTTACCAAGTTACTTTTTAAAAGTTTAACCAAAAAAATGTCTTACAGTGCATAGTTCAGCACATTACCACATTCACCATGGTCAAAATACATAAAATCCGATTTGTCCCCTTTTTTTAATAAGAAACATGAAATTTCAATGAGCTATTGAACACTGAACTTGAAATGTCCCCGTTTTTCATTTCAGAAATCTGGTCATCTTACATCAGCCATTCTATTTGAAGTTTATAACTCTATTGTTTTATTTATGTTTTCATTTATTTTGTGGTGTTAGTCAAATGTGGTCAAGCATAACATGTCCACCCTGTTATGGGAAGTTATATGGGAAATTAATATAATAAAAAATTTCAATATACAGTATTTATGTTAACAGAAATAAAATCATCATTATTAGTTTACAAATATGTTTATATCAATCACAGACCATGAATTGGCTAATTTATCCACTGAATATCCACCCTGTTATTGTCCACCCTGATGCTGCCCATTTAACTGGATGGAAATCTACATTTTGTAGTAATTTAGCTTGACCAGTATGAGTAATACAATCTTTAATATGTCCCTGTAATTATGAAACAAGTTCCAAAAGCCGGAATGTCACAGAATTGTAGGAATGACCCATTTAAGATATGTACAGAGTTGCAGATTACGCAGTCTACAGTAACAGTAAAGTACAGTCTATAGTAACAGAACAAATTATTGCATATTATCAAAAAGTCCCTCAATATAATGTAGGCTAATATCAGAACCCATCTATCCAAGATCCAGTGAGTTAATTTTTTCTTATAATAAATCAAGTAATTGGAATAACTGAAGCTAATAACTAATATCATTAACAGGCATCTGTTTATAAAATATTAATAACACAATGTGAAAACAGTGATGGTGAGCAGTGAGCATTGCAGGTTATGAAACATCAGACTGCAGTGTTTTGTAACTTCTCAGAATAACCAAGCACAATCAAAAAAAATATTAAGCAAAATAAAAGGAAAACTTTGCCTTTAAACATAACAAAACCACAACTAAGACATCACAGTTTAAATAAAGAAAGTCTTGTGTCACTTACAGTTTTGCCAGTCAAAACACTTCTGCACATCATATGTTTGCATGCTGCGCTCACTGCTGCCATGATACAGTCTGCGCATCTCATGCGCTGGTGGGAACATCTAGAATCCCACACGCGCCGCCCTCAGGACTAAACTACAGTAGTGAGGGTGTGACTGTTCCTGTGCAAGTGTGTGTTTTTCTTATTTGCGCTCTTACAGAGGATATTAAGAGCATGCAATGATAAGTATATTATAACTTATTACATTTAAAAAACGTTCAAATGTATGCCATGAATTTTATACATTTAAGCAAAATAAGAAACGTTCCAAACTCCCCTATGAAATCCTAAATGGACTGTTTGCTGTAGTTTAACGGAATTGCATTAATGTCCGGGCTGTTTATAGAAGGATCTTATATACAACTTTAGATTGTTCAAGGTGAGTTAAAGGATACAGTATTTAATGTTATAACAGTTCCTATGTGAACAGAATAGGTCTATATGTTATTAAACAATTGCACTTGTGTTGAAATGCACCTCCTGAAAAAATGCATGTCATAGGCAGGGTTGCAGTTTTAGCAGTGTTGTACTGCAGGTCATTTTTAAGTTATTGTTAGTCATGATGGCTTTAATATGCTTAATAATAATAATAATAATAATAATAACAATAATGTTTCACGTGTGCAGTGTGTTGGTTTGTTTGATGTATGGCAGACACAATATCTGATTGTCATCAGCAAGACACATGTAAACAGTTTATCTGTCACTGTAAAAACACAGAACTTGGGTAAAAAAATTAGCAGCTCAACCTCACTGATGGAAAACTGTTTTGATGACAAATAGGCAGTTTACTGTCCACTGAATGTAAAAAAATAAAATAAAAAACGTCTAAAAATAATCAAACAACCCATAAGTTGTATATTCTTCTCCATTTGATCAGAGTTTCTCCATGAACAACCTGAATGATCCACCTAGATGGAATATTAGACCAGATCCAGCTGGAGGAAATGATGGGGATAGATGGAATTATGCCCTGCTGGTGCCCATGATCGGGCTGGCAGCATTTCGTAAGTGCCCATTTACATAAACTCAAGGGTGATCATGTAATACCTGTTGGAAATGTTTAATCAGAGGTCTTGAATTATTCTGTAAGGTACATTGGGGCTAATGGCCCCCTGGGGTAAAAGGCACATTTGATTTTATTTTCTCCCAAAACACTAAATAGCAACAAAAACTACCACAGCACTTTCCTAAACACCTGTTTGTCACTATGCACTGCAGATATTTCCTGATCTGTGAGATCATTTAGTTCAGTGTCTAAAGGTTGATTTTGAGGTCAACTGATCTCATATTTAATCATTTTTAAAATGTTTAAAATTATCACATTTATTTTGATTATTTTAATTTATGTAATTTGAGAAGGAAGAAATCGCTGAACAGCTGGAATCTGGAGTTCTGTTGGTGTTTACTTTGTAAAAATGACCGCCTGACTCCTCATTATTCAGCCTATTACAAGACTACTTGCCAAATAAATAAATAAATGCACATGAAACATAGATTTTAGTTTAAATTATTTATTTTATTAGCTTACTTGTAGAGATCGCACAGTGAGCCGAGAAGCAGGAGAGACGGCTTGCAGAACTCTGATGTGAGGTCTGATATGACTTAATTCCCTGAAGTGTGGTTGTTACAGAGCAATATCTGACTGCTGGATGGTGCCATTGACCAATCAGAATTGAGTATTTCAGAGAGCAGTTTAATAATACAATATATTCACTATGTGGGTTTGAAATAAATTTGTGTTTCTAAGGGAGTTGGTAAAATCTATCGACTAATTTCTGTGTTTGTTATTTTACAGTATTCTGAAGTGTAGTAGGATTTTGTTTGATAGTCTTTTTTACTGTATTATGGTTCTCTTTGAAGGTACTTATTCAAATTAAAGTGTGTAACTTTTTAACCATGCTAAAATAGTTTTTCTTTACAGTATGCAACTTTGCTATTTGTCTTTTACTGCCTTTTTGGCCAGATCGTACGTACAAAAGAGTTTTTACCTGATTAAAAAAAAGCCACAAACTGTGTCTTTTGCCAACACACACTTTAAAAATAAATCTGGATTGTTTATTTTCATCCAGGTTGGATATGGACTCGAGAATCACAGAGACAGATCCAAGATGTGAAAGGTAAGTACGACAGCAACATGGCAGCCATCACCAAAGACCTGGAGATGAAGTACAGAGACACGCTTACAGAAAACAGACGGACGGTGGCGCACCTGGAGGTGGAGCTTGAGAAGGAACGCCAACGCGTACAGGGTTACAGGAAGGCCCTGATATCTCAGAGCCAGCAGCTCATGGAGGAACGCAAGCAGCTTCAGCAAGAACGACAAGATCTGGAGCAAGAGAAGAATCAGCTGCTACAGTCTGGCGTGGCTGGTGTGGCACTGCGGAAAGCCCTGGAACGAGAGGAGGAGTGGCAGTGTAGGGCTCAAGCTCTCCTACAGGAGCTAGAGATGAAGCTAGTGGAAAGGCAGGAAGCATTCTGCAGCATCCTGTTGCCACGGGAACATCGTCTGGAGATGGAGAAGAACCTGCTGCTGAAAGCTGCCAAAGACCCTGTGGGTTCTGAGCTGAATTTAGAGGGGGATCTCAGGGACATTTTTAAGAATGACAGACACTGTGCAGATTTGCTCAACATGTATAAGCGCAAGAATGGTAGTTTGATGTGGTTGTATCTCAGGTACTGGCAGCTGCAGGTCACTCTGCAGAAACACAAGAGGGCAGAGGAGACACTCAAAGGAGTGCCACCAAACAGACCTTGAGGCAGGAACCGATGATAGAATCTCAGATTTTTGTGAAACAGCAGCTGGAAAGTTAAGATCTTGCTGCTGTTTTCCTTTGCTAATCTAAATTATTTCCAAGAATTATTTATGATGCCAAACCTTTTTTGGAAACATTTTGAGCCTGTTTAAAGGATAGTTAACCCAAAACCTACCCTTGTGTTGTTCTGACCCTGTATTATTTTCTTTCTTCCATGGGACACAGGGAGATGTTAAGGCCCAAACATACTTCACGCAAGTACGCAAACATACCTTGCTACGCAAGCTTAATTCCATGTAGTGAAATGTGTCAGTGCTCAATTCATAACCCAACGCAAGTATGCGCTGCATTCTCTGCACTGCCTCTCTGATTTTTTGTTTTCAGTCAACAGCTGTCATGGCGGAGCAACAATTTGAGGAGAGTCTTGCCGAACAAGTTAGATTATACAAACATATTTATGACCCCTCATCCCCTCTCCATTCGAATAAAACAGCGATTGAAAATGCTTGGCAAGAAATTGCAGCTTCCCTAAATTCTGATAACGACACTGTAAAGAGAAAATGGAAACAACATCGGGACCGATTTGTCCAAGCCAGAAAGAAATGGAAAGGCATCCGCAGCGGAGATGCCACAACTTGCTATGGATATCCAGTAATTTTGGACATGTTGGGATGGCTTTTTTACTTCATAAAACACCAGACAACAGAGTCAAATTCTCGTGATTCGTTTCGTGGTGCCTAAAAAAATACTCTGTCTCCCCCTTGTGGTGTGAGGTTTGTAACCGCCAGAGCAACGCAAGAGCGCATGTAAAGTATGTACAACGGGACCACGCTTAGGCCATGCGTTGGCCAAGCGCTCGCGTGTGCGTTCGCGTATTTGGGAGAAGTATGTTTTGGCCTTTAGGCAGGATGGCAGCCGCAGTCACCATTCAGTTTCTATGAAGAAGGAAAAAAGGTGCACTGAAAGTAAATGGTGACTGAGGTTAACATTCTGCCCAACATCCCTTTTGTGTTTCATGGAAGAAAGAAAGTCATGCAGCTTTGGAACAACATGAGGGTGTGTAAATGTTGACAGAATTTTCATTTTTTGGTGAACCATTCTTTGAACTATCCCTATAGTCCTTGAAAATCATATCTGAAAATGCAGCTGCAAAATGAACACAAAATTAATGTTGTTCTTATTTTTTGTTTGGATTAAATATGTTTTAATTAACAATAGAAATTAAAACAATTGTTCTTATGCTTTCATGCTTGTCACATTATTGATGAACTTAGTTAAGTTAATAGGATTTATTCATTTGAGTTTAAAGTCAGATAGGTTGTAACTAATACAAACCACACAAATGAGCATGCTGTTACTGGCATTAAAATAAATATACAACCATTCTGTAATGAAATAATATATTACATTTTGAATGACTCAGGTTTATTTTTTTTATTTTTATTTTTTATGTGTGTGCCATAAAAATACATGAATAGTATTTATAATGTGTAAAAGATTGGTACTGATGTATTATCAGCACTATACAAACTACAGAATCTATTTCCAGGAACTGTAGTTTGACTGTTTTGAAAAGTTGTTGTTTGTCCAGCAGAGTCGTCAGTCTTCAGTACAGTCTAAACCTGCTGAGAAAGAAAGCAACAGCACATTTATAACCTGATAGATAAAAATGGAATTAATTCAGATCTGTGCAATGACAGTATCACAAGAGATTTCTATTATTGTTTTCAGAATTTTCCTCTGTTGCATTAGACAATTATTTCAGTCATATACTGTTATCCGTCTCATTGCTAATCTAATGGAAAAATACCTTAACATGCAGTGTACCAAAGTATTTGGACACATAAGCCACAAAATATATATACTGTTCAAAATGAAGACAAAAAGTATCTTCAGCAACCTTTGGTTGTCAAACATAAGCTGAATATGTAGTTTATGTGATGCACAACACCTGTGGTTACTCTGATAGGACACCTGTGTGAACTTAAAGGGATAGTTCAACAAAGAAAATTTTCTTATAATTTACCCTACTCAAAGTAATCCATACAACATTTGGTGAGAGCAGAAAAAAATATACTGTAACAAATTTTTCACTATTCATGCCATTGCAATCTCTAGGCACAATCATGATTTTACACACAATTACACTTCCTAGTGCTTGACATATGCACAGAGAGCTCGATGGCGCTAGGAAGTGTAATCGAGCTTGCAGTCATGATCGCCATGGAGACCTGATGTCAAGATTTACAGTGAAAAGAGTTACATTTTGGTCCGTTCCCACCCAATCAATTGGATCGCTTAAGAAGACATGTATTAAACCACTGGAGTGTTAAGGATTACTTTTACTTATGCTGCCTTTATGTGCTTTTTTGGAGCTTCGAATTTCTGTTAACCATTCACTTGCATTGTAGATATTCTTCTAAAAAAATGTGCTTTCTTCTAAAGAATAAAGAATTGTCATATAAATCTGGGTTGGCATTAGGGTGAGTAAATGATGAGAACATTTTTTTTTTTTGGGGGGTGAACTATCCCTTTAAGGGGAACTGACTTCATACATCCACTAAAAATGATCTTGGCGCCAGTAATTGTAAAAACGTCTAAAAAAAATTTACGTTAATTTTGAGAAGATCTAGCGTCATGTTCGCAAATGCCACTTGGTACGAAATTTTTTTATCTAATGCAATGACATTTAGTCATGACTTAAGAGTCCAAATATTCAGGGCCACTGTGTCTCTTATTGAAGTCTTCTTGAGTCATCTCAGCCTTCAAAATCCACATGCTCACGCCCTCTATGTGAGTGAGGTCACCCAACATACTCGTCATTGTATCCATGTCCATGATGGCAGACAGCATTCATCAGCTCATCACTCCCTTCGCTGGAAGCCGATCAACATCTCCCGTGGTGGAGAGATGAGGCTAGAGGCTCTGAAGTTTGGACTTCTAGGTTGGATTACCATGGGCTTATGTTGGGTGATGGATGAGACCTCTCTCTTCTGTGGGCAAACTCCACTTAACCTTGTCTCAGAGTCCATTACAGATTTTAATCTAGAGGGAGAAGGCTCGCGGGTCAAATCAGGCTGCGTGACGTCTCTGGGCACAAATATTGGTATTGGGAGAATGTTCTTGTAAGGTAAGTGATATTCCTGCATTGGTTCCCCCTCTTTTCCCATGCAAATCATCTGGTTTGGAAACCTTTGCACTGTAAAATGAACCACCTGCTTTTTTTTGTAGCTCTCATGTCTCACTGAGTCTTTCTCGAAGAGTGTCATCCTGTGAAGGAGAATGATGAAAGTTTGCAAGTTAGTAGTTGTCTTTGACACTTTGAACAATGACTAACCTTACACGCATTGTTGCACTCATATCAAAGCTAAAAAGTTCAGTACAAACAAAGAATGCGGGACTATATTTTACTTTAACATTTCAAACTATTTCAAAAGAGCTGCATGAAGATTCTTCCAAATTTCTTCTTTTGTGTTTTACAGAAAAAAATAAAAAGCATACAGGTTTGGAACAACATAGTGATGAGTAAATAGTGATACAATTTAAATTTTTGGGCAAACTGTTCCTTTTTTAAAAAGCTGTTTTTTTTAAAGACAACACAGAGGAGAAAGAAGTACATACTTGTATTCTGGTCTCGTCTCTATCAACATGTCTAACCAGGTGGCCTCATATGATTCTCTTGCGATCTCATCACTCTCCTGGAAATCACTGTATGAGTTCACCAGATATGACCTGGGTGTCCTGCTCAAGCAATGCATCTTGTACAGTTAACCACACTTAACTAAATCAGAAGCTAAATGAAAAATATTTAAATCTTCTAATAAGTCGTGCTGCTTCCCTTCTGAGTGTTCCTCTGTCTTATAAATAAAGGTTTGCTGCTATTTTTACTCCCTGTCATCATGCCCACAGAATAGATTGGTTTAGTGTGGCGAGGGGGGAACTGACTAATCCCACGAGTATTTAACTGATATGTAAAACTAACAGCTCCACTTGCAGGTGAACAGGGCCAAATGACCTATCTCAGCTTTCCTGTGTTACAGTATGTACCAGTGCATCAAGACTTCATGCTTACAAAACTAGATGCTGAAACATAAGATATCAGAAACTTTTATTTTCTTTTTCTATGTATCAATGTGCTAATGTAATTTTTTTTAACAAAGTGAGTGGTTTTAATTTTACCATCTTATGTATACATACATCATTTACATAACAATACTAAATGTACAGTGATGGTTCTATGTTACAGTGATGCTATCACATGCTAAGACCACAGTACTTTTGTATTTACCATGATTAGGAGTGATACCATATTAATAAGGATCACATGGTACTCCAAGGCACATCAAAGAATACAATATTACCATGATACCTTAAATAATTTTACCAAGATACATGTCCCAAACAACATTGTAGTACCTTGGTACATGATCAAAACAACATGATATACTATGGTGGGCCTACAGGTCCAAAAAACATGGTAATACCAAGGTACACGTCCATAAAAACATGGTATTACAATGGTAAATGTCCCAAAACATGGTAATACCATGGTACATTTCCAAAAACATGGTAATAACATGGCACATGTCCCAAAAAACATGGTAATACCTGGTACATATCCAAAAAACATGATAATACCATAATACATGTCTAAAAAGCATGATATTACAATGGTGTGTGAGCAAAACAACATGATATTACCATGGCACATGTCCAAAAACATGGCAATACAGTTGTGCATGTCCAAAAAACATGGTAGCATCATGGTACATGTCCAAAAACATATTACCATGGAAAATGTGCAAAACAACATGCTATTACCATCATACATATCCAAAAACATGGTAATACCATGGTATATGTACTAAACAATATGGTATTACCATGGTGAAGTACGTCCAAAAACATGGCAGTACCAAAGTACATGTCCAAACACTTTGTGATACCATGCAACATGTCCAAAAAAACAAACAAAAGCAAAGTATTATATACATATATAAACATAATAATAAATCATTTTTAAAGTAGTATACGTGGTATGTGTGGTATAGTGTACAGGTAGAAGACAAGTAAGCTTTATAATTCTATTCAATCCCTGAATGTGGAAAAAAATGTAATAAATAAAAATAGAACAATGTGCAGATTTCTCAGACATATCTTATTTTAGAGGACCCGTTTTCTGTCTAGGTTGTCAGCACCTGTGCAGAGGCCCCTCACCCTATTGCTGTAGCATTCAGAGCATCATGTTATCCTCACACCAGTCTGTAAGATTCATATGCTGTAGGTGAGACAAATAATACATCACTCAACAGTATGAACAACCGTGTCTCATGTTACTGATGAAACACACCTCTCTTCAGACATGGGGATTCCTTTGGGAGTTGGGACAGTTGTTAAATTTGGCCTCAGCATGAATCAACCTGTCAGACATGATGTTCAGACATGTCCAAATCATATTTCACCCCAAAATCAAAAGAAAGAAATAAGAAATCATATTATGCTCAGAGAAAAATAAATCTAGTTTTAGGACCATCAAAACATAAGCACATTTCTTCCCCCCAATTCTCATTCTCATTGCTGTAATGTGAAGGAAAAAAAAAGATATTTTATATAAATGAATTAATATAGTATAATGATTCTGAAACACTAGTCAGAATAAGTTGCATTATTTCAGATATTGCTGTAACCAAATTTCAGTTGGTTCCTTCATGAACTTGATAGAGATATTGGGCAGATGCATGCAGGTATAGAGGATTGCAACGATGCCAAGCTGGAGCACAATGTTGTTTGCCGAGAAATTCCAGTGATGCATTCAGCGCAAGGTGTGGCATCAGGTTACTGCAGTCAAAGCCAATGTGATTTTCAGAGTGCACTGCTGCAGCGACAAACATTTTCCCCTGTAATAAGACCCTTGTGGCAACTGCAGCTGTGGTACTAATATGACATGATGGATGAGGAAATGCCCCTCTAAGACAAAGACACTCACACAGATCATTGTGCTATTTTGGGCTATGAATTTTGCATTACATTGTGCATATGAACGCTTTTTCTGTATTACAAGCCAGAGGGGACAGAAGAGAGGAAAAAATCTTCTTTCATGACGTTGCTAGAGAAAAACAAAATAAAAAACAGCTTAAACCAACTTAAAGTGGTTTGCTGGTCTTAGTTGGTCTAAGATGGTTTTAGCTGGCTTCCTGCCTGACCAGCTGACAAGCACCCAAAACCCCATTATAACCGATCAACAGACCAGCCTGACCTGGCCGGGAGACCAGCTAAGACCAGCAAGCCATCTTAGGATGGTTTAAGCCTTCTAGTAGTGGATAGAGAAATTTCCACCATGAACTTTCCATTAGACAGTGTTGGCAGTTAGGCAGTAGGCAGGTATAAGGGAATTGGTCATAATGGAAGGTTATGGATATATGAATGCAAAGCCCATCTAGAGCAATGGAAATATATTAGTTGATGTCATCAACTAATGTCATGTGTGAGCATATAATGTCATTTGTCATTGTACCTGCCTCACTGAAAGCATACAAGGAGGGTATTCAGGGTGGTTTTTGTATTTCGGGGTTTGAACAGTTTGGGGTTGTAATATTTAGGTATCATGATATCAAGTTGTCCCTTGGAAATGTATTTTGTATTGACACTAGGGGGTGATGTTTTATACTGTTATTATTCTGACAGTACATTTAATGACTGTGACAGTCATGTTAAACTAATGAGTAACTGAAAAAGTAATGAAGTTTATTTAGGCTCATTCAGTAATGATAAAGGTAAATTATATTATGTACAGTGGGAGTCCAAAAGTCTGAGACTACATTGAAAACTGGGATTATGTGTGTTTTTTAAATGTTAAATTTTTTTTTAATTTATTTATTTATTTATTTTTTATTGGAAATAAACAGAATACTTTGGGATTTTGAAAAATGTAAAAAAAAAAAAAAAAAAAAAAAATTAAGAAATATTTAAAATTCTGTTCTTCGAAGTCACTAATCAAATGTAAGCAAATTTATGCTTACTCCTTTGTACAAAAGGTCAGATTTCCCTGCTTCCACTGAAGCAGACAAGATGCTTTTTTGAACTTTCTCAAATCATGCTCATGCTCAAATCATGCATTAGATGATCATCAGGTTTTGCATGACATGTCAGCTCAAGTGCATTCTGTCATTAGTACCAAATATTTAAAAAATCTGTTTATTTATTTATTTAATATTTCACTCAAATTGTTATAATGTATGCCTAAACTGAAGATAAACACTCTGTTCAATGTCTTTATCCAGATAATATAAAAAATCCAAGTCTTTAAAATGTGACATTCTTAGTTCCCTATCTGTCACTCACTCGACGTTGTGTCGATGTAGTGACACTAGGGGTCACTCTTGGGAGCCCGAGACACCTCTGGTCTTTGATAAAAGGCCAATGAAAATTGGCGAGTGGTATTTGCATGCCACTCCCCCGAACATACGGGTATAAAAGGAGCTGGTATGCAACCACTCATTCAGATTTTCTCTTCGGAGCCGAACGGTCATGCTCATCGAGCTGAATAGCACTGTTCATTCACCTCTGCTGGATCTGATGGCGCATTTCAGCGGCTTCTCCCTCCTCTGCACTGGTGCACTGCAGAGAACGCCCCTGGGCGCTTCGGCAGAAAAACTAGAGAGCATATCTTCTGAAAGAGCGTTTTTCCCCTCTAAAAGAGTATATATTTCTCTAAAAGAGCACACACACGGAACATCTTTTTAAAGACGTGTCTTTCTAAAGATGCCTTTCCGTTCGTGTGTTATTCCTGGTTGCGGTCGTTTTCTCTCAACTTCGGATGGTCATGATCGCTGTCTTACGTGACTGGGCGCAACCCACACGGAGGCAGCTTTTATGAATGGTTCATGTTCTCACTGAGAGAACATGACCATGGCAACGTTGCGGTCGCGGCTTGCTTTCGTAAGGAAGCAAGCCACCCCAGCGGCTCCCCGCCTCGGTCCTCCTACCTACGGGTATGAGGTCAGCGCGGCTAGCACTGGGGGCGATTTGGGGACCTCAATGGGATCGCCTCCGCCGGGTATCCCCCCGCGGACCTCCCATTCCCCAGCACGCTCGTCTGCCCCAATCGGGCTTCCGGATGAGTTCGCCGGCTTGTCGCACGGCGAGTCTGGCTTCTTGTTCGAGGCCCGCGAAGATGATGAGCTCTCGAGCGCAGCCTCAGCTGGGCTTCCCCCTTCGGGGACGGTCGCCCAGTTACAGGCCGATGCCGAAATGACGGACATGCTTTCCCGGGCAGCCGCGAGTGTCGGGCTAGAGTGGAACCCTCCGCTCTCCCCTGAACCCTCGCGGCTTGATGATTGGTTTCTGAGCTCGCGGCCCGCTCAAACCAGCTGCGCCCTGCTCCAGTGCCATTCTTCCCGGAGGTGCATGAGGAGCTGACGAAGTCGTGGAAGGCACCTTTTACTGCCCGACCCCGACTCCGCAGTTCCCCCGCTCTCACTACCCTCGATGGCAGGGCGGCCAGGGGCTATACAGCGATTCCCCCGGTGGATAAGGCGCTCGCGGTGCACTTATGCCCGCAGAGCGCCGCCACCTGGCGTGGACACCCTAAGCTCCCATCCAAGCCCTGTAGGCTCACGTCGTCCCTGACGGCCAAGGCCTACAGCGCTGCTGGACAAGCCGCCTCTGCCCTGCACGCCATGGCTCTCCTGCAGGTCCACCAAGCCAAGGCACTGAAAGAACTGCACGAGGGTAGTTCTGCCCCAGATTTGATGCAGGAACTGTGCTCGGCGACCGACCTCGCCCTCCGGGCGACGAAGGTCACGGCGCGGTCTCTCGGGCAGACGATGGCCACACTAGTGGTCCAGGAGCACCACCTGTGGCTCAACCTGGTTGAGATGGGCGAGGCCGACAAGACACGGTTCCTTGCTGCCCCCATTTCCCAGGCGGGCCTATTCGGCGACACCGTTGAGGACTTTGCCCAGCAGTTCTCGACGGTAAAGCAGCAGACGGAAGCAGTCCGGCACATCCTGCCCCGGCGCGGCTGAAGACCCCAACGCCACCAGTCTCACAGCCGGCACCGAAGAACCCACGCAGGTCCTCGAAGCACCCCTGAGACAGGCAACCCAGGGACAAGGGAACCCACTCACGTGGAGCTGGTAGAAATACCACTCCATCCCCCGGTGGAGGGCCGGGTGGAAAATCTTTTGTTGCCTTTTTGTTTGATTTCGCCGCACGCCCAAGTGGCTGTGGTACCCAACAGTTCAGCAAAAGAGCGGCTTCCTTCCTCCCTGGGTCACATACCCGGTGTGTACGGTCGTCACCACGACTACCGTCCACGGGCTTTATCTTGCAGGATTGGCACTCCAGCGGTGCCCTTTCCGCCCCTGAGCACCCAGCTGTGGCACAAATCCACCCCCGATGTGACAGCCTCCATGGGTCACGAGGACAGGCCTCTTCCTCCCCCGTCCCAGGCTGTTCCGGGGGTGGTCACAAGGAGCCAGGTAAGTGCTTCGATGTCCCTAGACTCAGCACGGCCACGACGTGCTGTGGCACCTCACGATCCGCCCCGCCGCGAGGCCCCATCTGCCGGTACGTCCGACGACGTTGTCCCCTTGGTCCCCCTCGCACGGAATTTGGACGCATGGCTTGCGCTTCCCAATCCATCGCGGTGGTCGATCCGGACCGTCCGACTCGGCTACGCGATTCAGTTCACCAGGTGCCCGCCCAGGTTCAGCGGTATTCACTTCACCTTGGTCAAGGGAGAAAACGCTGTTACCCTGCGCGCGGAGATCGCTACCCTCCTACGGAAGGGCGCGATAGAACCTGTCCCTCCAGCCGAGATGAAGAAAGGGTTTTACAGCCCCTACTTCATCGTACCGAAAAAAGGCAGTGGGTTGCGGCCAATCTTGGACCTGCGAGTACTGAACCGGGCTTTACACAGACTCCCGTTCAAGATGCTGACACAAAGACGCATTTTAGCGAGCGTCCGGCATCAAGATTGGTTCGCGGCGGTAGACTGAAAGGATGCGTACTTTCACGTCTCGATCCTTCCTCGACATAGACCCTTCCTGCAGTTCGCGTTCAAGGGTCAGGCGTATCAGAACAAAGTCCTCCCTTTCGGCCTGTCCCTGTCTCCTCGCGTCTTTACGAAGACCGCAGAGGCTGCCCTTGCCCCGTTAAGGGAGGTGGGCATTCGCATTCTCAACTATCTTGATGACTGGCTAATCTTAGCTCACTCTCGAGACGTGTTATGCGCACACAGGGACCTGGTGCTCTCGCACCTCAGCCGACTAGGGCTTTGGGTCAACTGGGAAAAGAGCAAGCTCCTCCCGGTTCAGAGCATCTCTTTTCTCGGTTTGGAGTTGGACTCAGTCTCCCTGATGGCGCGCCTTACGAATGAGACAGAAAACAGCGGTTCCACTGAAACTTTTTCAGAGGCTCCTGGGGCATATGGCATCCTCGGCGGTGGCCACCCCGCTCGGGTTGATGCATATGAGGCCGCTTCAGCACTGGCTCCAGACTCGAGTCCCAAGACGGGCATGGTGCCACGGGACACACCGTGTGGCCATTACGTCGGTCTGTCACCGTCTTTTCAGCCCTTGGACCGACCTCTCATTTCTACGAGCAGGTGTTCCCCTAGAACTGGTCTCCAGGCACGTCGTGGTCACGACAGATGCCTCCAAAATGGGCTGGGGCGCTGTTTGCAACGGGCACGCAGCCACCGGCCTCTGGATAGGTCTGCGGCTGCGTTGGCACATCAACTGCCTCGAGTTACTGGCAATTCTGCTCGCCCTGTGGAGGTTCCGGCCGTTGATCCAGGGCAAGCACGTGCTAGATCGGATGGACAGCACGGCAGCGGTAGCATATGTCAACCGCCAAGGCGGTCTGCGCTCCTGCTGTATGTCACAACTCGCCCGCCGTCTCCTCCTCCGGAGTCAGCAGCACCTCAAGTCGCTGCGAGCCACTCATATCCCGGGCAACCTCAACACTACAGCGGACGCGCTGTCACGGCAGATTTCCCTCAGGGGAGAGTGGAGACTCCACCCTCAGGTGGTCCAGCTGATTTGGAGTCGATTCGGTCGGGCACAGGTGGACCTGTTCGCCTCCCAAGAATCCTCCCACTGCCCGCTCTGGTATGCCCTCACTGAGGCTCCCCTCGGCATAGACGCGCTGGCACACAGCTGGCCCCCTGGCATTCGCAAATACGCGTTTCCCCCAGTGAGCCTACTTGCACAGACTCTATGCAAGGTCAGGGAGGACGAGGAGCAGGTCGTCCTGGTAGCACCCTACTGGCCCACCCAGACGTGGTTCTCGGACCTCACGCTCCTCGCGACAGCTCCCCCCTGGCAAATTCCCCTGAGGAAGGACCTTCTTTCTCAGGGACGGGGCACCCTCTGGCACCCACACCCAGACCTCTGGAATCTCCATGTCTGGTCCCTGGACGGGACGTGGAAGATCTAAGTGGCCTACCACCCGTGGTGGTAGACACGATCACTCAGTCTAGGGCCCCCTCTACGAGGCACCTGTATGCCTTTAAGTGGTGTCTATTTGCTAAGTGGTGTTCTTCTCGACACGAAGACCCCCAGAGATGCGCAATCGGATCAGTGCTTTCCTTCCTGCAGGAGAGGTTGGAAGGGAGGCTGTCCCCTTCCACCTTGAAGGTGTATGTTGCTGCCATAGCAGCATACCACGACGCAGTTGACGGTAAGTCCTTAGGGAAGCACGACCTGATCATCAGGTTCCTAAGAGGCGCCAGGAGGCTGAATCCCCCCAGACCGCCCCTCGTTCCCTCATGGGATCTCTCCGTAGTTCTTCAGGGCCTACAGAGAGCCCCCTTTGAGCCTTTGCAGTCAGTCGAGCTTAAGGCACTCTCCCTGAAGACTGCCCTCCTGACTGCGCTCACTTCCATCAAGAGGGTAGGTGACCTGCAAGCGTTCTCTGTCAGCGAAACGTACCTGGAGTTCGGTCCGGGCTATTCTCACATGATCCTGAGACCCCGACCGGGCTATGTGCCAAGGTTCCCACCACTCCTTTTAGGGACCAGGTGGTGAACCTGCAAGCGCTGCCCCAGGAGGAGGCAGACCCAGCCCTGGCGTTGCTGTGTCTGGTGCGCGCTTTGCGCATCTATTTGGATCGCACGCAGAGCTTTAGACTCTCTGAGCAGCTCTTTGTCTGCTTAGGTGCACAGCGGAAAGGAAGCGCTGTCTCCAAGCAGAAGATCGCCCACTGGCTTGTTAACGCCATATCTATGGCATATCTCGCCCAAAACATGCCGCCCCTGGTAGGGCTACGAGCCCATACTACCCGTGGTGTAGCGGCTTCTTGGGCCCTGGCCAGAGGTGCCTCTCTAACAGACATTTGCAGAGCAGCGGGCTGGGCAACACCCAACACCTTTGCAAGGTTCTACAACCTCCGGGTGGAACCGGTTTCGTCCCAGGTAGTGGCACGCAACTTAAGCGGATAAGCCTGGGATAGCCGGCCGGGTGTATCGCTTGCACATAGCGCCTTCCACCTCCTTTTGAGCTGAAGACGTGCGCTGTTAATTCCCAGTAGTGTTCACAAAACTTGTTCCTGGTTGACTTCCTCCAAGCCCTGTGGCAGTCGAGTTTTCAGAGAGACTCACTGCCGGCCCAGTACACGCGCTAACTAAGAACCCGGTTCTGGGGTAGGTGCTCCGCATGTGGCGGTTCCCTGTAAGGCTAACCCCATGCGGTCTATATCTTCCGCTAATTTGTTTCCCTGCTGGCAAACTGCATCTTCCTTGGGCAGAGCCCCTCTGCCCCAGTCTCCATGTTGTAGTAACTCCTCCCCCGTTGGGCAGGATCTACCTTGAAGGCTCTCCACATGGTTGGAAAGACCATGTGACGTATTCTTCCACTTAAATATCCCCCCCTCTCTTGGGGTGAGGTGTGGTCTCCGCGGTGTCCTCCCCTTGGGAGGGACACCCCCCGACTAGACCTGGCGGCCCAGTCGGATAATCCCCCTTCTTTTTTAGGGAGTGGAAAAAGAGAAGGGGAAAAGAGGCCACGACTGGGTTAAGCCCGTCTCTATCTTTGGGTAGTCGACTTGTCCCCAAAAAGGGCCGTTCGACACTCATAACTGTGTTGGGGGAGGTTACATGTTGACCTGGTGTGCTGGCTATGAGGCACACAGCAAGTCTGCCCACCACACACCGCCAGTTCACGTAACACAGTTCAGCCTTGTGGCGTTTTGTATAGGGACCCCTAGTGTCACTACATCGACACCAACGTCGAGTGAGTGACAGATAGGGAACGTCATGGTTACTGGTGTAACCTCCGTTCCCTGATGGAGGGAACGAGACGTTGGTCCCTCCTGCCACAACGCTGAACTACCCGCTGAAATGGCCGGACCTTATATCGGCTCCTCAGCGTAAAACCTGAATGAGTGGTTGCATACCAGCTCCTTTTATACCCGTATGTTCGGGGGAGTGGCATGCAAATACCACTCGCCAATTTTCATTGGCCTTTTATCAAAGACCAGAGGTGTCTCGGGCTCCCAAGAGTGACCCCTAGTGTCACTACATCGACACCAACGTCTCGTTCCCTCCATCAGGGAACGGATGTTACACCAGTAACCATGACGTTTCTTGTTATAACACACATACACAGATAATGTTTGTCAAAAGAACTCTGTGACACAACCACTCCTTGGTCAAAAATTTATGCAAAATGATAATAAAAGCAATGAATGTGTGAAACACTCCCATTAAGATCACAAGTTGGTTTCACGACTGGCACAGCATCTTAGAGTTGTGGAGTCTTCTTTTAGGAAACAGTCAAACCATCAAGACATACAAAACAATAATAAACAATAAAACATAAGATAGATACACAACAATGAAGACATGATATCAAAGCTGCAAAGATGAATCCTAAATGAATCTTTAGTCCAGACCTTTTGTTGTAAAGATGGTTTGAAGTGAGTTATTACACCACTATTATGTTTCAGATTCCATCTATAGTCTGATTGTCAGACAGACACATAGATAGATAGACTGATTTGATACTATACTGTCCATTATTAGAAAAAAATAATTATAATTAAAAATTGTAATATATATTTTTGTTATTACATATATTTTTTTAATAATATACTGTATATTATGAATTATATAAGAAATTCTATTATGTATAATAATAATAATAACAATATTTATTATTATAATATATTTGTAATCAATTTAATTATATATATATATATATATATATATATATATATATATATATATATATATATATAATATATACACAATTATATTTTTATAAATATATAATAATTTTAAAAATATAAATATATACTAACATTTTAAATATGATAAATAGAAATTATTAAATATATAATTATATAACACTGAGAGATCATTTGAAACTATATATTATTAGAAAAAATATTGTTAAATAAAATTGCACTCTTTTATTACTGTACATAAAGTAATTTTAGAATAATATATATTATTAATTATTAGAAATTATATGATGTTTTAAAATTATATAACAATAAAATGTATATATATATATATATATATATATATATATATATATATATATATATACATATATATATATATATATATATACATATACCTATATCTATCTATATATATATATATATATATATATACATATATATATATATATATATATATATATATTATTTGAAATGCATACATATATTATTATTTTTTCTTATTTTAATAACTAAATATAATTATTTATAATGAAGATAGATAGATAGATACTATATGTTGTAAGAAATAATATAATTATAAATACGTTTTAATATATAGTTTTATTGTTATGCATAAAGTTTATGTAGTAATATATATTATTAATTATATATTATTATAAATTATATTATGAATAATAATAATTATTATTATATTACACAATAGTGTAATTCTCATTTGTAAGAATATGCAATATTATTAATGAATATAATGTTCTAATAATAATTTACATTTAGTCAAATTGTAATAATTAAATATAAATATTATATAATTAATATAATCAATGTTGATATGATCATTTTTGTTGTTGTTGGTATTATAATAATAAATAGTAAAATGGAGTTTAGTTTGTTTATTTGATAAACTGAAAAAGGAATGGAATCCTGACACAGCTTGAGAAGAAGATGAAAGTGCCCAAGACTCTCGCCTGTGATTGAAAGAGTTAACGTCTTCAGTGGGAGGAGAAAGCAGGAAGTGGCCGAACCTTTTAACACCGTCAGATAACTTCACAGACAAACACACCTTTGTGCATCAAGACGGGAGTAACGCACGGCCCCTCTTCATGATCGAGGTGAATGAGTGAGGAGTAAACCAGACTGACTCATCCTTATCGTCTTCATCATTAGATGCGCGTGTGATAATCACTGCGGTAGAGCAGCATTACACACTCCAGACACACTCAATGAGGTGAGTGCTTGGGGTTTCAAAACCTAGAGTGTATCCTACTTAGATGCCTTCCTGTTTTGGGATATCATAGGCGCGTTCCGACCAAAACTTTTGGCCGCCTATCCTACGACCCTCAAAAATGCTGTCTAGATAGAATTAGGCACACTAGTTTTGAGTCACAGCCTGGGTCGGTATGTTTGTCCTGCGAGAGCTGCAGTGTTTTTGCGTGGAAATGAAGGAGGCTAAACATGTCTTTTATGCGTGACAGTGACCTCATTAGAGTTACAGTAATCTTGAGTTTATTGTCGGAATAGTTTGGAGTTAGTTAGACACATTTTTACAGATATTACTATTTGATACCAAGTATATGTATGTATACAGGCCACAAAATCTGTGGACATGCTGTAATTACAATTTGGGCAAAATCTTCTGCCGTTTTCCAGTGGACTTTTTTTAATAATAGGATCAAATGGGCAGATTCAATTCATATCAAACTTTATTGGCAAGAGAAACGTAGGTGAACTATACAGTTGAAGTCAGAAGTTTACATACACTTAAGTTATTAAATCTAATTTTTTAACCACTCCACAGATTTCATATTAGCAAACTATAGTTTGGCGAGTCGTTTAGGACATCTACTTTGTGCATGAGACAAGTAATTTTTCCAACAATTGTTTACAGACAGAGTGTTTCACTTTTAATTCCAGTGCGTCGGTAGTTTACATACACTAAGTTAACTGTGCCTTTAAGCAGCTTGGAAAATTCCAGAAAATGATGTCAAGCCTTTAGGCAATTAGCCAATTAGCTTCTTAAAGGCTAATTTGAGTCAATTGGAGGTGTACCTGTGGATGTATTTTAAGGCCTACCTTCAAACTCAGTGCATCTTGCTTGACGTCATGGGAAAATCAAAAGAAATCAGCCAAGAAAAAAATTGTGGACCTCCACAAGTCTAGTTCATCCTTGGGAGCAATTTCCAAACACCTGAAGGTACCATGTTCATCTGTACAAACAGTAGTATGCAAGTATAAACACCATGGGACCAGTAAGGAGATGCATTCTGTCTCCTAGAGATGAACGTAATTTGGTGCGAAAAGTGCAAATCAATCCCAGAACAACAGCAAAGGACCTTGTGAAGATGCTGGAGGAAACATGTAGACAAGTATCTATATCCACAGTAAAATGAGTCCTATATCGACATAACCTGAAAGGCTGCTCAGCAAGAAGCAGCCACTGCTACAAAACCACCATAAAAAAGCCAGACTACAGTTTGTAAGTGCACATGGGGACAAAGATCTTACTTTCTGAGAAATGTCCTCTGGTCTGATGAAACAAAAATGTAACTCTTTGGCCATAATGACCATCGTTATGCTTGGAGGAAAAAGGGTGAGGCTTGCAAGCCGAAGAACACCATCCCAGCCGTGAAGCATGGTGGTGGCAGGATCATGTTGTGGGGGTGCTTTGCTGCAGGAGGGACTGGTGCGCTTTACAAAATAGATGGTATCATGAGGAAGGAAAATGTATGTGGATATATTGAAGCAACATCTCAAGACATCAGCCAGGAAGTTAAAGCTCGGTCGCAAATGGGTCTTCCAAATGGACAATGACCCCATGCATACCTCCAAAGTTGTGGCAAAATGGCTTAAGAACAACAAAGTCAAGGTATTGGAGTGACCATCACAAAGCCCTGACCTCAATACGACAGAAAATTTGTGGGCAGAACTGAAAAAGCGTGTGCGAGCAAGGAGGTCTACAAACCTGACTCAGTTACACCAGTTCTGTCTGGAGGAATGGGCCAAAATTCCAGCAACTTATTGTGAGAAGCATGTGGAAGGCTACCCAAAACGTTTGACCCAAGTTAAACAATTTAAAGTGTATGTAAAATTCTGACCCACTGGGAATGTGATGAAAGGAATAAAAGCTGAAATAAATCATTCTCTCTACTATTATTCTGACATTTCACATTCTTAAAATAAAGTAGTGATCGTAACTGACCTAAGACAGGGAATGTTTTCTACGATTAAATGTCAGGAATTGTGAAAAACTGAGTTTAAATGTATTTGGCTTAGGTGTATGTAAACTTCTGACTTCAACTGTACATGCAGATATAAAACATATTGAATGATGAAGTTTAATTTGCTGAAGTTTAAAATCTCAGTCTCTATATACCTGGTTGCTTGGTGAAAACTTGCTAGGTGAAAACTTGGCCCAACCATTTTTATTGAGGACCACCCAAAAGTAATTTCCTGGCTATGCCCTTGGTTGTAGCTTGCTGAACATCCAGGTCCTTTTCAGTCTCTATCACGCACACGCTGGGTCTCACTATATATAGTGTGTGTGTGTGTGTGTGTGTGTGTGTGTGTATATATATATATATATATATATATATATATATATATATATATATATATATATATATATATATATATATATATATATATATATATATATATATATATATATATATATTTTTTTTTTTTTTTAATCAAAATAAATACAGGACATGCCGGATAATGAATCAAATTAATCGCATACATCATTATTTGGCCCCAAATAAAGATAATTCATATAAAAATGCATAAAAATTCAAAAATGTATAATAAATATAGAGGCTAATACGAATTGAAATTCAGTTTGAAATAAATTGCATTATTGTGGCAAATGAATAAAGCATTGATTAGACAATACAAAAAGTGGCTTAAGAACTCAATATATTGTTGTTGTATTCTTATATCATTGAACAAGTCTACAGTTGACAGAAATCTGTTTTGCATTGAGTTTGTCAATGTGTCCAGTTTTCACAGTAGGCTAGGCATTCTTGCTTTCCATCTTTTTTAAAATTGTCGCTCTATGTACATGTGTGTGCCCCAGACGGATGTGTTTGGAGCATCTCGCTCGTACTCCGCATCATTAACGTCGCATTTTTAGGACGCTGTGTCAAGTTAAAAGTTCTGGAAACTTTGAAAATCGTGTCTCAAGATTCCTGTATTCTGTTGTGATTCTTCAGTGAGCGGTTCTCTTTCTGTGACTGTGCTGCTTGTGAGGTTTGTTGAGGCATGCTTATATAAAATAAAACTATAAATATAAAACATAAATAAATAAAACCTTGCATTGGAACTGGCATGCTGTACCTTCTGCTTACTGCATACTATGCAGTATATAGGCTACTCTTCACTGCTTACCATTTAAACAAATAGGATATGAAACAGAATGCAGTATGCAACAAAACAATTTCAAACAGCAGGCTATGCCACATTTTTCTCAAGTTTTCTCATTATGTTGTATGTTTAATTCAACGAATGGCATTCAGTATTAAATACATCATTTTTCATTTAATTTTGTGTTCTAATGTTGCAGTAAAACGTTTGGCATTCCAATAAAAAAACAAGTCATGAAAGTGATGTTAAAAAAATCCCAGTTGATATTACAGCCGGTTCATTAATTACATTTGAAATGCAAAGTCAAGTCAAGCGCATTAAATTGGATTGAATACAGTATCTCATGCTGTGTGCTCTGTTGTATACTACACATTTGCATAATGGGCAAGCACAGTATGTATACTATATACTACAGAGATAGTATAAGTAGTATGCTAGTATGCCGTTTGAGACATTGCCAATGTTTGTAGCTCATTGCTTGAATTTGACCTGACTGTTTCAGTTCTTACAGACTCCATGCATTAGTCTGGTCTTAAAAAGATTGTGCAAGATTACACTGTCTTTCTGTGAGCCATTGCACAAGACAGAAAAATCAAACATTACTGTGTTTTTATTTTTTAGATTTAGCTGTTTACCAGTTAGAGAAAGCATTGAATATGTAATCACTAAAGCGACTAAAGATATTTGAGCTGAATTCATTATTTTCTGTTCTTCATTTTGCATATTTTCCCAGCAACAAAATTTTAATCATTGTTAGTGGTTTGCTCATGTGATTTTCACTTCCCTGTGCTCAAAACCAAAGCATATGTAAATAATTTCCAGTTCTGTGTTAATGCCAAAAGCCATCTGCAGACTACTGAACTAAAGCTCACCTAGATTGACCCACTTTAAGAGTTGTGACGAAGAATTCAGTCACAGTGGGAATGCGATGAGGCGAATTGCCGGCAAATGGCCCTTGCCCATTGAAAGCGAAGCGAATGACTGCCGTTAGCACATTCACGGCTTTACAATAGGTGGCGCTAATCGACAAGCAATTTTAACCCGGTGTGTTAAGTGGCGCAAAGCACCTTTCAGTTGGTCTGCCCTCCACCTATGACGGATGAGAAGAAGAGGTGCTTGACAAACAGATTAAAAAAAAGAAAACTGATTTCTCAACAAGCTGCAGCTGTGATGAAGAGTTTGTTGACATTCAAATTTCATGACATTCAGTTGAGAAAACATTCACAAACTATTTCAGTTCACCTGCTGGACGAGTTGACTGGCAGTATTATTATGTGTACACTGTCTGAGGGGTGATTACAAAAAATCGAGTGTAAAAATAATATTAACGGTTAAAACATTTTATCATTTGAAATGTGAGTGATTATATGCCACTGCCACGCATGTATGTCAAGTACATTTTTTTATTCACTGCATAATGCACACATATGAATGTTGTAACAGATGTTGTCAGTTTGAACTACTGATTGTTATTGCATGTGTATCTAAATAAATTTGCTAAATAAAGTTACTAATTAAATGTAACTGCATTTAAACGGCCAAAGAGTCTATACCAGAGGTGCCCAAACTTTTTCCAAGGAAGGGCCAAAAATTCCCCCCTTACACAGCTCATATGGGGGGCATTTTTTTTACCTTTACAAAGGTAATTTTTTTTTCTAGCCTTATGACTTATAACGTATTCCTTTTATGTCAAATACTTTAAACAGTTAATTCAATTTTAAAATGGCATGTTTAAATAATTACAAAATTGCATTCTCTACATTGCATAATGTGCATTGTTACTGAATTCACATATTTCCAAATATTTTGGCTTTTAAATTAACATCCTACAAAACAAATGCACTGTCACAGAGGAGTAGATGACAGCATTTCTACATTTGCAATGAGAAGCTTGTAATAAAAAAACGTAGCATCTCCAAGCCAATTTAATAAAACAATGAACATTAATCAGAGATATGAGTCATACACCAAAAGTGGTTCATGTTATGTAAAATTATTATTGTATCATTAATATTGTGTCATTAATAACGTTTTATTTAACATCAAGGCTATTTAACACATCCAGATATTATTTTTGTTAATATTATTATTAACTACACTGTAGCATTTGATAATTTTAGAGCGAGAGCACGACACCGAACTGATGCAGAGCATTATGAATAATGGGGGAGCACCAAGATATGAAAGGCGCACACGCTTGCAATGTTAACAACTTTGTTGATTAAGCCCCGTTCACACCGCCAGTGACACCATCCCATTCATTTTCAATGGGAGCACAGCGACTTCCCGCAACAGAGCGACAAGACAAGTTGAGAAAATTTCAACTTTATGCAAATGACAAGCAAAATTCGTGAGCGACTACCAATGAGAGTGAAGACAGGAGACACGTCATCCATCTCCAGGCAGGGTGAGTGTGAGATACTGGAGTCGACTCGAGTGCAAGCAAGACGGAGAAGTTAAAAGTTTCTATGAGCGATTTCACTATTCTATATCATTTGTCTTTAACCACATACATAGTTATGGACTAATAAAATGATGTGTGGAAAACCGTGTCGGCATTCTGAGTGAGTTTGATTCATATATTGATATAATGTTCATCTTGTTTAATGATATGATGCATTAAGCACTGCTGCAGGTTACATAAAACGCTCTTCCCTGTAGAATGCGCATTTTTAGAGGCAAAAGATCTGATTCCTTGTCAAATTAGTATGATATCTTAGTTTTATCAGCAGTATCAAAGTATTAACAGCATTTCAAATGCTACTATGGCCAGTTGTGCAGTCCACCAATAACGTTAGAGCGGCGGCAGCAGTAGGAACTCCCACCAGCGACACAGATCGCAAAGTCTAACGACATGCCGCCCGCGGTGTGAACGGGGCTTTATAAACAGGAACGATATCGTTTTATCACGTCGCTCACTTATGGAGACATTTGCATGTCGAATTAACAGGTTTAGAAAGGTTTATACATCTGTAAAATCTTTATTTTTTATTTTTTTTATTTAAATCCTGGAGGGAATATTGTTGACAGGACCCTTATATCAGACTCCTTGTTCAATACGTAACTAGATATGTAAAGTTTGTTTATTTATTTTTTTATCCCCTTTTCTCCCAATTTTGGAATGCCCAATTCCCACTACTTAAGGTCCTCGTGGTGGCGTGGAGGACAAGTCTCAGTTGCCTCTGCGTCTGAGAGTCAATCCGTGCATCTTATCACGTGGCTTGCTGTGCACGACACCACGGAGACTCACAGCATGTGGAGGCTCATGCTACTCTCCGCGATCCACGCACAACTTACCACGCGCCCCATTGAGAGTGAGAACCACTAATCGCGACCACGAGGAGGTTACCCCATGTGACTCTACCCTCCCTAGCAACCGGGCCAATTTGGTTGCTTAGGAGACCTGGCTGGAGTCACTCAGCACGCCCTGGATTCAAACTCGTGACTCCAGGGGTGGTAGTCAGCATCAATACTCGCTGAGCTACCCAGGCCCCCACATCTGTAAAATCTTAAGTTCAGTAACTATGCAACAAAGCACTATCTCACTGCACGCACTTACACTTCTGACAGCTGCACGAGAGAGAAAGTGAGAGACAGAGCGGATTTACTTGTGCAGCTTCTGGAATTACAGTTTGATACAAGTTTATTGATTAGATTTTTTTCATTTGTATCTATTGGTTTACTAATTCGAAGCTGCACTGTAAAGTGAATAAAAGTGTGTGGGAATTTCCCGCATTATGAACGTGGAAATACAATGGCATTTTGATACAAATACAGTGCGCTGCAAGTCACGGCATTAATTGTATTAATATTTGCCAAATAAAAACACTTAAGATCCGTACAGTTGTTTATTAAAAAAGTTGATACAAAGGCAGATATGCCACGATATACACTATATTGCCAAAAGTATTCGCTCATCTGCCTTTAGACGCATATGAACTTAAGTGACATCCCATTCTTAATCCATAGGGTTTAATATGACGTCGGCCCACCCTTTGCAGCTATAACAGCTTCAACTCTTCTGGGAAGGCTTTCCACAAGGTTTAGGAGTGTGTTTATGGGAATTTTTGACCATTCTTCCAGAAGCGCATTTGTGAGGTCAGACACTGATGTTGGACGAGAAGGCCTGGCTCGCAGTCTTCGCTCTAATTCATCCCAAAGGTGCTCTGTCGGGTTGAGGTCAGGACTCAGTGCAGGCCAGTCAAGTTCTTCCACACCAAACTCGCTCATCCATGTCTTTATGGACCTTGCTTTGTGCACTGGTGTGCAGTCATGTTGGAACAGGAAGGGGCCATCCCCAAACTGTTCCCACAAAGTTGGGAGCATGGAATTGTCCAAAATCTCTTGGTATGCTGAAGCATTCAGAGTTCCTTTCACTGGAACTAAGGGGCCAAGCCCAGCTCCTGAAAAACAACCCCACACCATAATCCCCCCTCCACCAAACTTCACAGTTGGCACAATGCAGTCAGACAAGTACCGTTCTCCTGGCAACCGCCAAACCCAGACTCGTCCATCAGATTGCCAGATGTAGAAGCGTGATTAGTCACTCCAGAGAACGCGTCTCCACTGCTCTAGAGTCCAGTGGCGGCGTGCTTTACACCACTGCATCCGACGCTTTGCATTGCACTTGGTGATGTATGGCTTGGATGCAGCTGCTCGGCCATGGAAACCCATTCCATGAAGCTCTCTATGCACTGTTCTTGAGCTAATCTGAATGCCACATGAACTTTGGAGATCTGTAGCGATTGACTCTGCAGAAAGTTGGCGACCTCTGCGCACTATGCTCCTCAGCATCCGCTGACCCCGCTCTGTCATTTTACGTGGCCTACCACTTCGTGGCTGAGTTGCTGTCATTCCCAATCGCTTCCACTTTGTTATAATACCACTGACAGTTGACTGTGGAATATTTAGTAGTGAGGAAATTTCACAACTGGACTTGTTGCACAGGTGGCATCCTATCACAGTACCACGCTGGAATTCACTGAGCTCCTGAGAGCGGCCCATTCTTTCACAAATGTTTGTAGAAGCAGTCTGCATGCCTAGGTGCTTCATTTTATACACCTGTGGCCATGGAAGTGATTGGAACACCTGAATTCAATTATTTGGATGGGTGAGCGAATACTTTTGGCAATATAGTGTATGTTAGAGATATAATCAAATCAAATCAAATCACTTTTATTGTCACACAACCATATACACAAGTGCAGTAGTGTGTGAAATTCTTGGGTGCAGTTCCGAGCAACATAATAGTCGTGACAGTGATGAGACATATACCAATTCACAATAACATCAGATTTACACGACACAATTTAAAATCTAATATACGCATAATTACACACAACACAATATACAAATAATAACATACAATGTACAGTATACAATACACACAATATAGAATACACATTATACAATAAAAAATAGTATATATAGTATATATAAAATATACAGTAGGTTGTATTATACTGTATTGACATTCAGGCTGTCGGTTGATAGTAAGTTGCCAGAGTGTTTTTAAGAGAGAATATAATTTATGTGAGATAATAAAGAGTAATAAAGTGCAGTGCTGATGTATTTTAATCGTGAGAGATCAAGAGTTCAAAAGTCTGATTGCTTGGGGGAAGAATCTATCATGTAGTCGGCTGGTGCGAGTCCTGATGCTGCGATACCGCCTGCCTGATGGTAGCAGTGAGAACAGCCCATGGCTCGGGTGGCTGGAGCCTCTGATGATCCTCCGAGCTTTTTTCACACACCGCCTGGTATATATGTCCTGGAGGGAGGGAAGCTCACCTCCGATGATGTGTCTGGCAGTTCGCACCACCCTTTGCAGGGCTTTGCGGTTGTGGGTGATGCTATTGCCGCGAGAGCTCTCTCCGTGAGGGCGGTGTTATTTCCCTCGAAACGAGCATAAAAAGTATTTAGCTCATCTGTGAGAGAGGCAGCGATGTTCACGGTGGAGTTTTTATTCCCTTTAAAGTCCGTGATGATGTTAATTCCCTGCCACATGCTTCTAGAGTTGGTGGTGTTGAACTGTCCTTCAGTCTTGTTCCTGTACTGACATTTTGCTGTTCTGATAACTGGCTTGTTTATGCTCCTCTGCGTTCCCGGAATTAAAAGTGGAGGTCCGCGCATCAAGTGCCGCGTGAACATCTCTATTAATCCAAGGTTTCTGGTTCGGGCAGATCCATATTGTTTTGGTCGGAACAACGTCCTCTACTCACTTTCTGATGAAACGCGTAACGCTATCAGCGTAAAGCTTGATGTCGTCATCAGAGGCGGACCGTAACATCTCCCAATCCACGTGATCAAAACAGTCTTGTAGCGTAGAGTCTGATTGGTCCAACCAGCACTGGATTGTTCTGAGGGTGGGTGCTTCCTGTTTCAGTTTCTGCCTGTAATCGGGCAGAAGCAGAATGGAAGAGTGGTCCGATTTGCCAAATGGTGGGCGGGGGAGGGATTTGTAGCCATCCCGGAAGGGAGAGTAGCAATAGTCCAAAACCTGGTCCCCTCGTGTGTTAAAACTAATGTGCTGGTGGTATTTTGGTGCGACTGATTTGAAACAGGCTTTATTAAAGTCCCCGGTCACAATGAACGCGGCCTCAGGGTGCGCGGTTTCCTGCTCACTGATACTCCCATACAGTTCCTTGAGTGCCCGGTCTGTGTCGGCTTGTGGCGGGATGTACACAGCAGTGATAATGACCGCTGTGAATTCCCTCGGTAGCCAGAATGGTCGACACAGAAGCATGAGAAATTCCAGATCAGGAGAGCAGAAAGACTTGATAGAATGTACATTCCTCTGATCATACCATGATTTGTTGATCATAAAACATACACCACCACCTCTGCTTTTACCTGAGAGGTCTTTCGCTCTGTCCGTTCGGTGCACGGAGAACCCCGCGGGTTAAATAGCTGAGTCTGAAATCTCCGCAGACATCCAAGTTTCTGTAAGGCAGATAATGCAGCAGTCCCTCGTCTCTCGTTGGAAAGAGATCCGCGCTCTCAGCTCGCAGAGCTTGTTGTCCAGAGACTGAACATTTGCCAGTAGAATACTGGGTAGCGGGGGTCAATCTGCGCAACATCTTACTCTGATGAGAACGCCGGCTCTGTTTCCCCTTTTCCTTTTGCATTTCCACGGCCGGGCTGCCCAGACAAAGGGCTCCAGCGTGTTTGCAAACAGCGGGTCGGCATCAAGGAATTTGAAGTCTGGTTTACGGTGTGTAATTGCAGAACAAATGTCCAGAAGTGTTTGTCTGTCATAGACAATAAGGTAGACAACATCCAAGACAAAAAACATAAGAATTGCAAACAAAAACTACAATGTTGTGTCGGAGCTCGCAACGCAGCAGCCATACTTGGCGCCATCTTGAATCCAAGAGAACTATACAGCAAAAATATGAAGACAATCCATGTAAGATCAGAGAGCTTTTTAAAGGGGATGCAAGGCAGTGATGCAGCAATATAATTAACATGTTAAGAGAACCCATAGGATTCTATTTTTAAGGCATTTGATGCAAATGAAACACAAGTCCTCACTGCTTAAGCGTTTAATGTCTGTGGTCAAAACAGCTTTCTGTGCTTTAGCGCCACCTGTTAGGCTGGTTTTGGGAACTGCAGCAGCTCCTGACATGTGATTCACAGCTCAAATTTTATTGGTCGGGGCAAAACATTTTTTGACACACTCGCCCTACAAAAAAAGCTTCGCTTTGTCAGTGCGAACGTTCGTTCCTGGTGTGAAGGGCTCATTAGGAATCCATTGTTACTATATAAAATGTTTATCGTGGTGAGAAATCGTGTCGATGGTTTGTGTTTGGTGTGAAAAAGCCTTTACTGGACAAATCAATAGTGCGCCACGTTGCCATAATATCAAAATCATATTGCAGCCAAATATTGATTCAGCACATTTTCTGATACAGCAGATTCTTAAATCTTAGTCTATTGTGAGGTGTGAAACTCTAATTTCACTAATGAAAAACTAATAAATCTTGCTGTCATGTCCCAGAAAAAAGACAATGACATGGCAAGAAAGAATTCTGCACATTCAACTGCAAGTGTTGGTGGACATCATTGCACATGTCTCAATTAATCAATAGTTAAAGGGAGAGACAGTGGACATTTAGGGCAGTGGTGGCCACATTGATCGTTATATGTGACAGAGCAGACATAAATCTAAAGAGCAAATATGTAGCGTGGGTAATGCCCAATCAACTTCGCCATTCTCCCATTCTCATGCTTTTCACTTGTTCTCTATTTTTCTGACCTGTCGTGGCAGGCGGGACCCACTAATCTAGCTTTATCCTGGATTATGTTATTACCTTTTCTTTTTGTTCAGTATTCGGTCACCATGCAGGAAGGGAATGTTGACTAGAAAAATCCATGAAGGCCAAGTGTGGAAACTATCTGTCTTGTTTCTCTGGATCAGATTGTTTGCTGTCCCATGCTGCTTTGCTATTTAACAAGGCAGGTTGAGCAGGTTTTAAATCGGTGTACACAACAGAAGAGCACTTGAGGTTATTAACTGTGGCGATTTAATTCAAAAGTTTCTTCTGCATTCTTTAAATGCTATTACAAGGTCATTCATCTGGCAAACTTTTCTAACCATTTTGTAATGTTTGTGTGTAACTGTACTTTTTTCCAGAAGTAGGCCTTTTCGTTCTTTCATTCTTGTTTTTCTTTCCATTATTACTCAATTACACTGCGTAATATGCGCTTAGAGGAAACCTTTCTGATGTTGACACTTATACAGCATTGCATTCTGTCTCTTTCAGCTGTTTGTTCCTCTCTTGTATCGTTTAGAAGCATGGAGGAGGTTACCTAACCACTTCTAAAGTTTAAGGGCTAAACAACAAAAAAGCCTGACCCGTGTGGCCACTGATTCCAGCATGGAGACGGAAACCGGCAAGATCCACTGCAAACTCTGCCTGACTGACTGCCCTGAACTGGACACCAGCACACTTCAATCGTGTAACTGTGTTTTTTGTGTGCAGGTAAGAGCATTGCTAAATAAATATATTCTGATAAACACTAAAACAGGCTACAGGAAACTGTATTTATCTGTAACATTGTGGTGTAGGTATATCTCACAGTTTAAGTGCAACAGAATATGTAGTTGGTATTACACTACAAGAAAAACTGCTTGCTAGTTAGACTGCAAATCTTTAGACTGTAATTTTTTTATGGTAAAGTACCTTAACCTATCTCTGCTTAATATGCAGAGACAACTATAAAGTAAGCCATTTGTAAGCTGAAAAGTGCAAGCTCTGTGGCACTATAAAAAATTGCTCGCTTTGAGCATCCCGACTGCCTGATACAGTCGACCAATGCTGTAATTTTGGGGCAGGATTTTCTGTTTGCCTTACCAATGAATGTCGATGGCACAAACAGATAGTCCCGCCCCAAACTCACACCATTGATTGAGTCACTGTTGCTGTTAAAAATAAAAAGTTACACACTTTAGTTTTAATTAAGTTTTAGTGGGAAAGTCACAGCTCTGTTTGTGTTTGCAGTGTTTAAGGCAGTATGTCCAGCTGGCTATTCGGGGCGGTGCCGGAAGTGCCATCACCTGCCCAGACCCGGCCTGCAAGAACACCGGAACTCTGCTGGATTTAGAGGTACTTCTGTCAGTCTCTCTGTTCTTCTTTCTCACAATCAACAACTCTCACACATGCACACATGATGTTTCCAGTTCCATTGACTACATAAACACAGTTTACACAAACATCACTGCAATCCTTCTACTACCAAACATCTAGCATCTGTTTAATCACTGGCATTTGCTAAGGCAAGCATCGCTATGACTATTGCACATAGTTATGGTTATGGATTTGAACAAACCCCTAAAAGTATAAGTATAAAAGCTGCACTCAGTACTTTTTCGTCAATTATTGTTTTTACGGACGATTAATGCCCAACAGATTTCAAAGGCCTACATTGAAGGAGGACCAAAGACATTCATTTCTTTCCTGATTTGTTCACCAATGATATGCTATTTGTGTGTTATTTGAAGTTTTGTAGCTATTGCAACATGATCTAAATATAAATTAATTTCCTTGTTTGTACAGATTGCCTCCTTTGCCTCCAGTGATCAGGTCGAGCTTTATCAGCGGCTTCAATTTGAAAGAGGTATGTGCCCCACTGAAAGCAAACCACATTATAGCGACCACAAGGAGGTTACCCCATGTGACTCTACCCTCCCTAGCAACTGGGCCAATTTGGTTGCTGAGGAGACCTGGCTGGCATCACTCAGCACGCCCTGGGATCACGAACTCCAGGGGTGGTAATCAGCATCTTTACTCGCTGAGCTATCCAGGCCCCCCAAGACAAACTTTGATGTTGGCTTGTCAAAGCCTTTGTCTGAAAGTTTTAAACAGACAGACAGATATATAGATAGATAGATAGACCTTCCGATTCAGAAAGATAAATAGATGGATAGATTTTATACTGTAACCTAAAGGATGGTATGGCAGACCTTGTTTTTCTTTGTTTACATTTGAATTTTTTGAGAGTTTCATCCTGTCTACACTGGACGAGAGCGTCGCACTGCATCAAAAACAATAGAACCCCATTATAATCAATGATGCTGTCTACACTGGAAGTGTCCGTTGCGGCAACAATAAACAGGTGTCTTGCTCCATTTTGTGCTGCACACTCTGGCGCTTCTACTCAAATTTAATCAAGCGGTTGTGGCGCATTGCGTTGCATCAACGGACAAGCCCGGTGTAGAGAGGGTGTTAGAGTTTGAATTAACGAGCATTCCGTTGGCCCGTTTGAACATTACTGTTTTTCTTGATGGTCCGCTGTGCAAAAATGTTTATTTCGGTTAGTTCGAAAAGATATAGCAACACGAGTCTGAACAGTCTGTAGGTCTGTGCTGGTGGACGTTGCTTGAAAGCTCTAGGAGATACAATTAATTATTCTGGTCTTAGTTTAGGGATTTTAGAAAAACCCTAAAGTCTGTAGAATAACAGTATGTTGGCTTTGTCAAACCAACATAATAAAGACTTGGACTGGTGCCTATCAACATGCTTGACTGAATCTATGTCAGTCATTGGTTATTGCAGGTGCAGGCTGATTGTGTGGTCTCTGTTTCTTGTCAAAAAACCAAAGCGGTAAGGCTAAAGGATAACAATTTTACCGCCACTATGAATGCGGCTCATGCAATCAGATTTAGAGTCATGACTATCTGTTTTATAAGAGGCATTAGATCATACAGCTCAAGTGAGTCATAGTTTGTGTTGATAATTTGTGTCTGCCAGGGTCCAGCTCAGCATTTACTCTACAGAAGTGCCAGAGAGAACTGTAAACAATGTGCAGATTCAGACTGCAGAAGTTGTGGTATTTTCTTCCACTGTCTCTCTTCATCTTAAACTCTCCCAACATACTAGCAGAGACTATTTAGCAGAGACGGGCCACTTCTATTTAAATTACTGGGCCCAACCAAGAAGCTCTAGCGGTCAACGGATATAGAAAGGAAGTTCCGCCTTACAGGTAAAAGAGCCATTCACCTTTTAGATTCAGACATCACCTGTCAATCAACTCGCTAACATGCATTTACATTAGCTATACAAGCCGGGAAAATTGCATGTTTTAGCGTAATATTAGGTAAAGAAGCACAATGTATGATTCCAATATTATCAAATTGAATTGCTGATTTGATACAGTCAAGCTACTCAACAGTAGTTAGCTACACTGCAAGTTACTAACAAAAAGTAGCTATGTAACTAAACTCAGCAAAAAAAGAAAGGTCCCTTTTTCAGGACACTGTATTTTAAAGATAATTTTGTAAAAATCCAAATAACTTTACAGCTCTTTATTGTTAAGGGTTTAAACAATGTTTTCCATGCTTGTTCAATGAACCATAAACAATTAATGAACATGCACCTGTGGAACGGTCATTAAGACACTAACAGCTTACAGACGGTAGGCAATTAAGGACACAGTTATAAAAACTTAGCACACTAAAGAGACCTTTCTACTGACTCCAAAAGAAAGATGCCCAGGGTCCCTGCTCATCTGCGTGAACGTGCCTTAGGCATGCTACATGGAGGCTTGAGGACTGCAGATGTGGTCAGGGCAATAAATTGCAATGTCTGTACTGTGAGATGCCAAAAACAGCGCAACAGGGAGACAGGAAGGACAGCTGATCGTCCTTGCAGTGGCAGACCATGTGTAACAACACCTGCACAGGATCGGTACATCCAAATATCACACCTGCGGGACAGGTACAGGATGGCAACAACAACTGCCCAAGTTACACCAGGAATGCACAATCCCTCCATCAGTGCTCAGACTGTCCGCAATAGGCTGAGAGAGGCTGGACTGAGGGCTTGTAGTTTTATTGTAAGGCAGGTCCTTACCAGACATCACTGGCAACAATGTCACCTATGGGCACAAACTCTCCTTCGCTGGACCAGACAGGACTGGCAAAAAGTGCTCTTCACTGATGAGTCGCGGTTTTGTCTCATCAGGGGTGATAGTCGGACTTGCGTTTATCGTCGAAGGAATGAGCGCTACACCGAGGCCTGTACACTGGAGCGGGATCGATTTGGAGGTGGAGGGTCCGTCATGGTCTGGGATGATGTGTCACAGCATCATCGGACTGAGCTTGTTGTCACTGCAGGCGATCTCAACACTGTGCTGTTACAGGGAAGACATCCTCCTTCCTCATGTGATACCCTTCCTGCAGGCTCATCCTGACATGACCCTCCAGCATTGACAATGCCACCATACCAGCCATACTGCTCGTTCTTTGCATAATTTCCTGCAAGACAGGAATGTCAGTGTTCTGCCATGGCCAGCGAAGAGCCCGGATCTCAATCCCATTGAGCACGTCTGGGACCTGTTGGATCAGAGGGTGAGGGCTAGGGCCATTCCCCCCAGAAATGTCCGGGAACTTGCAAGTGTCTTGGTGGAAGAGTGGGGTAACATCTCACAGCAAGAACTGGCAAATCTGGTGCAGTCCATGAGGAGGAGATGCACTGCAGTACTTAATGCAGCTGGTGGCCACACCAGATACTGACTGGTACTTTTGATTTTGACCCCCCCTTTGTTCAGGGACACATTATTCAATTTCTTAGTTGTTGAATCTTTTTATGTTCATACAAATATTTACACATGTTAAGTTTGCTGAAAATAAAAGCAGTTAAAAGTGAGAGGATGTATCTTCTTTTGGTGAGTTTACATTGAAGCTATTTAAAGAAGAAAACATTTTTAAATGTATAACTATCAGATGATATTATTTCATTCTGCAATCAGAAGTTCTAATTTTAATTCAACCTAATATTTATATAGGGTAGCATAAACAATTAGGGTGAAAACATATACATTTACACTAAATATAAACTTATTAAACTAGAAAACACAATATAAATCTAAATATGGTGATAAGCAGCAATAAACTATATATTTAGCTCCAAAAAAGAAGACAGTAACATCTGGCAAAGTCCCTTGAAAGAAATATTCTGGGTTCAATACAAGTAAAAATCAATCAACAGCATTTGTAGCATAATGTTGATTACCACAAAAATGTATCCAGGCTTAAAAAAGCAATTACAATGGAAGTGAATGGTGAATGAATCTGTAAATGTTAATAAAGCTCACTGTTTCAAAGGTATAGCCACAAGACGTAAAAAATATGTGTCTGTTAACATGATTTTAATGTGATAGAATCGCTTACTAACCTTTCTGTGTAAAGTTATATCCAGTTTTACAACTTTGTTGCCACGACGATGTATGGCCATAAATCCTAAAACAACCGTAAAACAGCTATTTAAACAAGAACAGATTCACTTAAATGATTGGGATTTCCCAGCACTACAAATGAGAGAGTGAGGAAGGTTTAGGTGATTGTGTTTGATTACTCCATTGGATCGCCTCCATTGCTGCATCCGCTATACAATTTGACAAATGTAGTGATTTGTGATGCTACACCACTACTCCTTGAAAAAAATACCTAGCTACTGTCACATTACTGAAAAATGTAGTTAAGTTAGTAGCGTCGCTACTTTTAGTTAGTTACTCCCTAACACTGGTAATGGCAAATGCATGAATGTAATGTAATGTAAATGTAATAATTGCCAAGTCCGACAGATGAGGTAGTAAACCTCAATGAAAAATATAACAAGTATCAATGGGGTAGCAAGGGAAATGGCATTGCCACATCCCCTTTTAGATTTTTTCACACTTTTTCTTTCTTTCTTTCTTTAATTTTACTCTGTCTCTCTCTCTCAGGAGTTCAGTTGGACCCCAGTAAGGCCTGGTGTCCTGTGCTGGACTGTCAGGCTGTGTGCAGTGTAAAACCTGGTACTGAAGGCAAACCCGCTCCTGTGCCCTGCCCTGCGTGCCATGCTGTGTTCTGCTGCGGCTGCAGAGGCCTCTGGGAGGACAGGCACTCCTGCTCTCAGCACCAGCCACTGATAACCCCATCAGCAGACAGGTCAGTGACACCTATTTCCTCATGAACAAACAAGTGTACAGATGAATCACAAATCACAAATTCCTCAGTGTATAAACAAATCTTTGCTATAAGTCCTCCCCTCACAAACAAGCTCTGTGTGTCATCTCTGCAGTGTATTGGCCAGCAGTGACACTGATGCGATGATTAAACAGTGTCCCACGTGTGGCGTCTACATAGAACGCAATCAGGGCTGCGCTCAGATGCTGTGCAAGAGCTGCAAACACACGTTCTGCTGGTACTGCTTACATAATCTGGACGTAAGTGATTATCCTACCAGTGTTTGCAAATTATCTGCAACAAAGTACCATGGTATTTATTGTTTTTTATTTTAAATAAAAAATACTATTAATAAATGTTAATAGTAACATGGTAATACCTTGTTTTTTTGGACACTGTACCATGGTAATAACCATTTACCATTACCACCGTTTTCTGTACACTATGATGATGGAAATACCATGATATATGACTATGTTAATAATACAGTTGCATGGTATCTATTAGAGTGCCATGGTGTTACCACCTGATACCATCACCACCATGTACTTTTTTGTTAAGTTATACAACATGTAATATAGCTATATTTTCTTATATTGCAATATCTTAAACATCATCCATCACTATCCTTTGCTTTTGTTGTAGAATTCCTTATTTGTAAGCTGTTTTGGATAAAAACATGTTGTCTCCATGGTTTCAGGGTGATATATTCCTAAGACATTACGATAAAGGACCATGCCGAAATAAGCTTGGACACTCCAGAGCTTCTGTCATGTGGAACAGGACACAGGTTAACTCGGATGTTGACTCGTTTTGATATCAACATGATTTTTCATTCAGTTTCAACTGTGTTGAAGGGATAGTTCACCCAAAAATGAAAAAAATCTCATTTACTCACCCTCATGCCATCCCAGATGTGTATGACTTACTTTCTTCTGATGAACACAAACTAAGATTTAATAAAAGTAATCCATACAACTCCAGAGGTTAAATCTATATCTTCAAAAGCGATATGACAGGTGTGGGTGAGAAACACCTCCCTGCCCAGTAGGTGGCGATATGCATGTAGAATTTGAATCGCCAAAAACAAAAGAAGAATGTGAAAGTGAATATTTTTAGTAAAAAAAGGATGAAAATATTGATGTTTATCACCCACATCTATCATATTACTTCTGAAGACATGGATTTAACCACTGGAGTCGTATGGATTACTTTTATGCTGCTTTTATGTGCTTTTTAGAGCTTCAAAATTTTGGTACCCATTCATTTGCATTGTATGGACCAACAGAGCTGAGATATTCTTCTAAAAATCTTTGTTTGTGTTCTGACAAAAAAGAAAGTCATACACATCTGGGATGTCATGAGGGTGAGTAAATGATGTGAGAATTTTCATTTTTGGGTGAACTATTCCTTTAACATTTAGAAAGTATCTGAAAGAATGTTCTAGTTTTTAGTGCCTAATTAGTTTAACTTGTTTTATCAACAAGTTACAGATGACTGTTACTATTAATAGAATTGATAAAACTACTCACAAGCAAAAAGTTTCTCCTCTGACTCCATGTCATTTATATCGGTGTGTTTAGGTTGCTGGTATGCTGGTGGGCATCAGCATCATCATTCTAGTGACATCACCACTGCTGCTGCTGGCCTCTCCCTGCATCCTGTGCTGTGTGTGCAAACCATCTCAAGCCAAGAAGACTAAGAAAAAGAAAAAGAAGACAGACAAGGAGCCATCAGATTCCACCGCATAGGACAGTTCTTTGTAATCAACATCTATAGCGTCATCCATGTGCCCAACACTAGTCTCACCAGCCAGGTGCATAAGTGCCTCATTCTCAGTGCCTGGGATTCGGTGGGTTTATTTTGCCTTCAGGTGCATTATGGGAAAAATACATGTTGCTTATTGAAAGGAATTATCCCTTTCTTCACTAAGCCAAAACATTTGTGTCTTTTATAGAGGTTAAAAAAAATCAGTGCATGGACTGTAGCAATCTGTTGTACTCTGCTTCAAACTTTTATTGTTTTCATATATTTTTTTCAGACCAAAGGCCCTGTTTCCTTATGTACTATAAAGTGTAAATACTGTATTTATGAGTCTGTATGATGTCCTGTGTTCTTTTTTACATTTTCTGCACCAGATATTTTATAAAACTTCATTACAATAAAGCCAGTAACTGAAATTGAGCATGAAAAGTGTTGGATCTGTTTAATAACACATGCAATTTTTTTTTTTTTTTTTTTAAATAATAGAGGTATTCTGTTTATTTCTCTTTTTTAATATATAATAATTTTTTTTATTTTTTTTTATTTTTAATTTTAAAACTTGTATTTTTATTTTTAGATTGAACAAAATGCAGTTGTATCTCTCTTTAGTAAAAGTAAGGATTTTCTGTTTTGGAGGGAGAATTAAACTCTTAAAGGTGCAATATGTCATATATTTACTGTAATAAAGCATACAATTATCATAGCATATTTCCTAAATCTCTGATAACATATTAAGTTGAAATACTGGCTTCTCCGAAAACAATGCTACAGCCAGTATATTCGACTTTGAAATGTCCGTTCCGGCCGGAATTTCTGTTTGTGTTTTGGCCTGTGTGCTCCCGCCCACTGCCCTTTTCCCAATAGTATTTCGACACCCCGGATTGCCAGATCTTTTACAAGTTAGCGGGCAAACACAGTGCGCTGCAGCAATGGAAGCCAGCAATACATCTAGCTAACACTGACAGAGTTATAAAAAATAAGGAAAGCATTTCTCTCTCTCTCTCTCTCACACACACACACACACACACACACACACACACACACAGACACACACACACACACAACTAGTTGGGAAAGTTTATAATTAAGTTCCTCTTTGACAGTGAATACTTCAAGTCAGTGATCGTGGTGGTTTCAACCAATGTCTTTTTATTAAACTTTTAAATACTTAAAACCATGTACATTTTTTTTTTTTTTTTTTTTTTTTTTTTAAGGGGTCTACTTCACATTAACAATGTACCAAACCATACAAAATAATACATTTTTCATAAACGTGCCATTGGTTTTGCAGTGTAGAGCGAGAGCGACATCGTGTGGTTACAATTGGAACTGCGTTTTTGCAAATTAAAGGAATATTCCGGGTCCAATACAAGTTAAGTTCAATCGACAGCATTTGTGGAATAATGTTGATTACCACAAAATAAATGTCGACTTCTCCCGCCTTTTCTTTAAAAAAAGCAAAAATCTGGGTTACAGTGAGGCACTTCCAATGGAAGTGAATGGGGACAATCCATAAACATTAAAATACTCAGTTTCAAAAGTAGATAAGCCACAAGACATAAACATGTGTTAACATGATTTTAGTGTGATAAAATCACATACTAACCTTTTCTGTGTAAAATTCTAGCCAATTTTACAACTTTGTTGCCATGACGAAGTAATGTAAACAAACCTTAAAATGACTATAAAAATTAAGATTTAAACAACTTAGCTCAAATAATACATTAATTTGAACAGAAGAATTAATATAAGTGCTTTCATGAAATTATAAGCTTCACATTTCTGCCTTTAAACCCTCCAAAAAATTGGCCCCATTCACTTCCATTTTAAGTGCCTCACTGTAACCTCAATTTTTGCTTTTTTTAATTTTTTTAAGAAAGAAGGGACGAGTCGAAATACATTTTTTGTGGTAATCAATATTATGCCACAAATGCTGCATGTCAATTGAGCTTAAGTTGTGTTGAACCCGGAATATTCCTTTAAATATATATTTGAATAATTTCTGTTTTGGAAACAATGCGAATCACACCTCTGATTTGAGATGGACCACTTCTATTCAAATGAATGGGAGAAATTGGAACGCCCAACGACAGCCAACGGTCAACAGATATAGAGAGGAAGTCCCGCCTTATAGGTGAAAGAGCCAATCGCCTTTTAGATACAGACATCGCCTTTCAATCAACTCGACAATGCGCATGCGTGGTAGATATGCAGCCGAGAAAATCGAGTTTTTAGCGTAATTGGAGGTAAAGAAGCACAATTTATGATACCAGATATACTGTAGTTAGGCCTAATACTTAACAGATTAGTGGCTAGTTCATCAACATTTAAATCTATCAAATCAAACTTTCAGGACATTCATACAGTTGAAGTTTACATACACCTTAGCCAAATACATTTAAACATTTTCACAATTCCTGACATTTAATCGTAGAAAACATTCCCTGTCTTAGGTCAGTTAGAATTACTACTTTAAGAATGTGAAATGTCAGAATAATAGTAGAGAGAATGATTTATTTCAGCTTTTATTTCTTTCATCACATACCCAGTGGGTCAGAAGTTTACATACACTTTGTTAGTATTTGGTAGCATTGCCTTTAAATGTGCACTCAGCGATTCCTGAGAAACACTGTTGATATTCAAACTCAACTGCCAAAACAAACACACCCCTCCATCAGTGCTCCTTTGGAAGCTCCGCCTCTCAAATTCATGCAGGCAAATTCATTCCTTTTACCTCTCTGAGGTCTCTCCACCACTGACAAGCTGTTGACGCAGCTCCTAGCCCTCGACTTATCATAATCCTCATTTTTTAGTTTATATTCGTCTGACCTTTTTCTCTTGGTCTGTTTCTCAGCCATTTGTCCTCATTGGAGTTTAGAAAGTTCGAATCAGCCAGATTTGCCATCACTCTTCTAATCAGTTTCCCTCTCGCTCTGCCCCCACCCCCCATCCTGTGCACGCGCAAGAACCACCCCCTGTTGCTGACTGGCTGGAGTAGTGTTGTGTGGATCGGCTGTGTACATATACTAGATTTTTTTTCAGCCCATCCACAGAACGGACAACTAGAAGACTGTAAGGAGATATTTGCAGAATTTGCCAAAAAGTGTATTGGATTAGAATTACTGAGTGCACCTTTAAATTGTTTTACATGTGTCAAACATTTTGGGTAGCCTTCCACAAGCTTCTCTCAATAAGTTCCTGGAATTTTGGGCCATTCCTTCAGACAGAACAGGTGTAACTGAGTCAGGTTTGTAGGCATCCTTGCTCACACATGCTTTTTCAGTTCTGCCCACAAATTTTCTGTCGTATTGAGGTCAGGGCTTTGTGATGGTCACTCCAATACCTTGACTTTGTTGTCCTTAAGCCATTTTGCCACAACTTTGGAGGTATGCTTGGGGTAACTGTCCATTTAGAAGACCCATTTGCGACCGAGCTTTAACTTCCTGGCTGATGTCTTGAGATGTTGCTTCAATATATCCACATAATTTTCCTTCCTCATGATGCCATCTATTTTGTGAACAGCACCAGTCCCTCCTGCAGCAAAGCACCCCCACACCATGATGCTGCCACCCCAATGCTTCATGGTTGGGATGGTGTTCTTCGGCTTGCAAGCTTCACCCTTTTTCCTCCAAACATAATGATGGTCATTATGGCCAAACAGTTCAATATTTGTTTCATCAGACCAGAGGACATTTCTCCAAAAAGTAAGATCTTTGTCCCCATGTGCACTTGCAAACTGTAGTCTGTCTTTTTTATGGCGGTTTTGGAGCAGTGGCTTCTTCCTTGCTATGTCGAAATAGGACTCATTTAACTGTGGATATAGATACTTGTTGACAAGTTTCCACCAGCCTCTTCACAAGGTCCTTTGCTGTTATTCTGGGATTGATTTGCACTTTTCGCAAACTACGTTCATCTCTAGGAGACAGAATGCGTCTCCTTACTGAGAGTTATGATGGCTGCGTGGTCCTATGGTGTTTATACTTGCGTACTATTGTTTGTACAGATGAAAGTGGTACCTTCAGGTGTTTGGAAATTGCTCCCAAGGATGAACCAGACTTGTGGAGGTCCACAATATTTTTAACAGTCTATTAAGCATTGTATAATGCAATAATGCTAAATGGGATATTCATGAAAGTTATAAAATGTTAATATATTTTATGACATAAACCACCACAAAGAAGCAATTCTGCATCTGTATATGCTGCTTTTTATTGTTTTTCTATGAAAAGTGTGCCAGACCAGTGGTTCCCAACCTTTTTACCTTGAAGCCCCCTCTACTTACATATCAGTCTACACATACAGTTTATCACCACCATGGATGCGCGCTCTCTCTCCTCGCGCTCTATGTGTTTGCTCGTGTGTGCGCACGAGAGAGCACTATCGTCGATGGCCATGAGAAATGCAAAATTATGATTATTTGGAAAGTACATTGCCGTGGATTTTTCATAACTGGGATAGCCATGATACTTGATACATTTCTAGCAGTTGACATTTCTTTTACACATTGACGCAGAGCCATGCAACTGCTTGGCGGTCTTGTTATAAAGCATGAAACAGGTAGGCCGTTTTAAGAGGTTTTTACAGTTTTGCTGTATGTGGTTATGATGTTATAGAATTTTCATAACTATTGAAGATCCAAGAAAAAGAAACCCACAAGCACTTGTCCACACGACAGACAACACACCTGCTTTAGTAGCAGAATACTGTAAGTTTGGTACGCCTCATCCTCACACGGTTGTGCAAAGAATCTGTTATTGGTAGAGTGACATTTCATGATTTAAAAAAAAAAAAAAAAATTATGTTTGAGATTTTGCTTATCAAGTTGAGTTAGACGAGGATGCTGACATGCTGTTTACTGTATCGTGCATTTTATGGATTTTTTCAGAATCGTGTGTGAGATTAATCCCTCATTATTCAAAACGGCGTCCATCATTTTGACACATAAAAAAACAAGCAAGAAACTCCACTTAAACCATTTTGTTGTAAATAATTGTTGTAAATAATTAACGTAAATGAAATGGTATTTGTTATTATCTTTACTAAAATACAAATATCCACCCCCCCACCCCCATACGATTCCAAACATCCCTCAATGAAATCATTCAGTGTCAGTAATTATTGTGCATCAGAGCATCCTCTAGAGTCTACACTCAGCTGTGATGAGCATGAGATGAAAAGGCCAAGCTATTTCAAACAAACAGACTTATGATACACAACACAGCTGCATCTCAGATGATTACAGTGATTAATGGATCTCAAATAAAAACACAGTTTTGAGAAAGGAAAGGAATTTTTGGTTGAATCCCCAAAATTAAAAGAAAAATAAGGAGTTATTTTTGCACAAAGGGAGCCTATTTTTAGAACCATCAAGATTTGCTGAACTCTTTATGTGCTTCCAAAATTAAAATAACACAGGGCCACAACACTCTACAAATTATCAGCACCACTTAAACATCCGTCATGAAAACTAACAAATAGGAAACATACTATATTAACGCTTGTTTTATGGTGTGAGGTCAAGGTTTTCTTTTATCTTGTGACTCATAAAATAAAGGGTGAAATTGGTTTCCTGAAGCTCTTTGCACAAGAAAAACAGGCTTAACATTAACCCTAACTGTACAACCCTCGACTGGCCATTGTTATGAACTTGACATCATTATGACATCATCATGACATCACTCTCTCACACAGAGTCATTTGCTTTTGTTGGTCATGAGTTACATGTAGTTGTCTGGTCTTACTTGTTTACCTTTAAACATGTGAAGAAGAACATTTTAGGTTTTTTCCAACCTATTTGTCTCTACATTTGTTGTGTTCTAAGAATTTATGCACAGAGCCTGGATAAACACTACTGAGTTTTGGTAAACATATAAACATTTAATTTGTATTGTTTTTATACTTTCTCCATAGATCACTGTGCAATAAGGAGACCTTATTTTTTTGTTCGGGCCTGAACTTTGAGAGGGTTTAGTGAATGAAAAATATAGCCTATTACAAAAATGTCCTTTTTTTAAATGTATTTTTATTTTATTTTATTATATAACATTGTTTTAGCCTATATTATGTTATGTTATATTATATTATTATATTATAGAAGCCCTGAAAAGTAGCCTATTTAGACACTTAAGTCACACTTCAAAATGTTTGAATGTCATTGTATTAGATAACAAAATGTAAAACCAAGTGGCATTTATTTTAAAGATAGCACAAGCATACTATTATTTAGGCTACTATAGGGTTTGATACATGAAAAATATTTTACAAACAAATTTAAATATAAACATTATTATATTATATTATATTATATTATATTATATTAGAGTGGCCCCAAACAGTCACCTATAGACCTTATTCACGCTAGCGCCATCTTTGATTTTTAATGGGAATGACAACGAGGCTGTGAGGGAAAGTCTTACCGTCTCTTCAATGGCACAAACAGTATAAAGCTGTATAATACGGTGGCCGTGAAGTGCAAAACAAAACAACAAATCTAAAAACACAATGGCAAATCCAAAGACAAAACAACAATTCAGAAACACATCAAGAAATCATAAAGCATAAAGGCAAATCAGAAAACAAAAGAGAAAATCAGAAAACACAATACCTTATCCAGAAACAAAACATCAAGTTAGAAAACACAACAGCAATTCAATCAAAACGGAAAGGGTAGGTACCATAGCTTCTCACCTGATTGGCTGTGTGAATGAGACCTAGTCCTTTCTTCAGGACTGGTTCACTGATTATATCAAAATCCATGCCAAAAGGTCACTGACTGAACTGAGTGTTTTCTCTCTCGGGAAAACAGTAACAGTAAACTTTATAACACCGAGAGTAAAAACAGCGAGTGGGAAAAGTTAGTTTTAGGTATGATGTTCATCTATGGTCTCATGGCTCATCTAGTGTGTAATGGATTGTCTTAAAGTCCACAAACTGCGCTAAAATGTTGGTGGCGTCCAAGCGTTCATTCAATTTGCATGCTCTAACTTAAAAAACACTTTTGTTTAAAAAAAAATTCAAAATCAAAATGATAAAGGTTCCGGTTGCTGCCAATGGATAGATTTTCCAAGTATATCAAATTATATGGCTACACTATTCAATTATTTTAGAAAAATCACCACTAAAATTCATCAAGATGTAATTTTTACATTACAAAGGTTGTAGCAAGCTGCCAGTAGTGTGAATGACTAACTTACATGGTTTTATTATTATTATTATTTAAAAATATATTGTATAATGTAGATGTATAATTCCCTTGGAAAATCTCACCTAGAGTAAATCAGCATATCTAATAGCAGCCTTCCACAACCTTTACAATATGAACATAATATCTTCGTATGTTTTAGATGGTCCCTTACACACCGTAGACAAACATTGTACCTAAAAATTTTCCTGCTTGCTGTTTTTGCTCTGTGTTATAAAGTGTCCCATTATTGTTTTACTGAGTGACAAGCCACTCACAATTTTCAGTAATTGAGCATTTGGAATGAATTTTGAAATAATTGCACAAGTGGGCAGAGAACTAATCCTTAGGAAAGGACTAGGTATTCTCCACACAGCCAATCAGGTGAGAAGCTATGGTACCTACCCTTTTCGTTTCGACTGAATTGCTGTTGTGTTTTCGGATTTGCCGTTGTGCTTTATGATTTGTTAATGTGTTTCTGAATTATTATTTTGTCTTTGGATTTGCCGTTGTGTTTTTAGATTTGTTGTTTTGTTTTGCACTTCATGGCCACCGTAGTATAAAGATCCTAGATCACATCTGATTTTCCACAACTCATGTTGTCTGGAGTTCTTTGCATACTGAATGTCCTTGGACAGATATTTTATCAATGTTTTGTCTGCGGAACGATCCAAAAACTATTTTAAACTACAGTAAAGCCCATTGAAGAGACTGTTAGTCAATCCCTCACAGCTTCATTGTCATTCCCATTAAAAATCAAAGATGCAGGGGGCCTGGGTAGCTCAGCGAGTATTGACACTATCACCCCTGGAGTCACGAGTTCGAATCCAGGGCGTGCTGAGTGACTCCAGCCAGGTCTCCTAAGCAACCAAATTGGCCCAGTTGATAAGGAGGGTAGAGTCACATGGGGTAACCTCCTCGTGGTCGCTATAATGTGGTTCTCGCTCTCGGTGGGGCGCGTGGTGTGTTTTGCGTGGATGCCGCGGAGAATAGCATGAAGCCTCCACACAATACTCTCTGTGGTAACGCACTCAACAAGCCACGTGATATTATGCGCGGATTGACGATCTCAGATGCGGAGGCAACTGAGATTTGTCCTCCGCCACCCGGATTAAGGCGAGCCACTACGCCACCATGAGGACTTAGAGCGCATTGGGAATTGGGCATTCCAAATTGGGGAGAAAATGAGAGAAAAATAAAAAATGGAGCTAGTGTGAATAAGGTCTATTTGGACACTTAAGCCACATTTACAAATGTATGAATGTCATTGTATTAGATAACACAATGTAAAATTAAGTGGCATTTATTTTAAAGAAAGATAGCTCAAGCACGCTATTATTTAGGCTACTATTGTACTGTTGTATGTACTGTTGGTACATGAGAAATACAGTATATTGCAAATAATAATTATTTTTTCTATTTTTGTATTATTATATTATATTTCCGTGTATTATATTATGTATTATTATATTATACTATTGCAACTGCAAAACCAGCTAATAAAAGAAATGTTAATTCTGAGAAAATGTCATAACACCATTAGTTTGCAGATGCTTGCAGAAACTTGCTTTAATCTTCTCATGCAATGAAATGCATACATCTCTAAGGGTGCATTAAGCATCCAAATACTTTTTGGAGCCACTCTGCCTTGTTACATCATATACTAAATTATTATATGAATATAATTATTTAATATTTGTCTCTGTAAAATATATTAATCAATTAGTATATTAGTATATTACAATTTATTATTATATTATTTTAATAATTAATAGAGACATTGTTTCTGAATTCTTTCTGACAATCTGATTAGAGAGATGTAAAGAGAAAGAGGGCTACAGAGAGTCAGTGCTCTCAGACAGAGGATCCAGAGGTCATTATAGTAGGCGCTGGTGTGTTGAGTCAGCTATGGCCGCTGTTCTGGCCTGAGATGGTTGCAAGGTCACAGTTGATGAGAGGGACATGAAAGAACCCGATTGGATAGTGGGGGAACTTCTGCAGCCGGGAGGATACCGGGCACTTAAGGAACTCGGCCTTGTGGGTGAGGAAACTACCTTATCTAATCTTACTGATACATAATGCATGCTGGCTCAAATCCTCCTTAAAGGAGTAGTTCACCTAACATTGAAAATCTGTCTTCATTTACTCACACTTTCTTCCATGGAACACCAAAGGACATGTTTAGCAGAATGTCTAGAGCTGCTCTCTTCCATATAATGAAGGTGGTTGGAGAGGCCCAAAAAGGATGATAAATGCATAATAAAAGTAGCCCATACGATCTGTGTACTGCATTTCAAGTCTTCTGAAGCCATATGATAGCTTTGTTTGAGGAACAGACTGAAATTTAAATCTCTATTCACTGAAAATCTTGGCTTGGAGCTCTTGCTTGACATCCGCCATTGTATTGAAAAGAGCAGCTTAGACATTCTGCTATAAATATATCCTTTTGTGGTCTAAAGGCTTTATAAGAGCTTTATACAAGCCTTTATAAGGGCTTTCATATCCCTTGAAGCTATTGGAGACAGATAGGTCTAATATCATGTTATATTTGCACAGTGTGAAGTTTGTGGAGGGCACAGTGACCCATCCAGAGGAAGAAGATGGCTGTGTGACAGGAATTCAGTACAGGGAGAAAGACTCAGGAAACATCAAGGTACAGTATAAAAATATACTGAGAAATTGTTCAAATAAAAAATAAATAAATAAATAAATAAATAAATAAAAGAAATAATAAACTAAGAAATTAACCATTAAATCGATTATTCTAGCTTCAAATGCCTGTAAAGGCAGTGTCTTGGCCATGGTATTTTATGACAACTAAATTTATTTGTGCTAAAATTGATAAACTGACAGCTGATAAGCTTAATGGAATGTTCTGGGTTCAATGCAAGTTAAGCTCAGTCGACAGTGGCATAATTTTGATTACCACAAAAATGAATTTCAACTCATCTGTCCTTTTCTTCAAAAACAAAAATTGAGGTTATAGTGTGGCCCTTACAATGGAAGTGAATGGGGCCGATTTTTGGAGGGTTTAAAGGCAGAAATGCAAAGCTTATAATTTTATAAACACATTAATTCTACTGTAAAAACTTGTGTATGGTTTTATGGCAGATGGCATTCAGTCGTCATGGCAACGAATTGTAAAATGTAATATAACTTTACACCGAAAAGGTTATTAAGCGATTTTGTCACACTAAATTCATGTTAACATGCATATGTTCAGATGAGACGTTAAACCGAGGTCCTGACTCTCTGTGGTCATTAAAAATCCAAGAGCAATTCTCGTAAAGAGTAGGGGTGTAACCCCGGTGTCCTGGCTAAATTCCACCCATTGGCCCTTATCAATCGTGGCCTCCTAATAATCCCCATCCATTAATTGGCTCTATCACTCCACTCTCTCCTCTCTACCAATAGCTGGTGTGTGGTGAGCGTACTGGCGCATGATGGCTGCCGTCCCCTGTTCACTGTGTAAAGCTCTTTAAGTGTAGTGTCAGAAAAGTGCTATATAAATGTAACGTTCATTCATTCATTCATTCATTCATATTGTTTTAATTTTTTTGGCAATACTTTTGAAACTGAGCATTTTAACGTTTGCGGATTGTCCCCATTCACTTCCACTGTAAGTGCCTCACTGTAACCCAGATTTTTTTTTAAATGGAGGGACAAGTCAAAATACATTTTTATGGTAATCAGCATTAAGTCACAAATGCTGTTGATTAAGCTTAGCTTGTATTTAACCCGGAACATTCTATTAAAATATTAGCTATTAATCGGTTGTTAGTCATCAATTAATCATTAACACCCAGTGATTATCGATTGTAATATTTTTGTATTGGTGAATGGATCACAGGTGTTTTGCTTTGGCAGTAAAGCCACAGGATGTAAAATGCTTTTGTGACGTATTAATTATTCTTCAGTCAAAGTTTTATTTGAGGATTTATTTATTTATTGTGCTGTAATTTTAATTCTCTTTCTCTCTTTCAGGAGAACCTTGCTCCTCTAACTATAGTCGCTGATGGCTGTTTCTCCAAGTTCCATAAAAATCTTGTCTCTGGGAAAGTTAAAGTGTCATCTCATTTTGTTGGATGCATAATGAAGGTAAATATAAGGGTGATATTTGTGTAATTTTGTGAAAAAAAAGCACAAGTAACATGACTTCTAGGGATTTCCATGGATGTGCAATTTTGTCGTTTTGACAGCTCAAGTAATCGACAGATGCTGTAAATCAACCAACTAAGTACTCAAGAACTTGGGGTGTGACTACGAATGAGTTCCATCTGTGCTGTTCTTTAATTGTTGGTCAATGTACACATGCATCAGACAGATATCTTTTTGCCGTTAAATACAATTTTTTCACATCTTGTGCCATGAGCAGTGCATTTAACTTTTAAAAACTTGTCTCATGACACCTGACTTCTGTTCTGTACCGCCCAATATGGCATCAAAAATAATCACAAAACTAAAAATATATATATTTGTTGAAAAGTCACACATTGATCACTGCTGTCATTTCAGAGTAATTGTGCCCATCCCATCTTTTCCATGTTCTGTTGTGTTTTCTCCCAGGATTCTCCCCAGTTCAAGCCCAACCATGCAGAGCTGGTTCTAGCTGATCTCAGTCCAGTGTTGATCTATCAGATCTCCTCCAATGAAACACGGGTTCTGGTGGACATCAGAGGAGAGATGCCCCGAGACCTAATGCAGTACATGACTGACATAATCTATCCTCAACTGCCAGGAACCTGACCCCTTTACATTTATAAAATAACCTAATGGCTAAAATGAGTTCTTCTCTTACACATGCATTTCTCAAATACTGTAAGTGTCATTGATGTGTCTGTTATTTTGTAAAGAGCACAGCACTGAAATCTCAAAGAAATGTCTGTTTGGTTTGCACAGAGCACTTAAAGGAGCCATTTATGTTGGCACTGCAGAATGATCGCTTGAGATCAATGCCCACCAGCTTCCTGCCACCCTCACCAGTCAATAAACCAGGTAGGCCATAACAAACCCAGAAAATGTCTTTACCTACACTCATGCACGCACGCACGCACACACATACTGTTTATGCGATTAATTAATTGGGATATCATGTAATTAATATGATAAAACATCGATTGACAGCCCTAATATATTGAAACAGTTAAAGGACGGGCAAGGAGTAGGCGGGAACCGGCTGAACAGTCAACGTAAAATTGAATGATATAAATTAACTTAAAACAACATGAAACATAAGGATACACATGCAGCACAGCCACGAGTGTCTCCCTCTCTCTCAAACTGGCTTCTTCAGCCCCCCTTTATCTCGCTCTCCCGCTGATCATCTGATTCAGCGCCGGCCGTACACCCTCATGGCCCGGCCACACCCTCCTCCTCGTCACACTCCTCCTCTGCCCGATTCAGGCGCCACCGGTCTGACTTACTCCCCCCCATCTCTGGATGGGAGACACTGCCCTTCCGGCCGTTCTGTCAGCTGGTGGTCCAGCCTGCCTCCTGGGAACCTGGGGGAGAGATGAGGGGAGGCGTGGGGAGAGGGAAAGGGCGAGTGGGAGACACACAGAGAGAGAGAGAGAGAGAGAGAGGAGAGAGAGAGAAAACTTGCCCGCCGGTCCTGGACACGCTGTCGCCCGGCCCTTAACCGCTCCTCCCCTTCTGGTGGACGACAGCACGCTCCTCCCCCGGCGGACGGCAGCGAGCCCTCCGACCCCTGGCAGGAACCGCTCCTCCCCTTCTCGGCGGACAGCAGCGGTTCCTCCGGCTCTCGGCAGCCAGCAGCGACTCCTCCGTCCACAGGCAGACGGCCGCGGCTGCTCCTCTGGCGGACGGCAGCGGCGAGGACTCCGTGAAAGCACATCCCTCCTCCTTCCCGGGATTCAGCACCGACGTAACAGTTAAAGTACAGGCAAGGAGGAGGCGGGAATCAGCTGAACAGTCAACTTAAAATTTAATGGTATAAATTAACTTAAAACAACATAAAACATTAGGACACACATGCAGCACATGCAGCGTGGCCACGTGCATCTCTCTCTCTCTCTCGAACTGGCGTCTCTGGCCCCCCTTTATCTCACTCTTCCGGTGATCATCTGATTTAGCACCAGCCGTGCACCCTCACGGCCCGGCCATGCCCTCCTCCTCGTCACATTTATAAACACATATTTATTTATTTATATATTTATTTAAGTTGTTAAGTTTTATGTAAGTTGTCTCTACATATTAAGCTGGGATATAAGAAAGTATTTTAACATTAAAACATTACACATATCACTTTTCATAAATCACTACAGAGACTGAGAATTTAGTCCATGTCAAATTACATTTCAAACTAAACAAAAATATAATTGGTCAAAAATGTTTTATATAACCACCTCCCCAAATCCAAACATTTTATCCACTCCAACTTCTTCCACCGGCCCCTTTTGCAGTTACTTAAAAATCACTCTAAAACAACAGGTGGAAAAATACTAATACAAATTAGATCATAAATAAAATTGTAAATATAAACATAATAACAATTAAAAAATAAACCATGACCTATAGATAGTGACACAAATCTCACACATGCACCCACAGATAGCGCAAACACTCCCACCCATGCCCACTTGCGCTTTGCGCTGGCATGAAAATTGCCCTTAAAATTAGCGCTCTCAGGAACATTAGATGAGGCTTTGCGCATGGTTTTTGCGTGTTGCACTGCACCTGCATGGTCACGAGAATATAACCCTAAATCTTCTGAAAAATATTAGACATTGAATCCACTGAATGTTTAAATGCCGCTCTGATCATTATATGATGGAATTGAGTTTGATAAGGACTCTGACTGATATTGTTGTTGTCAGGCAAAGAAAAAAATCCATTGGGAACGGAAATCATCTCACTCGTTTGTGGTGAATGTCTTAGCTCAAGCACTGTATGAGCTGTTCACTGCAACTGACAGTAAGTCAAAAGAACTTTTGGACAAAACAGGAAAAGTTCACTCAAAAATGTAAATTCTGCCATTATTTACTCACACCCATGCTGTTCCAGACCCATGTGCTGTAATTTATTTCCGTCGAATGCATCGCATTTGGTTATGACATGAGAATCAATGATGTTAATGCGCCATTAATGAATCTGAATGCACTTTATTTTTTCAGATAAATGAATACGTTACATTTTCTATTTGTTCCTCACATAAATCTATCGTATGGCTTCAGAGGACTTGAAATAAAGCGTGCGAGTCGTATGGTCTCCCAAAATGTTACTCTCATGGTGCGTGTTTTTTTTTTTTTGGTGCTTGACAGTCACAGTCTATGAGCTGTCTTTGCATGAAAAGAGCGATGTAGGATCTTCAAAATGTCACCTTTTGTGTTTCACAGAAAAAAACAACAACATGAGGGTGAATAAATAATTACATAATTTTATTTTTCCTTTAATCATTTTCCAACTACTTTTAAGTTCTTATTTATATGCTAATGCACTCTGGAAAATTACAACATATTTCATGGCACTATTATATTGAATTTATTCTGTTGACTTGAAGGTCTCATTACAAAATTATTTAAGATCTAAATAGCAACAACAATTGCAGCTTGTTATATCTACCACCTCTTTTTTCAGATTCACTGCATCAGTTGAGAAAGGCCTGTTTCCACTATTTTAAGCTCGGTGGAGAATGTATTAATGGACCCATTGGTCTCCTGTCTGTGTAGGTATTGACAAACCTTACAGAATTAGATAAACATCAGTGTTGTCTTCAAGTCAGATTTTCTCCAGAGGGCTTTTTTGCTTGTCCCTGCAGATATCTGAGCAGACATTTTACTACTGTTAATCAGCTTTTGTTTCCTTAGATTGACAGCAAAACCCTTGACTCTGATTGGTCATGTCTTCGCCGTAGCCCTGTACGCCATATACTTCAGCTTCAGGTCTGAATCATGGCTCACAAAACCACGGGCCTTTTTCAGATGCGGAGCCATCCTCTACAGAGCCTGCACCATGATGTTTCCACTCATTACAGTACCTGGTTTAATAGAAGAGAAGAATTTAAAAACAGAAACTGATTTTTTCTGCCCTTTAATGCAACATACCTGCCACTGCGGTGGCTGCATCCGAGTGCCTCATTTACTTTGGGGTAAAAGAAATTCATGCTTCAGAAAGAAAACTGCAACAGGCTTCAAGATGAAAAAACAACTTCTTTGCTGTCTTTGGCTGTATTCACAATGTGTCTGATATTAATAGAAAGAGACCCTGCCTTATATTTTCATACACTAACTGCTTAGATTTGCCTTAAGCCCTACATTTAAATGATGAAAAGTTCTGTGTTTTACTTAAAAGTCAACATGAAACAGTAGGCGCAACCCACTTACTTTAGTAATGTGAGATTTCTGAGTAAAACAGGATAGTGGTTGAAGGGAAGAAATGAAAAATGTTTAGGGCGTATTGATGTTGGCCAAGAAGGAAAGTGATTTCAGAGGCGGAGTATGTTATTACATTTTGATTAAAGATTGAAAAGACAGCATCTTTTCTTTGGAATAACATGCACCAATGAATTATGCACAATAAGACCAGGAACATACAGTATATTAAGAAAGTAAATAGGGTCAGTTTAGATTTTGTGTTGAGTGCTTACTTTAACACTACATGAAAGTGTAATAGGCACCTTGTGCATTTTAATTTTTTTGTCTGGGTCAAAAATGCATTCGTGTTTATTGCACTGCTGAGTGTTAAATAAGAATTCATCACTGATTTATAATTATTAAACCACTAGGCTGCTTGAACAGGGAGGACGATCAATACAGCTGCATATTATTTGTAGCTTTTTTTTTTTTTTTTTTCAAAGTTGTTCACAATTATTTAAAGTCATGATTTGGACATGCGGCCTTCCATTATTATTTGTGTCTTTTGCTGTTGTTTAACAACAGATACTTTTCACTACAGTTCTTTTGTGCCATTCTCAAAGTAGAATGCAGGTTAACATTTAGTGCAATTACAGAAATCAAATGTGCAATGAATGAAATGATGTGAATAGTACCTGAAAGAGGACAAGGCTTTAATGGAAGGAAAGAACTATTTCATTTCTGCGGTTAATTCATAACTACTGGTCCATCCATGAGCTTCTGGTCATGAACTACTCATGTTTGTGTTAATACATTTCCGGTTCTTTGCATGTAGTCACTTTATGGACCATTCTTTCAAACAATTTGTGAAGTTTTTCATATATTGATTTGTATGATATTTAATGTCAAATTTCATTTGAAAATCTTTTATCAGACTGAAAAGTGACCCATAACAGTTGGTCATTTGTGTTAGCTCATATGCGAACCTGTTCAACAAGCTTTGCATTTTCATGTCTGTCATTCTTTTATAATTGGATGAAGGCTTACTGGATAGATTAAACAAGAGAAACATTTGTACCATTCACAATATGTCCAACAGGTGGCACTCTTGCTGAATATAAAATGAATGAATATAGTGTTCGCCACTCTGACACAGTCCTTTAAAAAAACCACAAATGTTTCTTTTTTTACACTGTATTAATGCAAAAACAGCTAAATATTCCTGATATATTCAATAATGTCAGTGTTATAAACAGACAAATACTGTAAATAACTGCCCCTCTTAATGTCAGCTCTCACCCCTGAAACATCTGGATCTGAATGTTCTCTGTTTAGTTTCTCCATTATCTACATATCTCTGTGGGTCAGCTTACAGCTGGCTCGAACCCCCATGGTCAGAGTTGACCAGTGAGGACAGATATTTCTCCACATTCTGCCAGACCATGATGCTCTGTGGGGCTCATTTGAAGGGGTTGAAAACATTATCTTGGGAATATCTTTCTATCCTAAAATTCTTGTGTAATACCCCCTTAACCAGTTCCATCCTAAAAATGACATTAATTTTGGTGGGAAAACAACATATTTTGTGATGTTTTGCAGTACACGGTGGTTTGTCTCTATCTAAAACATCCCATCCTGTTTGATATTTAATATTATTATTATTATTATTATTACCATGGTATTTTTTTGTAAGGGTCAGTATTAGTATGGATTTATTCATATTTTTGTTTTATTCTGTGGTGAAAAACATATCAGTCATGATACTGTCCCAGGTTACAACAATTTATTAGTTTTCATTGTTCTTTATACATCACTGTAACATTATATTCCGGTGAAGTAGAAGGCGGCTTGCACTTCTCATCGGACGTATCCACTGTTGTGGAAGAACATTGACGGTTCCTCTCACTCTGTGCACAGTCAGTCTACACAGCGAAAGAAACAAAAGACCAGACGAAAACGCTGGGAAAGGACACGTTAGAAGAAGAGTCTTTCCCTGCTGGAGTCCGTCAAATTTGACCCTGTGCTCGATCCTTGAGATGCCCGTCTAGGGCACTTCCTCTCCACAGTAGCAGTAGCTCTTAATAAACGATTAGGTACTCTATAATCTAAGAGACAGATAAACAAAACTATATACTGTACTGCTACTGAGGCCTGAAGAACCTGGCTTTAAACTAGATTATTAAAGTGCGAGAAGCAACCCACCAATCCACACTGTATATTTGTTTATATATTTATATATAGGAACAAACCTACTATTTTAACATTAATTTACAGGATAATATACATTATATTAGTAACAGCTGAGATATCAGCACCAAAAAATATCACTATAACAGCAATATATATATATATATATATATATATATATATATATATATATATATATATATATATAAATAAAAATCATATACATAAATACAGATTTGTCATTATATATCTATATTATATATATAAATTAAACCACATCTCAGGCTTTTCATATGATAACGTGAAAAGCAATTAATTTGTCAAGACGTAAAAGATCTCTGAAAGAGAGACGGGGAAAACAAAAGTGCCCCATCTGGATTATTTGAGGTCACAGGACAGGAATTTGCATATTCCACAAATCTATTGCGACACATTTCTGCCTACGAACAGTAAAGTCGACCCTTCCAAAAGTGAAAGGGCCGGTGTTAGCCACACTCACACGTAAACCCACTGAACAGAACATTACAACTATGGGGTTTGCGATTATGTGCTTCGACATGGTGTGCCAATGTAGTGAACGACAGAAAGACTACAAATTCACGACACTTGAATATTTTGCCTCAAAAGAAACTACAGATGTGATATCAATTTCCGTTCTTCTTACAGATGCCATTGTGATCCTTAAAATCGATGTCCCATCTCAAAAAATTTATATTTGTCCTCCGAGATCAAGGGAATATGTTTTCAGGTGTTTGCTTTTCACTCCCCATCGAATCCCGTGTTGCATTAGTGAGTTCAAATTGGCTAACATCAGCTCTTAAACAGTTACCTGGAGCATTGGCTCAGGTAAATTGCACCATGGCAGTTTTCAGGCAGCCCAAACCTTTGCCATTATCATTTCCACTTAATGTGGAAAGCGCTCAGGGGGTCCTTTGATACCCAAGGCCATCTCTACATCCTGCAGTTTGTTATTAACGCTGCACACGGCTTGAACAAAACACACACATACTAAACAGCACAAAGAGCTCTGTATTAAATGCAGGAGTAACATATGACAAGCGCGGTAACAGTAGCGTCCGTTACAGGCTTCCTGGGAGCCGCAACAATAAGCAGATAGGTTTTGGGCTCTGCCTGATGTCCAATTCCTCTCTCTGAAATTGGAGATGTTTTCCCCGCAAGCTGCTACTCAAATGACCAGATCTCAATGTCCTGGACGTAGAAATCCTCCTTCGTGGACAGCATAGGATTCCCGAAGGTTTTGCATGAGTGACTTCTGCCGTGATAAAGATCTCCATCCAACCAAAGACCAAATTCACCACTGAAAGAAAAGACAGGAAAACATTCTCATTAGTGATGTTTCGTTCGTGAGCGAATTGCCCGTTATGAAAGAATCGTTCTTGTTTACATCCATGCACTGACTCATATTTCTCGTCCACTGACGTTGCTCCCTTTTTGAAGCCGATGAGCTCTATTTTGAAGCATGAGACTGCTCTGGTGACTTTTCATGCCTATAAAGACTGACTATAGCACGAGACAATAGCATTTGAGTGCGGGCAATGAAGTAGTGTATCACTGGTTTCACCCGCAGAATATACTGGTACACTCATTCACGAACTAAATGAATGACTTGCTTCATTCATGAACACAAATCTGCTGACTGAGTGAATGAGAGGGGGTGTGTCATTCGTTTAGTTCGGCATGCGAGTCAATCGCGTTCAACAAGGAGAGCAAGGGGAGAAATGCACTAAGACAAGTTTACAGGTATAGACAAAACATGATTCCCAATTTATGAATGTATACAAATGAATTATGAATGGAAATGTTGTGTTTCGATGCACAGTGAAAGATATTTAGGCCTTTCTTGAACTTCTACTATGTCTTGATAAAAGTTAAGCCCAGCATTTGGAAACTATAAGGAAAAAAAGACCTGCCATTTGTGGTGAAACGATTATGGTGTTAAAACTCTATTTACAAAGTGTCTTTGTCCATTTGTAGACATGCAAATTCCATATCCTGCTTTTAAAGACTGAATAAAGCGCGAGCCAATAGCATTCAAGAGCGGGCTGTGAAGGAGCATATCATTGGTTTGACCCACTGAATGAATACACCCCTTCACTGAACCATTCGGTCATCTCGTTCATGAACGAACTGAATGTACTGGTACACTTAATCGCGAACGAATTGAATGAACAAATGAACGTTACATTTATATAGCAAAGCGCTTTACACGGTGAACAGGGAACTCTCCTCAACCACCACCAGTGTGCAGCATCCATCTGGACGGCAGCCATAATGCGCCAGAACGCTCACCACACACTAGCTGTTGGTGGAGAGGAGAGAGTGGAGTGATAGAGCCAATTCATGTAAGGGGATTATTTGGAGGCCATGATCGATAAGGGCCATGGCGGGAATTTAGGATTTTTAAATACCACAGAGAGTCAAGACCTCGGTTTAATGTCTCATCCGAAAGACAGTGTCTTTTTACAGTATAGTGTCCCCATCACTATACTGGGGCGTTAAAACCCACACAGACCACAGGGTGAGCGCCCCCTGCTGGCCTCACTAACACCTCTTCCAGCAGCAACCTTAGTTTTCCCCAGGAGGTCTCATTTCAGGAGGTCAGAGGAACTGACCAGGCTCAACCCTGCTTGACTTCAGTGGGCAACCGGTCTAGCACTACAGGTCTTTTTTTGCTTTTATATGCTTGATAAAAAGTTGTGCTTAGCAGTTCACAATATGATAGATGTGGTTTGTTTTCATTTGTGGAGAAACGCCTCTCTTTTTTTTAGACACACAAATTTTAATAAAGGATAATCAGACCTGTTCCGGTCGTGAATGACTCTGTGCTTTTGGTTCAATGCATTACTCGTTCAAAACGTTAAAGATGGTCATTTGGTGGCATCTACTGGCGCAAAGCAGCAATTTGCAGATATGGTCAATGAGCGAATCAATGAACAATTCTGAACGAATCCTTTTGGTGAACGGATTCAACAGACTCGAGTCACCAGTGTTGTAGTACTTGAGTCCAGGACTTGGATTCGTGTCCAACTCGAGTCGCGATATTGATGACTTGTGACTCGTCTCGGACTTGAACACTAATGACTCGGACTTGGACTCGAGCATTGGGTGCAATCTGACTTGGAGGAGAGGACTCGTTACAACCGTTAACGTTTGCGTTCTGCCCTTATATGGATGAGATCACATGCATGTCATGCCATGTACCGGTTGGTAATCCACGCAGATTTCCTTTGCTTTGACTCAAAACTGGACGCGCACTCTCAAATCTCCCTGCTCTCATTCAGAGAGTGCGTGTGCCACTCCAAACATGTCATGTGTATTCGCATATCTATTATAACACAAAATAAGCCTGCCTCTGTTTATTCATACAAATACATCTGAGAATGTTTAGACAATCAATTTTAATTCAAATCAGCCTGAAATATGACAACACATGATTGTCAGCATGACAGTGACTATATGACTGTATGATTTTTGCCTGCTAAACAATGACCAAAAGTTAAATGTTACTGACCTTCCTCCACCAAAGGCTAAAGAGTCCATGTCTCCTTTAATGAAGAACAGATTATCACCTGTCCATTTGTATGCCTGCCAGTGTAGAACAAAGCATGTTAGAACAAGAGCAAAAATTCAATTCACCCCTCATTACATTACACAGAAACCAAAAGACAAAAAAATCTGAAGTAGCTGCAAGCTCAGTCCACCGTTAATAAAACAGAATGGATAAATCTAAACACATCCACAACACAAACCTCAAACTCGGGATAGAATGTGAAAAGGAAAGTCTCTCCTGTGCCGTAGAAACCCTCACTGACTTTGAAGGGTTCTGACGCCAAAGCTCCAAAGATCTAAAACAGAACAGACACACAATCAGGGTAAAACAATTCGTAAACATAAGATTTGATTTTTTTTTACAGCATTTATTAATCATAGTTACTATTAGATAATAAAAATACAATTGTTCATTGTGTTCATGTTAGTTCATAGTGAATTAACTTATGTTAAATAATACAACTTTAGATTTTTTTTCCCCAATTAATTAATTACAAAAATAGTTGTTAGATGCAGCCCTATAGAAAGCGTCTTTACTTTTAGATAGTATCGAGGTCTGAAACCATCACCCTTGTGATAAAGAGAATATTCTAACCTGTCCATCGCTGTCTTTGATGACCAGCAGCACGGGTGAGTCCTGAGCCTGCATCGTCCGGTACAGCGTCTTAATGCTCATGCCATGTTTAGACGTGCTGAAAGCCAAAGTCCACGGGTAACCGATGGTCCTAGGCGGGAGATGTTTCGCCAACTGACAGAGCAGAGAATACAAATTAAACAGCAGGAACAAAACTAAAGAAAAGAGGAAAACAGGAGAACTATGTGGACACCCAAACACCACACCCAAACATGCTGGTTGAATATTCTGACCATATAATATTCATGAAAGAGGAGAAAGAATAAAAGAAAAGTATTTAAAAAAAAACGTGTGGGAGATAAGAGCAGTTAAACTTAAAGGGAGTAGCATTAAGGGCCCAATTACAGTTGCAGTGACCTTTTCACACCAACAGACACAGTAGCTCAACCCTGTCCACACACACATGCCAGGCAGCCCTTTCACACAGAGCTGTGTGTTTCCTCAACTCATGTTCATGTGCAGCAGTTTCTGTGTCCTGCGATGGGTCCAGACTTTCCAAATGCTTTTAGAGCATTGAATTACTCAGTAATGACATGACCTAATTTGATTCACCAACAAAATGGGCCAGTGGCTGAATAAAGGATTCTGCAGAGGCCACCTCAGGTGTTTTATTCACAGAACGCTGTTGCATTTGAAAGATGGGAACCCGCAGGGCAATACGACATAAACCTCATATCTGTACAAAACCTCTGAAGCTTCCACACAAAACACATTTCAAATGGCACAGTAAGATAAGATCAAAAGATCAGGTCACATCGCTCAGATCATGCATGAGTTTTACTGCAATGTCTCTGAAAACAGCAGAATTTAATAAATGCCAGTCAAAAAACATATTACATTTATGGATTTGGCAGACACTTTAATCCAAAGCTTTAATCTGCACGGTTACTAAACAGGTGTTTTTGAGTTCTGCGCTGCGTCTCGCCATTTTTCCGGCGCCTCGCATAGGAGCACCATGTTTTTGAGACAGCATACCAAGTTAAAAGAACTTTAATTTTTAGAAACGCACCTTAAGGCACATTCTGTACCATTTGTTGCGCTGCATTAAGCTTTTACAGGATTCCCACTCTTTTCAAGATACAATTCTCAAGGACATTTCCACAACACTTTATGTGCCCAACAAGGGTGATATTTAAGCAAAAAAGCTTTTATTTAGGCATTTCTGTGTGTTTTTGATGGTAGTTTCTCACCTCCAGATAAGCAGTTTGCTACATGGCCAAGTGTGATTGTTAATCCCCGTAAAGCTGTGATTTAATTCACACACACAAGAGTGCGCGTGATGATCATGATGAGGTGTTTTCAGTGTATGAGCTGCCATCTCTACACATTCATTTTGACGCACACATCACTTGCAGATTACTTATTTATTAAATTAAATCAGAGACTTTTTTTAGTTTAATAATCACACTAGGACATATCACAATTTTAATTTGATTCATTGTACATTCAAACATTAATTTTTGTCCAAATACAGGTGCATCTCAATAAATTAGAATGTCGTGGAAAAGTTCATTTATTTCAGTAATTCAACTCAAATTGTGAAACTCGTGTATTAAATAAATTCAATGCACACAGACTGAAGTAGTTTAAGTCTTTGGTTCTTTTAATTGTGATGATTTTGGCTCACATTTAACAAAAACCCACCAATTCACTATCTCAAAAAATTAGAATACATCATAATTCACTAAAAAAAAAACATTTTTAGTGAATTGTTGGCCTTCTGGAAAGTATGTTAATTTACTGTATATGTACTCAATACTTGGTAGGGGCTCCTTTTGCTTTAATTACTGCCTCAATTTGGCGTGGCATGGAGGTGATCAGTTTGTGGCACTGCTGAGGTGGTATGGAAGCCCAGGTTTCTTTGACAGTGGCCTTCAGCTCATCTGCATTTTTTGGTCTCTTGTTTCTCATTTTTCTCTTGACAATACCCCATAGATTCTCTATGGGGTTCAGGTCTGGTGAGTTTGCTGGCCAGTCAAGCACACCAACACCATTGGTGTCATTTAACCAACTTTTGGTGCTTTTGGCAGTGTGGGCAGGTGCCAAATCCTGCTGGAAAATGAAATCAGCATCTTTAAAAAGCTGGTCAGCAGAAGGAAGCATGAAGTGCTCCAAAAGTTCTTGGTAAACGGGTGCAGTGACTTTGGTTTTCAAAAAACACAATGGACCAACACCAACAGATGACATTGCACCCCAAATCATCACAGACTGTGGAAACTTAACACTGGACTTCAAGCAACTTGGGCTATGAGCTTCTCCACCCTTCCTCCAGACTCTAGGACCTTGGTTTCCAAATTAAATACAAAACTTGCTCTCATCTGAAAACAGGACTTTGGACCACTGGGCAACAGTCCAGTTCTTCTTCTCCTTAGCCCAGGTAAGACGCCTCTGACGTTGTCTGTGGTTCAGGAGTGGCTTAACAAGAGGAATACGACAACTGTAGCCAAATTCCTTGACATGTCTGTGTGTGGTGGCTCTTGATGCTTTGACCCCAGCCTCAGTCCATTCCTTGTGAAGTTCACCCAAATTCTTGAATCGACTTTGCTTGACAATCATAAGGCTGCGGTTCTCTCGGTTGGTTGTGCATCTTTTTCTTCCACACTTTTCCCTTCCACTCAACTTTCTGTTAACATGCTTGGATACAGCACTCTGTGAACAGCCAGCTTCTTTGGCAATGAATGTTTGTGGCTTACCCTCCTTGTGAAGGGTGTCAATGATTGTCTTCTGGACAGCTGTCAGATCAGCAGTCTTCCCTATGATTGTGTAGCCTAGTGAACCAAACTGAGAGACCATTTTGAAGGCTCAGGAAACTTTTGCAGGTGTTTTGAGTTGATTAGCTGATTGGCATGTCACCATATTCTAATTTTTTGAGATAGTGAATTGGTGGGTTTTTGTTAAATGTGAACCAAAATCATCACAATTAAAAGAACCAAAGACTTAACCTACTTCAGTCTGTGTGCACTGAATTTATTTAATACACGAGTTTCACAATTTGAGTTGAATTACTGAAATAAATGAACTTTTCCACGACATTCTAATTTATTGAGATGCACCTGTATGTCATAATCTATGATATTCTGCATTTTATTGCTAATGCCATTTTTATGACTAGATTCAGTGTTTTCCGCATACTACATGTGGTAACCGCGGTATAAGCTGACTCCGATCGTTTAATTATTGCAAATTAATTCACATCCCGAGGTATTAAGGCCGATTCACCACACTACCAACCCAGTGTGAATTCATTTGAAAGAAAATCAGTGGTCCGACTCAAAGTTTATAGCTCACAGGGATGCAAACTCATGAGGGGCGAAAAAGGTGAGACAATCTCTGATCCATGAACATGTTTTTAAAGAATAAGCTAAAAGCACCAACTTAACTCAAGTATAGCAAATTATCTGCAAAAATAAAAGCTACATTGTTGTGGCTTGCTTCTGTTTCACAAATTTGTTCAGTTTCATTAATTGACTAGTTTAGTGACCTCTTCTGGAAATGCCACTAGGTGGTGACAAATGAGCATCTTATGTGCAATGAGTGAGTCATTGAATCATTTTGAAACGTTCACGACCAAAATATGCCAAGAGACTTTATAGTATTTAAGCATTATAAGAACAAAGCAAACTCTGTGTCCTGTTTTTGTCACTTTTTCAGGCTGTTATTGAACTCTCTCATTGGCCTAATAATAATAATAATGAGTTTCAATAATACCCTTTTGTCATTGTAAAGCACATTTCACATGTGTTGAGTCAAGGTGTCAATGCTCCGCTCAACGCCAGCGTCAAGTGGCGCTTTACCCTCCACATGATAAGCGTTGTAGAGAGCATCACAGAGTGGTGAATTTATGAGTTTGCCATGCAAGAAAGCAGGAGGTGTGCGCAATAAACACTGAAAACCTGTATTTGGAAGATAAAAAAATGGAACGCAGAGAATAATATATATATTTTTTTGGTGAATGTATTACTGTAGTTCAGTAAATGGGGTCTCTGGATACTTAGAAACAATAAGGTAATAATTAATTAAGATAATTTATGAGACATTCAATATCTTTTCAGAAATTTGGACAGTTTTAAAATATTTATTGTAGCTTTATACTCTCAAAGACATTATTTGCGTGAGGCAAAAACGTGTGTGAAAAACATTTTGGTGTGAAGTTGGAGCCGAGGTTGCGCCGCAGGTCACTTCATAGACTTCAATGTATTCGGCATTGCTGACGCGAGTCATGTGGATGCCCCTCAATGTGCACTTTTATCAGTCACTTTTAGGAGGGCTGTGTGAAAGTAGATTTACAGTAAAAAAATACTTAAATATTGATCTGTTTCTCACCCACACCTATCATATCGCTACAAAAGATGTGTATTTAACCACTGGAGTCGTCTGGATTACTTTTATGTTGCCCTTATGTGGATTTTGGAGCTTAAAAATGTTGGCACCCATTCACTTGCATTGAATGGACCAACAGAGCGGAGATATTCTTCTAAAAAACGTAATTTGTGATCTGCAGAAGAAAGAACATCTGCGATGCAGCAGATGGGGGTGAGTAAATGATGAGAGGACATTCATTTTTGGGTGAACTATTCCTAAACCTTTGGGCAAGATTTTTGACTGTTCCTCACACAGAACCATTGTATGACTTCAGCAGACTTGGAATATATAGCTCAAGCTTCGTACTTTAAAAGGTAATTGTTTGACAGACCCAGATCCCATTCACTTTCACTGTATGAAAAAGAGCAGTCAGAACATTCAGTTAAATTTCTTCTTATGTGTTCCAGGGACCCCTGATGTTAAAAAGCTTGATTTTCTTGATAACACCTTATAATAACTTGCATTAAGAACATTAAATCACATTATTACACTGCTTAATACTCATCAGACCATTAGTTAATGATCATTCAAACAGTAGGGTATTTATTTATAGATGTTTTATATACATTTCAATCTTCTATGTAGATAAAGAAAAAAGATGAAAGCGAATGGTGACTGAGACTAACGTTCCACCTAACATAACATCTGAGACTGTCCTCAGGTGGAGGATCAATAACCAGTGCATGGCGGGGAGGGCCGCCTATTTTAAGACCCGTGGATCGATGAAACACTATAAAGCCTGGAGCAGCAGGCAGATTTATTTTACCTTCTCGATCTGCTCAGCCTCCAGAAGGTCACTGGGTTCGTTCAGGCTTGGTTTGAAGGTCTCTGGCTCCAGGCTGGCGGTGATGGACGTGCCATGTTTAGAGTTCACATCCTCCTTTGTGGTGATCTAAAGACAGAAGAGCCCATCAGCAAACCTGCAGCAGCTCCAGGGACATTCTACCATGCTGCTACACACCAAATAAATCTGGCATTGTTAGGGGCCGTTCAGACCGAATTCGTTCTTGCATTTAAAAAAAATAAAAACAAACAGACGCAGGGTAATAAATGAAACTGAATGCAAGTGTCTTTAGACCCTTCTTAAAGGGATAGTTCACCCAAAAATGAAAATTCTCTCATCATTTACTCACCCTCATGATATCCCAGGTGTGTATGACTTTCTGTCTTCTGTGAACAAATTTGAAGAAAAATAGAAAATATCTCAGATTTGTAGGTCCTTAAAATGCAAGTGGATCGTGATCAGACTTTTAAAGCTTCAAAAAACACAGGCAGTCAGCATAAACGTCATAGATACGACTCCAGTGGTTAAATTAATGCCTTCTAAAGTGATAGAATCACTTTTGGTGCAAAAAAGATCAATATTTAAGTACTTTTTAACTATAACCATCACTTCCGGTAAGCTTCACGAGCGCGCTAAGTTCACGTGGTCTTTCGTGACGTATTTGTGTTGGCTTGTTACGGACGTAATCTCATTTTGTTTTTTCAGTTGAGACATTCAGGATCAGCATAAAAAAAATGCACCATTTTGAGTAAACAAACAGATACAAATACAGATCTAAACCAAAACCAACAAAGCTTCTGTACAGCCTTCCTCCTACTCAGTTAACTAAACAGCGCTGCTCTTCTGGGTGTGTCGCACCTTGAGTCAGTTCTCGCGTGTCTCACGTGCCAATGCAATTACATCACACGTGCATACTGCTGCTGACCGGAAGCTAGGGTTTATAGTTAAAAAGTACTTAAATATTGATCTTTTTCACACCAAAAGCAATCGTATCGCTTTAGAAGACATTAATTTAACTGCTGGAGTCTTATAGATGACGTTTATGCTGAATGTCTGTTCTTTTTGGAGCTTTAAAGTCAAAAATCACCATCCACTTGCATTTATTTAAAGGACCTACTGAGCTAAGACATTTTTCTATTTTTCTTCACACCTGGGACAGCATGAGGGTGAGTAAATTATTAGAGAATATAAATTTTTGGGTGAATTTTCCCTTTAAAAACGTGCCGCTGAAAAACAAAAACCAGCAAGACGTGTTTTTCATAGAAAAACAATTAAAAAACTGTGCAGATGGAAGCAAAAATGTATTCGGTGTGAATGGACCCTCATGGGGGATGACTGTAGATCTTCCCTCAAATTTACCCATGACATGGCCCAGACAGAATCTGCAGACTTTTTCACATCTATTTTCTACATGATTTTGGTGGTATATGTTGCAGAATTAATTTAAATACAGTAAATTGTGTAGCTGACACCATGTCCTATCTTGACATGACATGATAAAGCAACAAGGGATAAAAGTAGGGATGCACTGAAGTTTCAGCCGCCGAAAATGTTTGGCCAAAGATGGCATAAAATGCTATTTTCAGTTTTTGGTCGAAAGAGAAAAAAGGGCTGAAAATGTTGCCCGAAAATGTGAACAGAAACTGTTCCTTGAAAATCCGGTAACAGACACACTAACATGGATAATAAGCATTGTTTATGTTGCACATTAAAGTCCACATCCCTAGAAGTGAAGTGGTTGCATTCTTGGTTATTAGCGCATTAATAAAGAGCATTTCAAGAGCTCCGGTATTGTGTTATGGTCGTTACTGTCAAGCTACAATAAGACATTTAAAAAGCATAAAAGCACCATTATAGTAGTAGACTTGTGCATCATCTGGCTTCATATTCACTGAAGATTTTACTGGAATTACTGTTAATTTTGCAAATGCATTATCCAGTACAGTAGTTAACAATAAAGGTTTTCTTACATAGGCAACATATTTTTATGTCATTCTTTTCCGTCTACTCTATTTTATAATGTAATGTGTAGTTATAGAAAAATTGGTTTTGGTGCATCCTTAAAAATAACACTGAGAATTTGTTCAGTTATTCCAAACTAAGTGTAATTTAAAATGATCATTTTTGGTTTTTGGCCCAGTGTGTCCAGAATTTTTGGTTTTGGCCAAGAATTTTCATTTCGGTGTGTCAATAGATAAAAGCTCTCTCTGCCATGTAAATTTGAGACCAGGGTTAAATCTCATTAGCTTTGTTCGTAAAGGAATAGTTCACCCAAAATTTTTAATTTTCTCATCATTTATTCACCCTTATGCCGTCCAAGATGTGTATGACTTTCTTTCATCTGCTGAACTCAAATGAAGATTTTTAGAAGAATTTCTCAGCTCTGTTGGCCCATACAATGCAAGTGAATGGGTGCCAAAAGTCAGCATAAAAGTAATCCTTATGAGTCCAGTGGTTAAATCAATATCTTCAGAAGCGATATGATAGGTGTGGGTGAGAAACAGATCAATATTTAAGTCTTCTTTTACTATACATCTCCATCTTTGACCAGCCCCGACCAGTAGATGGCGATATAATGCAACACTAAAATTAAATAAAATAAAAAATTAAATATGTGGAAGTGAAAGTGAAATATATAGTAAAAAAGGACTTACATATTTATAATAATAATAATTTATAATTTCTATAATATAGAAATATATCTGTTTCTTCACCCACACCTATCATTTTGCTTCTAAAGACATGGATTTAACCACTGAAGTCTTATGGATAACTTTTATGCTGACTTAATGTGATTTTTGGAGCTTCAAAGTTCTAATCACCATTCACCTGCATTGTATGGACCTACACGGCTGAGATATTCTCAGATATGATAAATGTGGGTGAGAAACGGATCACTTTTACATTCTTCTTCTTGTGTTTTTGGTGATTCACACTCTTCATGCGTTTCTCACCCACACCTATCATATAACTTCTGAAAAAATTGATTAAAACACTGGAGTCGTATGGATGACTTTTATGATGCCTTTACGCGTTTTTTTTTTTTAATACTTTTATTCTTTCTCCTCTTTCATGAATATTATATGGTCAGAATATTCAACCAGCATGTTTGGGTGTCCACATAGTTCTCCTGTTTTCCTCTTTTTTTTGACGCCCATTCACTTGCATTGTATGGACCTACAGAGCTGAAATATTTTTCTAAAAATCATAATTTGTGTTGTGCAGAAGATAGAAAGTAATACACATCAGGCATGGCATGAGGGTGAGTAATTGATAACAGAATTTTAATTTTTGTGTGAACTATTCATTTAAACTTCATTTTTAATGTGCAGACATCTGCAGAGCTTTGTGTGGACTTCTGTGCACAGAGATCCAGTGTGGCCTGCCATTAACCTCTTGCAGCAGGGATGCAACATTAGGTCAAATTGATATTCAAAATGTACTGAAGGCAAGGCTGCACAGACTGAACATGCAAATTCAACCCGTAGCAGGAGTTGATTTTATTCTATGTAAAGTGAACCGAAGGGTAAAATCCTAACCTAAAAAGTGAAACTAAAATTTGCAGAATCTGACATCTAACAATAACAGCTATTTACGTTTTGGCCAGATAAGGTGGGTTATTGTTGTCATAAAAACTGATTGGTTTTACATTACTTCCCTCATGTATGTTACATCAGGACTTGTGTTATTTGTGATGTTATTTTACAATGTAGTGCCACAGACAGTTGACATTCTCTCTAGTGGCCTAAACACACTCAGGTTACACTGGATGCGCTTCAATTACCTGGATTGTTTACAACAAATAAGTGAGCAGCAGTCAGTGCAGGTCTCGACCTAAACACCTGTCTGCTTTACTCGATCTCAGAACATTCAGGCTGCACACAGGAATACAATCCACCTTCCTTAGTATGACTGAAAAGTTTTTTGAAAAAAAGCTTCTCTCATTTGATTAAATATGTGGGTTCTATAGGATAAAACTTCTTGAGATTACCACAAATCTCAAGAAGTTTTGAGAGGTGGCAGAGGATGAATCTCAGTTGCCTCCGTGTCTGAGACCATCAATCTGCGCATCTTATCATGTGGCTTCTTGAACACGTTACCGCGGAGACCTAGTGCACATGGAGGCTTCACACTATTCGCCGCAGCATCCACGCACATCTCACCACGCGCCCCACTGAGAGCAAGAACCACATTATAGCGACCACGAGGAGGTTACCCCAACATGCCTCTACCCACCCTAGCAACCGGGCCAATTGGTTGCTTAGGAAGCCTGACTGGAGTCATTCAGCACGCCCTGTATTCGAACTTGCGACTTCAGATGTGGTATTCAGCGTCTTTACTTGCTGAGCTACCCAGGCCCCCGATCTTGTGACTTTTTTTTTTTTGTTTGATTTTTTTTTTTTGGGGGGGGGATTTTTCCCCTTTTTCTCCCAATTTGGAATGCCCAATTCCCAATGCGCTCTAAGTCCTCGTGGTTGCATAGTGATTCGCCTCAGTCCGGGTGGCGGAGGACGAATCCCAGTTGCCTCCGCGTCTGAGACAGTCAACCCGCGCATCTTATCACGTGGCTTGTTGAGCGCGTTGCCACGGAGACATAGCGCGTGTGGAGGCTTCACGCCGGTGGGGCTCAATTCACCATGCGCCCCGCCGAGAACAAACCACATTATAGTGACCACGAGGAGGTTACCCCATGTGACTCTACCCTCCCTAGCAACCGGGCCAATTTGGTTGCTTAGGAGACCTGGCTGGAGTCACTCAGCACGCCCTGGGATTCGAACTAGCGAACTCCAGGGGTGGTAGCCAGCGTATTTTACCACTGAGCTACCCAGGCCCCCGATCTTGTGACTTTAAGAATCAACACTGAATCAGTCAAACGAAGATCGCGAAAGCCCAGAAATTTTTTTTTTTTTACCTAGCCCTACTAATCTGTGCATTTAAGAATTCCAAAAACCCAAAAAAGTCCTCCTTTCATTCAGTTTGTGGGTTCTAAAGTATACAACTGCTTGGAATTTCCTTAGTCGTATTTCTAAATTTCCTTAAAAGTCACAAGAGTACTGTGACTCACTAATTCTGCAGAGACATACAGCCATAGTGGCTAAATTGCAAAAAAAATTAAAAAAAAATTTAATTTGTTAATTTGTGCAGGATTCCAAACTTTCACTGATCTATCATATAGGCTACATTTGGGAAAAATGGAATTTTCTGCACAAATGTATTTATGATAGGCTTACATTTGCCATCCAGCAAAGTAAGTGAAATCACCAAAATTTAGAGCTACATCTGCCGGCTTCTATAGATTTTGGGCACCTGAAGGCGTTTGCATAGGGAGCGAAGATCTTCACTGTTTAGTGCATCGATCCTGCGGTGATACTCAGTCCATGACACTACCTGCTCCAGAAACAGGGGACAGAACCATACCACTGAGCTGGACAACAGGATGAGGCCGAAATGTGGAAAACAATGTGCAGTTTAGAACTCTCTAAAATTTTTAATTCAACACAGAGGATGCTATCTATTCAAGTTTCCAATCTGTGGTCAGGAATGATTGCCTTTATGGGATATGGAGGAGAAGTACACTGACAGAAGATCTAGATCACGATGACATTATGTTGTACATCAAACTAATCATGTGAGCAGACAACACAGCGAGTGTTTGCATGATTGTGTGAATTGTTTTGCATAACGCTCTGCAGACAGGCAACAAAACTATATTCTTAAAGGTATAGTTCTCCCAAAAAATACATTTCTGTAATTATTTACTCACCCTCATGTCGTTCCAAACCCATATGCTGTTATTTTTTGTGTGTGGAAAAACTAAAGTAATATCGATGCTATTTTCCATACAAGAACTGTTCATAGTGACCACAAGCTTTATAGCACATTATAAAGCACCGTAAAAGTAGTCCATATGACTTATGCACTATATTCTGGGTCTTTTGAAACCATATGATACCTTCGTGTGATGAATGGAAAGAAAAATAAATTGTTGTTCACTGAAAATCATGCCCTCTGCCAGTTGTGTTCAGATATCTATACAGTATACATATTTAAAATTGTGTGCAGATTTGACATCAACAATGCCAAAATGCCATTGGCTTGCTCATGTCATAACTTAGACTGGGTAAAAAATTAATTTTTACGATGTATGGCCATTTTATTTGAATGATCTTGATATTGATTCTTAAATCCCAAGACCAATCTTTTACTCTATGTGACAACCCTCTATAATGCAAATAAAATCACTTGCATGTGTGACCAAATTCTGCGCTATGCAACTAAAACTGTCTGTGATTAGCCACTGGTTGCTAAACTTTCAGATTTCACTCACCAGTGATTATAGTATAGTAGCAAAGAAGTTATTAGCACCGAGATCCTTTCACTGTGTGTTGAAAGTAAAAGTTTGTTTTGACTTGTTCTGTGTGTCCACGCAAGATCCACCCAATCCATTTGTTACTGAATAATGTCTCTTTTAATACTATTTCTGATCTTTAAAGTCAGTTGTTGATTAAAAACAACAACAACAAAAAAAGAAACATTTCATTTTAATTACACATGGATGCGCTAAAGAAACAACTCCACTCACGTTAATATGCGCTCACTAGCTGATGCCGGTAGTCTTAAAGAGACAGTGTCGATTTAGCACTTGTTCTATATATCAATGTAAATAGAACAAATTATGCAAGTAAACAATAAACATGTAACATGTAAATATATGTAACATAATATATGACATTTCAAGACATTTATTGATGGAATTGAGTGAATTAGAAAAAAATGTAAAAGCTAAAATAAGTCCGATATGATGAAAAAATGATACAATTTAATTTTTTAAATGACTACTTTCGAATTGTACCTAGAAGGATTACCTATAAGGTTCCTTTATAATATAAAGTATTAGCTGAGAGAATTTCTAAGCAAAATGGACATTGTAACAAAAATATACCCAATGAATCAATATCGAATCGAATTAAGAACTTGTGAATCAAATCGAATCAGGAAATCTGTATCAATATCAAGCTCTACTCATAAACACAGACGACTGAATGTGAAGGTTTGAGATTTGGGAGCTGCAGCAGAGGGTAAGATTATCAGTGAATAGCAGCCCTACATTCCAGTCTGTTCCTCAAACAAAGCTATCATATTGCTTCAGATGACTCAGAATATAACACAAGTTATATATAATATAATGCACTACTTTTATGGTGTTTTCGCTTGTTTATGGAGCTTGTTCCTAATGACCACCACTGGTCATTAGGAACTGTCTTTGTATGGAAAAGATCTATGTGAAGACTCTTGAAAAAAACAATATTTGTTTTCCACTGAAAAAATTAAATAAAATAACATATGGGTTTAGAACAACAAGAGGGAAACAATAATTATTTTTTTTATATATATATATATATAACCACTAAAGTAAACCACAGCAAAGCCAATAACAAAACACACACACACACACACACACACACACACACAAAACCACCCAGTATTCCCTCTGATCCATTTGATCAGACAGACCTAAAATCAACGTTCTACAAGTTTGTCATTTACTGTAGAACATAATCGCAAAAGAGTCCAATCAAACCTGTACCAGAGATACGCAAGGGCAACCACTATTGGCTAATCTTGACATTTTCCTGCATGTAGGCCTATCTTGAAAAACATCATAATCCTGCCCTGCCACATATTTTAACAGCTTTCTGGTTTCAACAACTACAGTTCATCTGGAAAATATTCACAGCGCTTCACTTTTTCCACATTTTGTTATATTACAGCCTTATTCCAAAATGGATTAAATTAATTATTTTCCTCAATTCTACAAACAATACCCCATAATGACAACGTGAAAGAAGTTTGTTTGAAATCTTTGCAAATTTAATAAAAAAAACACACATGTACATAAGTATTCACAGCCTTTGCTCAATACTTTGTTGAAGCACCTTTGGCACCAATTACAGCCTCAAGTCTTTTTCAGTATGATGCTACAAGCTTGGCACACCTATTTTGGGCAGTTTCTCCCGTTCTTCTTTGCAGGACCTCTCAAGCTCCATCAGGTTGATTGGGGAGCGTTGGTGCACAGCCATTTTCAGATCACTCCAGAGATGTTCAATCGGGTTCAAGTCTGGGCTCTGGCTGGGCCACTCAAGGACATTCACAGAGTTGTCCCATAGCCACTCCTTTGTTATCTTGGCTGTGTGCTTAGGGTCGTTGTCCTGTTGGAAGATGAACCTTCACCCCAGTCTGAGGTCCAGAGCGCTCTGGAGCAGGTTTTCATCAAGGATGTCTCTGTACATTGCTGCATTCATCTTTCCCTCGATCATGACTAGTCTCCCAGTTCCTGCCGCTGAAAAACATCCCCACAGCATGATGCTGCCACCACCATGCTTCACTGTAGGGATGGTATTGGCCAGGTGATGAGCGGTGCCTGGTTTCCTCCAGACATGACTTCAGGCCAAAGAGTTCCATCTTTGTTTCTCATTGTCTGAGAGTCCTTCAGGTGTCTTTTGGCAAACTCCAGGCGGGCTGTCATGTGCCTTTTACTGAGGAGTGGCTTCCGTCTGGCCACTCTACCATACAGGCCTGATTGGTGGAGTGCTGCAGAGATGGTTGTTCTTCTGGAAGGTTCTCCTCTCTCCACAGAGAAATGCTTGAGCTCTGTCAGAGTGACCATCGGGTTCTTGGTCACCTCCCCGACTAAGGCCCTTCTCCCCTGATCGATCAGTTTGGCGAGGCGGCCAGCTCGAGGAAGAGTCCTTGTGGTTCCAAACTTCTTCCATTTACGGATGATGGAGGCCACTGTGCTCATTGGGACCTTCAATGCTGCAGAAATTTTTCTGTACCCTTCCCCAGATCAGTGCCTCGATACAATCCTGTCTTGGAGGTCTACAGACAATTCCTCGGACTTGGTTTGTGCTCTAACATGCACTGTTAACTGTGGGACCTTATATAGACTTATATCAAGTTGTAGAAACATCTCAAGGATGATCAGAGGAAACAGGATGCACCTGAGCTCAATTTTGAGTGTCATGGCAAAAGCTGTGAATACTTACGTACATGTGATTTTTTTTCCGTTTCTTATTTTTTATAAATTTGCAAAGATTTCAAACAAACTTCTTTCACGTTGTCATTATGGGGTATTGTTTGTAGAATTTTGAGGAAAATAATGAATTTAATCCATTTTGGAATAAGGCTGTAACATAACAAAATATGGAAAAAGTGAAGTGCTGTGAATACTTTCCGGATGCACTGTATCTAAATGTGTGGCAAGTTCAATATCACATTCAACAAAGAACTTACTGTACATGCACATGTATCATTTCTACTGGGTCATTCCTGTTATACCCCAAAATCTCAGGCTCTTACACTTTATTAACTTTAACTTGTGGCAGGAAAATTAATAGGATGCCTAAAAGAATGGAAATAAGGATGGAAAAAGTTAGTCATAACTCAATGCAGATTGACAATAAACTTATAGAGGTGTCAACTTGAATTTTTTTAATGATGATTTAAAACTAAAAAAAAATAAATAAATGATTTATGCTGTTGTTTTCCCCACAAAAAACGATGTCACTACTTGGTGGATGATGTCATAAAGGGATTATGCTTTTGTTAGTTAAAACTATATTACATAAATAACCATATGGAAAGTTATATTGACGACATATAAAACAATATTGCCAATAAAAACATGCTTTGGTTGATATATTTTTATTAGAGAAAGGAGAAAACGAAGAAAAACCTAGAATATTTCTTAATAAATTTCCAGTTTTCCATTTACGAAGTTAGTGACCCAGGAAAATGGCAAAACTGGCAACATCGATTAAAGTATTGAGTATTGAGAACTTCCCTCCATATTCACTTAATCGTGACACTGTGATCAAGGACACTATTAATTTAATATTTCATCCAATATATTAAGATGGCAACCTAAATTGTACCGCATTACAGGAATGTTTCCACTGTTAAAGGGATAGTTCACCCAAATATGAAAATTCTCTCATAATTTACTCGCCCTCATGCCCTTTCTGATGTGTATGACTTCCTTTCTTCTGCAGAACACATATTAAGATTTTTCAAATAATATCTCAGCCGTGTAGGTCCATAAAATGCAAAAGAAAGGTGACCAGAACTTTGAAGCTCCAAAGAGCTCATAATGGCAGCATAAAAGTAATCCATAAGACTCCAGTGGTTAAATCCATGTCTTCAGAAGCGATATGATAGGTGTGGGTGAGAAACAGATCAATATTTAAGTCTTCTTTTACTATACATCTCCACCTTTGACCAGCCCTGACCAGTAGATGGCGATATAATGCAACACACCAAAAAAATTAAATAAAATAAAAAATAAAATATGTGGAAGTGAAAGTGAAATATATGGTAAAAAAGGACTTACATATTTATAATAATAATAATAATTTATAATTTCTATAATATAGAAATATATCTGTTTCTTCACCCACCCACCCTATCATTTTGCTTCTGAAGACATGGATTTAACCACTGAAGTCTTATGGATAACTTTTATGCTGACTTAATGTGATTTTTGGAGCTTCAAAGTTCTAATCACCATTCACCTGCATTGTATCTTCATTTGTGTTCTGCACAAGAAAGAAAGTCATAAAATCCTGTAATGGCACGGGGGCGAGTAAATTGTGAGAATTTTCATTTTTAGGAGAACTATCCCTTTAAAGTCCCCGAACACACTGATTTACAGTGTTATATGACAGTAAAGGGCAAATGACCATGCCTGCGGTCATTCCACTCCAAGAAGGTAAATAAAAGTTTGAACCTGACAAGTTGCCACTTTACTGCCATCAATAATGTACAACGAGGAAGGTAAACTAGAGCAATCATGAAAAATGCATGTTGTCCTTCTTTAAAGTGCTGCTGCTTTCTCAGGTGAGACATCAACACTGATTCACACACAGACCAAAGCAATAAGATCAGCATAAAAATGGTCATATTCTGGTACTGAACGAATTTTTTTTTTTGAAGTTATACTTCAAAAGTAGCAACACAAACCCAGCAAACAGCCGAAGCACATACACATAGCCAGATATTACATGCGTATAATCGCAAACCCTAGTCCACATCGCCCTCAATCAAACGCATTCACACAACATACTTTTGTTTACATACATAAGTGTACTTAGGAGTCAGTGGTTCGGGTTCCTTCACCCTCCTCGAGAACATGATTTCGCAGTCTGTCATATACAGCCTTTCCTTCCGTCAACCGACAACATGCCATATTCAGACATAAACACGACGGGAGAATCCAATGACGGAAATATCTGTGAGCCAATGATATTGCGCTAAAAGAAAGCATACGGCTTCCGATTGGATCAGCGATGAATACATCCCGCCTCTTGTCCGGATACCATTAGCGCTTTTAAAGGGATAGTCGCATATTAACTCGACCTCTAAATTATCAATAATATATATAAACATGCAATCATTATTCATAAAGCAATGTAATCATTAATCATTGTTCATATGTATGTATGTGTGTGTGTGTGTGTGTGTGTGTGTATATATATATATATATATATATATATATAAAGCCTAACTGATAACTGTAGGCAAAAATACTGTATATTATACTTATTTAAAATGAACAGTCTTCAAATATATACTTTCAATAAAAAATAGAGATTTTAATAATAATAATAATAAAAAAATCTTTAAATATTTAGAATATTAAAAATCACACAATTTAAAAATTATAACTAGTGTCACAATTGCCCCTGACCTCACAGCCAGGATAAAGTTTTGAACGGTAGCAACCAGCGACAATGTTATCACCTGACATTCATGTTAACCTTTAACAGCCAAACAAAAAAGTTATTTGAAAATTATTGGACATCAAAGAAATCACTGCACTCTACCAGTTCAGGGTGTGTAGATCCATAAACCTTAAACAGTGTCAAAAACGAAATGATTCGCACTCCTTTTTCTCAATTTCTTTACATTTTATGTCTCACAGAACTGAAGAACACAAACACTTCGGCCTAACGGCCTTCCTCAGTGTATCAAAATTATTGGACATCAAAAAAATAAATAAAAAGGCACTTTCACTTATTACAAAGTAAAACTGTTGCATGACTTTTTCTCTGGCAGAGAGGGAAGTTTACAGAGCAAATGCATACCGTGCCATCAGTCTAGTTTGTTTTTGATTTACTGTGATATTTAGTGCGATACATTTGACCCCTACACAGGTTCCAGGTCCCCTTAATCCTGAGGTTAAAGGTGGACTCAGTGACGTTTTGCTTGTCATTTTGGACTAACAGTGATATCTAGCGGCATGGATGAAGCATCATTCAAAATCAATAGTTTTCAGTTACAGATGCCAGTGTAGAAATTCACTACTCACCGTGAGCTATGCTTAATTTAATCCAAGAGTGAAAGTGTCCAACAAAGGGGCAGTTTTTGAGATTAAGCGAGTAGAATTTGGCTGATCCTGTGATCTCAACATGGTCGCCCCCATGAGGCAACCCTCTCCATGTAGATTCCAACCGCTTTTTTAAGGTTACTGATATGACTAGTGTCTTCATCTCATGTGAGTGGTCATATTTCAAAATTACAATACATTTATTTTTGGAGTAAAACTTTTTTAATGAGGAAACAATTACTGTGTGCACCCTTAAAGGGATTGTTCACCCCAAAATGACTTTAAGTGTCCTGAAGGCACAATGGTGATAGTAACCTTCTGGTGACCATTCCTAAGCTTTAACAATTATGCCACCCATGCATTCACGGTCAGAGAAAGTTCATTTTACTTAATCATACTAAAGATCATGTGGCTTTGCAAAGATCCTCCAGTTCCCAAATAACAAATCAGTCTATTTTGTTCCATGCATCATTAATTTAAGGTCAAATTTAAATGCCGCCATGGCCGTAGTATCAGTTTCTCAGTACCACAGATGAGTTTCAATACAGTAACCCAAAGTAACACAATAACATGCGGGGTAACATCAGTTGGTAAAGTTTCCTTTTGTTCAATCAGTAAAACATCCAAACTGAGCTTTATACAGGACGCACAACGCAGAATACATACGGTAACAACACTTACACCTGTAGGCATGATTTGTATCTCGTTCAGGCATTAAACCATGCCTTTCTCATAGACATGACTGATTAATTCATGCATACATAAACTGCATACATGTGCTTCTTTCTTAGGAGGAAAAAAAAAATCTAAACAATTACACATACATGCAAAACACACCAGCTGCAAGCTCACGTGAATGATGCATCTTGGTATCACAAGAAACGTATTGACCAAGTGCAAAACAACCGAATCTGTGAAACATACAGCAAGATTTTATACAGGAGCTCAAATTATAACTGGTGCATGAAGGTGTATAAAGTGTGGGGGACACAATTAAGACACTTCCAAACACCTGGAACAAAGAACCAAACAATAAAGGCACAAAGACAGGTGCAAAATACAATAAAGAGAAAACATCTGAATCAAAAACAGTGCATATCAACACAGGATACAAACACAAGCGTAATTCACAGATATAATTACAATCCATAAGCGTAAACCGGACAGGCTGTACCTCCCACTCCTTAACAGAATTTTCTTTTGTTTGCTGCTCTTCTTTTGCCTCCTCGTTTGAATCCTCGATTTTCTTCACCACGATGAAGCCAGGATCACGGGTGATGCTTCCAACCCCCTCCCCAAAAACGTCAGGGCTCCACTGGATGAAGAAAACATACAGGTGGTCTGACCTAGAGAGATGAATGACAAGTATGTTAAAAATGCTGTTACATTTCATGTCTTTTAATTGATTCGCCTTGATCTAAAACATTCATATTGTTGAGTTTTACATCATTTTAACAAGGGCTTTTATGGTTGGACAGTCAGATTGCCAGATTTGTTCCCCTATCATTTATTAATTGAGTTTCTGGATAAATAATCTTGATCAAAATTGGTAAAAGTAGAGCCATATATTGTGCGCCGAAATATGACCTTTCCTTCATGTATTGTTTTAATATAAATCATTGACAATACACTGCGGTATAAATCTAATTTGTGGTGCCAAAGTATACCTGTGGTATATGTAATTTTAGTTGTTTTAATAGGCAAAGCCATAGACAAACTCAGTGTGACTGTAAGCATGCATGCATTAGGATTAAACAGGCGACTGACCGTCAGTGTGAGCTTCAAAGCCTCGCCTCTCACTCCCTGCTCTCGCACTATTGTCATGACATTTTACACTGATCTTCCGGGTCGCAACCTAACTAGGTCATGTATCCGAGCAAGGCCATGTCTGTGACAGCAACAGAACAGACACAAGTCTGGCTACAGAGCTTTGCAGTGCACCAGGAGTCCAGATGGCATTCAATATTATCATGCTACACACTTTTTGCCACACCTGCCAATGGCGGGTGAACTGAGGAAATTTACCAGCCATAAATATCCTATATATACTGGCTGAGAAACTTTATTATATATTTTAAATATGTATTTTGTGACAAACAGCACAATTCATCGTGTCACTCGCAGCATCACACTCAAGATGAGCCAGCCTCTGTCTCTTGGTGAAACGGCACCTGTCATATAAAAATATATTTAAAAACTTGTTGTGATTTTGTTCCTCAAATTTTCATATTGGTAGCTTGATGTGAGGAATATTTCACATATGTCTTGCAACATCAGGGTTGCTGCAGTTTTTACAATCAAATGTAAAACTTTTAAGACCGTTTTTCAGACCTGAACAAATAAAATTAATGCCAAACCCAAGTTTAAAATAATCTAGGCATGTTTTCCACTTACTATTTAATCAAATATGAAATTAAAATTGGTTTACATAATACATACGAATAAGAGGTTGACCAATATTGGATTTTGCTGATATGATAATAATGTGTTGAAAGAAAGGCAATAATCTGCCTACAGTTTTTCAAAATTAGTATATATTGAATGTGTTAAAAATGTTCTTAGTATTTCCTTCTTGTGATGGGGCGGCCCAGACAGAGGCTACAAAAGTCAAAACTGAATGAAATCCCAGATGCAGTTCATTGTGCAACCAAAACACCAATAATAAAGATCAGAATATATACAAGAAAAAAGGGAAGAAAAAATGGTGCATAATGCAGGACTTTTAACTAAACCTGAAATATACTGGGTCTCCTAGCAGCTCACTCAAAGAGATAATGGCAATAAAATACAAAACAATGAAATAAAATGTACTACAATGTATTAAACACTATACAGGTGCATCTCAATAAATTAGAATGTCGTGGAAAAGTTAATTTATTTCAGTAATTCAACTCAAATTGTGAAACTCGTGTATTAAATAAATTCAGTGCACACAGACTGAAGTAGTTTAAGTCTTTGGTTCTTTTAATTGTGATGATTTTGGCTCACATTTAACAAAAACTCACCAATTCACTATCTCAAAAAATTAGAATATGGTGACATGCCAATCAGCTAATCAACTCAAAACACCTGCAAAGGTTTCCTGAGCCTTCAAAATGGTCTCTCAGTTTGGTTCACTAGGCTACACAATCATGGGGAAGACTGCTGATCTGACAGTTGTCCAGAAGACAATCATTGACACCCTTCACATGGAGGGTAAGCCACAAACATTCATTGCCAAAGAAGCTGGCTGTTCACAGAGTGCTGTATCCAAGCATGTTAACAGAAAGTTGAGTGGAAGGAAAAAGTGTGGAAGAAAAAGATGCACAACCAACCGAGAGAACCGCAGCCTTATGATTGTCAAGCAAAATCGATTCAAGAATTTGGGTGAACTTCACAAGGAATGGACTGAGGCTGGGGTCAAGGCATCAAGAGCCACCACACACAGACATGTCAAGGAATTTGGCTACAGTTGTCGTATTCCTCTTGTTAAGCCACTCCTGAACCACAGACAATGTCAGAGGCGTCTTACCTGGGCTAAGAAGAAGAAGAACTGGACTGTTGCCCAGTGTTCCAAAGTCCTCTTTTCAGATGAGAGCAAGTTTTGTATTTAATTTGGAAACCAAGGTCCTAGAGTCTGGAGGAAGGGTGGAGAAGCTCATAGCCCAAGTTGCTTGAAGTCCAGTGTTAAGTTTCCACAGTCTGTGATGATTTGGGGTGCAATGTCATCTGCTGGTGTTGGTCCATTGTGTTTTTTGAAAACCAAAGTCACTGCACCCATTTACCAAGAAATTTTGGAGCACTTCAGGCTTCCTTCTGCTGACCAGCTTTTTAAAGATGCTGATTTCATTTTCCAGCAGGATTTGGCACCTGCCCACGCTGCCAAAAGCACCAAAAGTTGGTTAAATGACCATGGTGTTAGTGTGCTTGACTGGCCAGCAAACTCACCAGACCTGAACCCCATAGAGAATCTATGGGGTATTGTCAAGAGGAAAATGAGAAACAAGAGACCAAAAAATGCAGATGAGCTGAAGGCCACTGTCAAAGAAACCTGGGCTTCCATACCACCCAGCAGTGCCACAAACTGATCACCTCCATGCCATGCCGAATTGAGGCAGTAATTAAAGCAAAAGGAGCCCCTACCAAGTATTGAGTACATATACAGTAAATGAACATACTTTCCAGAAGGCCAACAATTCACTAAAAATGTTTTTTTTATTGGTCTTCTGATGTATTCTAATTTTTTGAGATAGTGAATTGGTGGGTTTTTGTTAATTGTGAGCCAAAATCATCACAATTAAAAGAACCAAAGACTTAAACTACTTCAGTCTGTGTGCATTGAATTTATTTAATACATGAGTTTCACAATTTGAGTTGAATTACTGAAATAAATGAACTTTTCCACGACATTCTAATTTATTGAGATGCACCTGTAAAGTAAGCATTGTCATATAACAATTATGAGCAGTAATCCATCAACATTAGATCGCTTGTGATAAATGTCCAGTAATTCATGATTATGAACTGTTTTGAAACTGCTAAAACCACTGTATCACGAGCCGCCACATGAATGGAGCAATGTTATAATAGTTTTACATTTTAATTTCGTTTTTATTTCTATTTCATTTTCAATTTTTCACTCCAGTTTAGTTTAGTTTTAGTTTTGTTTGTTAGTTCTTTGTTAGTTTTAGTTTAGTTCTTCAGTACATTTAGTTTTTATTTTAGTTTTAGTTTTTATATAAGGGGTAAATGGAGAATGGGGAAAGCAGGCATTTGTGTAATTGTGCAATGAGTAACTTATTGAACTTAACCACAAAGTCCTCTTTAATGCACTGGACTTCACAAAGTAACTCTTACCACCATCTCTAAAATTTTAACTTCAAACAAAACTCTTTACCAGTTCCAAATGAAATGTAAAACAAATCACAGATTGACAGGTTAAGATAGAATGAGTGAAAAGACTGTGGCTGCATACATCATCGAGGCTGTCTCGTTTCAGAAAAGCGAGTAGGACATTTCGAATGCAGCCTTCGAATGCGACCTTCTTTCACGGGAATTCAGAGGATGCATGAGGTGTATCCTTCATGGGCACTCACAACCCACAATTCTTTGCTTCAATGGAAATGTCTAAAAAAAATGACGCCAATTTGCCCGTAAATATGATGTTCAAACGCAAGGAATGTTAATTCCCAAGTTGAAGTACCTCAGTAGATGGGTGCAGAGTATATAATATGTATAATTATATTAATATATAATTAAAATAAAGTATTAGACTAAAAGTACACCTGTAAAATCTATTTTCTTTTCTCTTTACATCACTATAACTCTCCTAAAATGTACCTCATGCATTCCCTTCCAGAGGGACTTTGTTCCTTTCTCACTCAAAGCGCTCGCGCTTGTTAAAGAGTGGCGTGCTGTCATAGCAACCATGATATGTTCTGTTTCCGTTTGTCCTAAGAAGTCCATCTCGTTTAAACGAGGCTTGTTTAAAGGTGGACACTCGGTATACTGCAGCCTTCAAAGGACGCGTCCTACCTAGCATGCAGCCTTCGAAATGAGACATCCTGTGTGTGTGTCTGTGTGTGTATATATACAGTATATCGTATGTATGTTGATATGTGAGTGTGTGTGTGGGAAAGAGAGAGAGAGATCCAGAATAAATGACTGGACATTGTTATATTGTTTCTATTCTCTTTGTTTTAACCTCATGCTTTGACAACACAACAAACAGTCATGCGAATAAAGGTTAAATTATAATAAATATTAATTTACTGGATGTTGCGCACATCTTCAGACCTGCTGTTCTCAAACTTTTATAAATTAAGGCACCCTTTTATGGTGTATAAACCCCCCACCCCCCCACGGCACCCCAACCACTGCAAATAAACAAGTATGATTTTGAAAAAAAAAAGTTTAATATTAATATTAATAAATTTAATTAAAACAATTCGTTTTCGCTTTTCTAAAGAAAACATTGATTCAAGATTTAAAAGTAAATATTCAAGAGCCAGTAATTAAAACATTTTAAAACATTAAATAGAGAATAGTGTAAACAGTGCTCTACTTTTCTCAGTTACAGCAGCAATTAAACATTAAATATCATAATATAAAAACTTTTAAAGGAGACCTATTATGCCCCTTTTTACAAGATGTAATATAAGTCTCAGGTGTCCCCAGAATATGTCTGTGAAGTTTCAGCTCTAAATACCCCACGGATCATTTATTATACCATGTTGTAAATCCCTCTTTTTGGGTGGAATCAAAAACACGCTGTTTTCGTGTGTGTCTTTAAATGCAAATGAGCTGCTGCTCCCCGCCCCCTTTCTGGAACAGGGCTGTGCCTTTACAGCTCGTGCTTCGAATACTATAGCAACAACAAATCAGAACCAATATGACTGACACCATAAATACCGGAGTTCAGCCATATATGTATGAGCAACCGTAAACGACGCAAAACATAGGCATTTTGAGTTTGTGATATTGCTTCTTATGTAGAAAATCACTTCATGCCATCCATCTGCATTTCACGACACAGCAACGCACTGACGTGACATCATGTGCAAACAAGCTATAATGACGTAGCTCTGGTCTCCGTGAATACAATCAGAGACAATGGTAACTTTAGTTGCATTAGCAGTGGAATCAGCAAACAAGCACATTCGGAAAGGCGATTTGCAAACGTTCACAAAATATAAAGTGCGATACTTACATCTTCAGGATATAAAGCTGGAACACGAACAGTTGGTACTGATCCATGCTTGAGAGTCAAATTTTTTGAAAATCCTGCTTTATATTGACCCTCATTCTCAAAGCCGTCCAGTGTAAAATGATTTGCACAAACATACATGAATTTTGGTATGTTTTAGGGCACATTTTCTTCAAAAACATAACTTGTCCACTGCGTCTTCAGTGGCTCTGATGCCGGGAGTACATGAAGACTCTTATGTTCACTTTTACAGCCAACAACAGAACACTTATGATGCTTACGAAGCTGAGACATTATTCTTCTCACTGTAGCTGCTCCAGCCTGGAAAAAAATGGCGGACTGTGTGTCGATCACTCAGGGGAGGATCTATGATAATAGGGTGGAGTCCGTCACCAGTTGTGGGCGTGGCCTGCTCTAAAGTGACGTCACTTTAGAGCGGATACTAAAACCAGTCATTTTGAGACACTGTTTTTGATTAATAGAAATATAAGAAAGAGTTGTGGGTGGACTTTTAACATTGTAGGGTGGTTGTGTACACACACTGCCAACTCACATTTATGTTCAAACACCATGTAAAAGTGAATTTTACATAATAGGTCCTCTTTAAAAAATGTATCTAATGCAAAATACTTAAATTGTTAACAATCTTTACTGTGTGATTGTTAGATATTGTTATTCTAATAGATATTATTAGATAAGTATGTTAAAGTTAATAGGCTATTGATGCCATGCAGTCAGAGTTTGACTGAGAAACAGACTGTCATTGAATTTTATTGGGCTTAAAGCTACTAAAGATATCCAGCTGATGACGGAGTGTTTTTCTTTTTTCTTGTCAATATTGCTGTTTGATTTATATTAACGATCTAACAGACAGCAACAGGTCTATTAGGCTGTATTTACACACTGCACAGATCGGATATTTTCAGGTATAAGATTGTTATCCCCTTACCTCTTACTTGTATTGTACTTACCCTCATGTAATACAGTACATTAACGGCTGTGTTTACATTAATATCTCTTTGACAGCAGATTTGGTCTCTTCATGAGGGGCATTTTAACACCTCAAGTGCGTTTGACTGTTCACATAGTAGTGTAAGCGTTTGAAACACTGAACTGGATCACTGACGCAACGGTAAACTGCCTGCAGGAGGTAAAGCCACCGGAAGTGTTTGAGCGGCCATCTTTGTATGCCCAAACTGCCATAGAGCCTCAATGACTGACAGGCGAAAACACCCCCGTTTCACTGTCTCCAACCTGTGGATACGACAGTTGCATTTCGCCCTCTAGTGACAATCATGTTTAATTTGCTCGTTATTGATAATATTCGTTACGAGGGAGAAGATATTCGCAGATCGTGATGTCAGAGCATTCACCTGCCCCGGTGTTCAGCCCATCAGGGCAGCACAACAATCACCAAAGGAAGTAGCAAAACTGTCCACAAGTTGTAATGTAAGTAGGAAAAGCTGTAATATTTGCTTGTTTAGGGTGACAATACATCCATACCCCTGAAAGGAACTTTAAAAAAGTCAGACCGGGATTTCTAAATCGCCTTAAATGCTCGGCATTTGCCTGTTTTTTTATAATGATGTGCTCTATGTAGTCATACATGGATACATGTTATAAATATATGTTCATTTGCCATTTAAATCTAGCGTATCAGTTTAATTTGAACCAGCTTTGCATGTGATAGAGGGAGAGAGAGAGAGCGCGCGCTCTTGTTCAAGTGACCGCGAGAAAAAGGCACTTTTTGATGAAAACATAAAACAAGTAACTCTGAACAAACACTTCGATGTTCGCAATAAATACGTATGAAAATGTCTGTTGGTATCTTACCTCAGTTTCAGTGAACTTGTTTACATTCAGCTTATCTGTTCGCTGATGAAGTTTGTTAGAGGTGGATACTGTTTGATATAGATATACATAACTCGCTCAGGCTTTCAAGAAACAGGAAAAATTCCTGACTTTAAATAAATAAATAATTACATGTGTAGGACGTTTGCATTGTTGGGATGTACATGCAGATTTCAGATATAAAATTGGTGATTGAATGACTAATGTTTACTCGCTGAAATGAGATGATTTCCTATTAAGTCAATAGGGACATTGGAATGTTAACTGGCATAGCAATATGGCGGCGCAGTGGCTTCACTGTTATGATGTCATGAGCAATCCAGTTCTATATATATATCTCCACAGTTTTTCCTGACCAACCACTGGGCGCCACCATGATGATTTTAATTGCCTGTTTTGTATTTCTGGTCTCGAGATGCCAAGGAAAAACTGCTAAAACGAGCGATCTAGAGGACAACAAGAACCATTTAAGTGTTATCTCGTGTAAAAATTAATTTCAGGCTCAACTTGTGCCAATGTTGGCTGTCATAATAACTCAGACTAATTAATGATATCAACGTAACTAACATCTGACCATCGCTTCATGTCATCTACACACTCAGGTGAGGCACTGTCTATAAAAAACGGTCATCTGTACTCTGTGAATTATCAGCATGTTTTTTGACAATATTTACAAATGTAATACCTTAAACATTACATTTCCCGCTAAGAATATACGCTGATGCGTGTGAAAACACTGGAGACTGGAAACTGAAAACAGTCGTTTTGTTTACGATAATAACCTTGGATTGGAGAATGTGCAACAGTGCCATGTCTTCACTTTAAAGCATGCAGCACATGTAGACTATGCATTTTTGCAGTTAAATTATCACTTTAGGCCATATTGCAATTTCTGTCTTTCCGTCCCGAAATTTTAAGACCTCTTTAAATGATAATTAAGACTTTTGTTACACCATTTAAGATATTTTAGAATTTTTATGACCTTAAATTTGATAAAACTGAAGACATTTTAAGACTTTTTAAGGACCCGCGGGAACCCTGAACATAGATTAAATCCAAAAAAATGTGTGGGAATCCTAGATAAACTTACGACAATTGAGGTAGGCCTAAAAGTTGTTAAAAGACACACAAATCGCATCAAATGTTTTCTTAAACAGACGGTTTATAAGTCTTTGATCTGTATTTTTCTTACAATTCTACTAAAACCATGTATTAAAAGGCCCTAATAAAATGACCGGCCAACTGGTGAATTCTGTTTATTCAAAGCCCATTTTTATTTGTATTTAGTGCTTAGCGAATGTTAATATTGGACACTGCTCATACTTCTGGAGTAATTTTCTGTCTCAAAATCTGCAGACTAGTGAACTGTGTCAAGGCTAATCTGGTAACAGCCCGAGCTTCTCCCTCCTCTCCTTTTTAGTGTTCAGATTCAGCTCAGAAGTGTTTGCTTAAAATATCCGTGACTCATCTGATAAGCAGAAAATAGAATAAGATCCAGTGTGCTGAAGAACAGAGAGCGCTTGTGCTGAATCAGAGCGCAGATCACACATGGAACAAAAACAGCAGTGTTTTCTTACACGAGAGCAGATCATCTAATAAGACTGTCAAATTTGCATAATTTATCATTTAAAAAGAAAGTGACTTCTCAATTGAATTATGCTGTGTAATTTCCTAGAGAAACATATTTGAGTGAATCTCACGGAAACATGTCCCTGTCAAAATCAAAGCAAAAATGTTTTATAATTAATATAATTAGTTATTAAAATTGTATATTTTGCATAGAGAAAATAAAGCATATTTTTAGACCATTAAGGTTTTTTGCATAATGACAATTATGCAAATTTTCCCATTATTTCTCATTACCATAATGCATCTGGAGATTTTAATATTTGCAATTCCCATTACTCTCAACAGTGATTCTCATTAATGTAATAATGAGAATCCAAAAGTAAATACAATAGCAGAGTACTTGAATACAATATTTAAATCAACATAAATTAATATCAATAAAACATACTACAATGATGTGTACATATTTTACAATTATTAATGAAAATTATGAAATGTCACTTCATTATGTAATTGTATAATTTGAGTAATTAAATTTCTTTGCATTACGGCAATGAGAATTGACACCTCAATTTACATGTAATAAAAATAGACACCTGTATATTCCATCTGCTCTTGTCTCTTCGCTTTCAGTATACATGCTTGTCAAAAAGCCCATTCTTGTCTAAGTGGGCGGTTCTTAGCCAGAATAATCAGAATCCTCAATAGACTTTATGCTGCTAATGGACAAAAACTGTGCAGGACTGAAGTTTGAGTCCAGAATGTCTCTCTCCAACTCACCTCTCCTGGGGAACAGCAAACCAGTACTCATGTTTGCGATCACGCTGTGCGTACTGCTGCATTGAGGCACTGGCGTTGGACAAAAATGTCTTTTTCATGGCTTTACCAATCCGCAGACACAGAAACTTGTGAGATTTCCACCTCTCCTTGGACACCATGAGACCTGAAACACAGAAATAATGGCTCGTTTAACTCTCACAGTGCAGACTGCTATTTTCTCCCAACCTCTGTTTTATACTTTCCCATAGATGTTTTTAAGATCTCCAGAAAAACAAAATCAACAAAAAGGCATGTTACATGCATGTAGCCAATAGTGGCCAATCTGCAAGATGGATAGAGTTGACCCCTGCTTTTAAAATATTAATAAATTGTCTTCCAAACACTTTCAAAAATCTACCATCAACCTGTCAATGCATTAAGCACAATTTGTTTTTACATAGGTTTTTACCAAATTTTGATACAAACATAAATATGGTGTACAAATATAATTTTAATTTCAGCTTATGTGTGTACATCTCCGTCGCTTTAATTAAACTGTATTCGCCAACCTCGGAAACCGCAACAGCTAATGAAAAACAGGTCAACCTAGAACTGATATGACTGGAGTCTTCATCTCATGTGAGTTTTTCTTTAGGTGTAAACTGTTTTAAAGTGGGAAAAAAAATTACTTTGTGCACATTTAATATGATGCTATAATGCATCAATTGTGTCATTACAAGGACATGAAGGACACGAAACAGACTGCAGGCAGAAAGTAGTCACTGGTAAAACATAAACTGCCTCAAATGAATTAAAGTCTGCTGAGAGCTCTGATCCAAGGCTGAATCCAATGCGCCTTTTGTTAATAACTGATTAGAAGGTCAACACTGCAGGAGGTGTAGAAAGAAACACATTACACCAGTGTTGTATGAGCCAAAGCCATTTACACAGCCAATGTAACATTAATCTACTTAGACTGCAGCTCACAGTGGGAGAGCATTCATTTTCAATGGCCTAATTTGGTGTGTAATTCAGATTACTTATGAAGTTGCTCCTGAGCTGCCGTAATAACCCCCTGTGATTTCTCAGAATAGCTTTGGTGATTTAGATGGCGACTGATGTGGGACTGGAGTCCCACTTCATACCATGAGGATGAGGAATATTGCTTTGTTTGTATCTGAATGTGTGAGAAAAGCTGGATAGTCAATACTTCTGAATTCAAGAGAGAAGGCTTTAATGGGACACAAATGAAAGTCTTCAATGCGGTCAGATTTTAAATCATGTACAGAAATACTCAAACCAGCCCGTTTGTCAACAACTAACATCCATGCAATTATCTAATCAGCCAATCGTGTGGCAGCAGTGCAGTGCATAAAATCATTCAGATACAGGTCAGGAGCTTCAGTTAATGTTCACATCAACCATCAGAATGGGTAAAAAAATGTGATCTCAGTGATTTGGACCATGGCATAATTGTTGGTGCCAGATGGGCTGGTTTGAGTATTTCTGTAACTGCTGATCTTCTGGGATTTTCACAAACACCAGTCTCTAGAATTTACTCAGAATGATGCCAAAAACAAAAAACATCCAGTGAGCGGCAGTTCTGTGGATGGAAATGCCTTTTTGATGAGAGAGGTCAACAGAGAATGTCCAGACTGGTTAAAACTGACAAAGTCTACGGTAACCCAGATAACCACTCTGTACAAAAATGTTACATAGTGAGGATTTCTTTCAAAATAGTGCCATAATTAGTTTTCATTTTTCAATTAACATCATCCAAAGTCTAGTAAACATAAAAAAAGCTACATCAATATTTGGTGTGACCAACTTTGCCTTCAAAACAGCACCAATTCTCCTAGGTACACCTGGACACAGTTTTTCTTGGTTGTTGGCAGATAGGATGTTCCAAGCTTCTTGGAGAATTCGCCACAGTTCTTTTATTTATTTAGGCTGTCTCAATTGCTTCTGTCTCTTCATGTAATCTCAGACTGACACGATGTTCAGTGGGGGTCTCTGTGGGGCCATGCCATCTGTTGCAGGGCTACATGTTCTTCTATTCTATTCTATTTGCAGAAGGAATGTTTGGAAGTCTAAAATGTATATTACCTATTGACACACTAAAGCTGAAGATTTAAATAACCATCTTAAGACAAATGTTTTTGTTAAACATCTTATGTGCCTAAGACTTTTGCACAGTACTGTATATATATATATATACAGTATATATATTAGGGCTGCAACGGTACATATATCAGCGCCAAACGGATACAGGGCCTTCGGTACGGTACATGCAGTCACATGAATGATTACATATCTCAGCATGCGTGAAACCAATATTAAAACAACATTTAACAAACAACACAAACCGTGTAGAACTCAAATGAAAAAAGATCACAGAGCAACACGGGACCGCACAGAATCAAAACTTAACAGTACAGAGTGCTACACGGTACACCAGAAACTGCAGATCAGATAAATGCATGTGAAGTTTATACTAGCTAGCTCGCTATTTTTCCCAACTGTGATGGAACTTAACAAATTATAAATTTGTTAGACTTAAATAAACCAGAGATTGAAGACCCACCACCATCTCTAAAATTTGTTGTTTGGGATCATTATGGTTTCGCAGTAAACTACAGTGATACTGGGCAACGAGTAGTGAACAGGATGAAGGCTGTGCGTCGGCTCCAGTTATTCCATCAACGTGAAACATGCGCTACCCGGCAGCTTTAATCCGAAACACACTTCACGCAAGTATGCAAACGCAGATGCGAGCGCTTGGCCAATGCACTGCCAACACGTGGTCCCATTGTACATACATTACGTGTGCTCTTACATTGCTCTGGCGGTTACAAATCTCACACCACAAGGGGGCAATAGATATTTTTGGCGTGACCACGAAACCGGTGCTGCTCTGAAACCAGGAAAACGCTGCCTTCGGAGGCTGTAAATAAGGCAGGATGAAAATAAGGTGCTTTTCAAACTGTTCGGAGTTCCATTCATTCTAAACAGCTGTCAGTTACGCCATTAACTGATTAGGCAGCAATTCAGCTGCCTATGTTTTCGGATGCAGCCCGGATGTGGTAGATGAGTCGATGGTTGAGGAGTGGGGAGAGACATGGAGAAAAAACAAGTTCGTTTGAATGGACTGGGGACAAAAAGTCATATATATTTTTCAAAAAGATTCGACTCAAATTGCTGCCCAAGTCCGCCATGACAGTTGTTGATTGAATGAAGAAAATCCGCTCTAGGGCCCCTTGCAGCAATGCTGAGAATGCAGCGCGTACACATTTCACAACGCAATGACATGTGTAATCGAGCTTGCATAGCATGGTGTGACTGCGTTCACTTACTTGTGTAGAGTATGTTTGGGCCTTTTTGCTTTCGCTGTTGCACAATGTCTCCGTGTTTACAATCACGTCTCCCGCTGACCGCATTTGGATGCGCTCTACAATATGGAACAGTTTGTGGTTCGGCCGGCGATAACAACCAACTGACTGTACATTATCCCACTTATTACACGGCTACTATCTAAATAAATACATGGACATAAAATGCTGATTTGCGTTTAAATTATGTAATTTGAGAAGAAAGAAATCGCTGAACAGCTGGTATCAACCTCCGGTTTGCGTGTTCTGTTGGTGTTTATTTTGTGAAAATGACCGTCTGACTCCTCAATAATCAGCCGATTACAAGACTACTTGCCAAATAAATAAATAAATAGACATGAAACACTGATTTGCGTTGAAATTATGTAATTATGTGAGAAGGAATAAATCGCTGAAGAGCTCAACATCATAATTTTCTTTGCATGCTCTCGCTTCAATTTAGAACTCCTGATTATCTAATCAAAATTAAAAAAAAAAAACTATGCATTGAAGTGAGGATAAAAATATGGATGAATATTGTCAACAATGACAGATTTAAATACAGCAAATCCTCACATGGTGTCAGAGATAGTTTTTAATGTCACCTGTAGTCTAGAGGCCGCTTTTAGACTGTCGAACCAAGCCATTCTAACTGTTAAATCCTCCAGCACCGACCACAGAGGAACAAAAAAAAAAAAAACACTATATGCAACTATCGGAATAGATTTTTACAGATAACTGATAGTTCCAAAATGCAACTGTCAGCAAAGATTAACCAGTAAAACCAATATATTGTTTACCTCTACTTATTACCTCACTGTGACTGGGCAGGCTAAGTTTCAGAAAACTGAATAGTAAATGTAGTAAAGACATGAATCTGGTAGTCGTACAGTACCATGGTATAGGCCAATCTAGGGCAAGTTGTCACAGAGGCTATGTCCCACTATAAGGTTTTGATAAAACAGTCCAATGGCACAAATGATTGCTTTCTCTAGCAGTGCTTTTGTATGTTGGTTTCAAACATCAAGTTTCAAAATCGATAGCTGTTGGCTAAACAAGTGACCACAAAATCTACACTGGCATACATTCAGGCAAGGTAGATTTTAACTAAAAAGTTGAACTGTGAAGGGTATTTTTCATAAATGTCCAGTAGTGGAAAGTTGTCACATTGTAAATTGGGCCAATTTGTCACATGTGCTTTATGTGTTGTAATTTTATACAATTGAATAGTTAAAATTTTTGTTGACTTTTTACCTTTTTGCTGTTTCATGCATAGTTTTGAGTGTCATAATTGTTTTACTGTTTAAATTTAGCTAAAAAGCCTAAATTTATACATTAAATTAGTAATCAACATTATGCCACAAATGCTGCCGATTGAGCTTAACTTGCATTGAACTCGGAATATTCCTTTAATTATAAAAAAATTCACCACATTTACTGGGGTAAAATTACAATTGGTTTCCAATCGGTTTCCCCTATCAAAGTATCATGGTATAACCATCTGATGCCATCTTTTTTGGAAGGGTTGAAACTCTTGTTTTGTGGTGCATGTGTGTGCAGATGTCATGTCTGATAGACTTTAGTTTATCTCTGTATGAGAGAGAGGGCTGAGGCACAATCTGCCGTAGAGAGATCAAAGCAGCGTGTAAAAGCCAAAGTAAAGCGGCCCTGTGCTTCCTCAGGTGATAACAGGTTAGCCACTGTTCATTTCCCAGCACTCCCTCGTCTTCACCATCAACATAGTCACACAAGGTTATCAGCACTTCTCAACATGCCACACCTGGACAGAAGCTCGATTTAATAGTAAAACTTACGAATGCTGCTCACTAATGTATTCATTAATGGTTACAATGAGCACATTTACAGGTGCATCTCAATAAATTAGAATGTTGTGGAAAAGTTCATTTATTTCAGTAATTCAACTCAAATTGTGAAACTCGTGTATTAAATAAATTCAATGCACACAGACTGAAGTAGTTTAAGTCTTTGGTTCTTTTAATTGTGATGATTTTGGCTCACATTTAACAAAAACCCACCAATTCACTATCTCAAAAAATTAGAATATGGTGACATGCCAATCAGCTAATCAACTCAAAACACCTGCAAAGGTTTCCTGAGCCTTCAAAATGGTCTCTCAGTTTGGTTCACTAGGCTACACAATCATGGGGATGACTGCTGATCTGACAGTTGTCCAGAAGACAATCATTGACACCCTTCACAAGGAGGGTAAGCCACAAACTTTCATCGCCAAAGAAGCTGGCTGTTCACAGAGTGCTGTATCCAAGCATGTTAACAGAAAGTTGAGTGGAAGAAAAAAGTGTGGAAGAAAAAGATGCACAACCAACCGAGAGAACCGCAGCCTTATGAGGATTGTCAAGAAAAATCGATACAAGAATTTGGGTGAACTTCACAAGGAATGGACTGAGGCTGGGGTCAAGGCATCAAGAGCCACCACACACACAGACGTATCAAGGAATTTGGCTACAGTTGTCGTATTCCTCTTGTTAAGCCACTCCTGAAACACAGACAACGTCAGAGGCATCTTACCTGGGCTAAGGAGAAGAAGAACTGGACTGTTGCCCAGTAGTCCAAAGTCCTCTTTTCAGATGAGAGCAAGTTTTGTATTTCATTTGGAAACCAAGGTCCTAGAGTCTGGAGGAAGGGTGGAGAAGCTCATAGCCCAAGTTGCTTGAAGTCCAGTGTTAAGTTTCCACAGTCTGTGATTTGGGGTGCAATGTCATCTGCTTGTGTTGGTCCATTGTGTTTTTTGAAAACCAAAGTCACTGCACCCGTTTACCAAGAAACTTTGGAGCACTTCATGCTTCCTTCTGCTGACCAGCTTTTTAAAGATGCTGATTTCATTTTCCAGCAGGATTTGGCACCTGCCCACACTGCCAAAAGCACCAAAAGTTGGTTAAATGACCATGGTGTTGGTGTGCTTGACTGGCCAGCAAACTCACCAGACCTGAACCCCATAGAGAATCTATGGGGTATTGTCAAGAGGAAACTGAGAAACAAGAGACCAAAAAATGCAGATGAGCTGAAGGCCACTGTCAAAGAAACCTGGGCTTCCATACCACCTCAGCAGTGCCACAAACTGATCACCTCCATGCCACGCCGAATTGAGGCAGTAATTAAAGCAAAAGGAGCCCCTACCAAGTATTGAGTACATATACAGTAAATGAACATACTTTCCAGAAGGCCAACAATTCACTAAAAATGTTTTTTTATTGGTCTTATGATGTATTGTGAATTGGTGGGTTTTTGTTAAATGTGAGCCAAAATCATCACAATTAAAAGAACCAAAGACTTAAACTACTTCAGTCTGTGCGCATTGAATTTATTTAATACATGAGTTTCACAATTTGAGTTGAATTACTGAAATAAATGAACTTTTCCATGACATTCTAATTTATTGAGATGCACCTGTACATGCACGTTCTTACACCGATTAAGCTTAATAAGCCGACAACATGTGTGGTCATGTAAACGCATGAAACGGCTTGCCTTTATCGGTGTAAGGTCATAAACCGCTTCAGAATAAACTGATCAGCATGGGTATATTTTTGCCCTTTACCCTGATTTCATGTTGCATGCATACACCTTTACCAGCGTTCTTACCGGCTTATCCAATGTAAGCAAGAGTTGTGTGCACGGTTTGATGTCAAAAGCAAAGAATAACTCGATTATTTCAAATCTCATGTAAACACGGTTTTCTTGCATTGTCAGATATTTTAAATGAGCTGAATTTTGGGAGTTATCAGAGCATTGGTGTAAATGTAAATAGGCTCATTGAGACTAAATGCTGAGCACACATTCTTGTAAAGAATATGTTGGTTTCCCTGATGGCACTGTCTATAGTTAAAAAAGTAATTTTTTTAGTAGGCACTGATATGGGGGTGGGGCGGGGGACCCACAACAAATTCTAAACTGTATTTTTTAATAGGAAAGGGGCCCAGAGCATTATATAGTCAGGGGGTCCAGAATACCTTGCTATGACCCTGTTTATAATGTTAATGTTTTTTTTGTTTTTTTTGCTTACACTATCGGTTAGGGTTAACTCACTCCTGGGTTCATTATAAAAGCTGTTTGAATTGATTAACTATCCATAAATGACACTGGGATACAAATATCTCTGAGCATACAGAGAGCTTAGCACATCTTACAGCTAAACTGTCTTTTTTAACTGGGGAGAAAGTTCTTACTTGTAAAAGTTACAGTATGTTTTCATAGTACATCAAGCTCTTTTATATTAAAAGATAAAGGAAAATGAGAGCGCTCTTCCACCACCCAGCCAAATGGTTCTGAGCATATTGAGTAACAGTTCCAGTAGCATTTCCACTTAAACACGGTTCGGTGTGGTATGATTACAAATTGTTCCATGCCCCGATTTCTCTGCATAATTAGCTAACCGTACTTATTCTGGTGAAATGCCTATAGTGACATGGTGACTACCTACTAGGCACTCTCTTGCTCAGTCAGTCCATTCTAATCCTTATTTCACAGCATCACATTGGAAAAAGAAACCATAAAAATGTCAACAAGCCCAGATCTGCAACGAGAACCAATCTGCCCGATGGTGGAAAAGAGCCTTTTGAAAAGTGATCATCCACGAGAAAACAACCCCAGATAGACAGACACTAGAGAGATGTTGTCATACCCTCAGCAGAGCTCAATCTCTGGCTGCCCTTGGACTGCTGGATATTCTCTCTCTGGGCCTGCTGGACGCTCTCTCGCTGTTCCTTGGCTTGTTGCATAGTGTGACTCTTCCACATCTTTCTCAGCTCCTCTACATCTGTCTCTGAATCTCGAGTGCCCTCTAGGGTCAGTTTAGCCCCATCTAAGCTACTTTCTTGCACGGTGGCTTCCTCTACTCCAGGGGCAGAGCTCTGAGAACCTGAGGAGGGGGCGACTTCTTCGGTCTGGCAGTAGTGCAGCTGCTGGTGGTCCCTGCTGGTGGGTGTGCTTGGCTGCTCCTGGCTGGGCTGTTCGCGGTTGGTGGGCTGGGCAGTGTCACTGGCTGGTTCTCCCTCCTTTGGTGCCTCTGGTTTAGGCTTGTCCTTCTTATCTGTATGGCAGGTCTGATCTGTCTGAGGTTCTTGGGTGAGAGTCTGCACGGATTGGGACAAGGCTCCTGATGATTTGGCCTCCTGTTGGAGCTCCTCTGTGGACTGCAGCTCCTCACGGATGGGCGAGAGCTCCGACTCGGTGAAGACATCCTCCGAGATGGAGCCCTCGGTGCTGCGAGGAGCTGTGCTGGCACTGTCGTAACCCTCCCGCAGACGCTGATCCATTTGCTGAGAGCTTTCGGAGAACACAGCATCAAGATCCCTGCAGCCCAAATAGAGTAAAGCTTTACATCTAAATATATCTTTACACTGCAGAGTTAAAGGGATAGTTCACACAATTTCAAATGAACAAAGTCAAATTAATTTACTCATTCTCATGTTGTTCCAAACCTATATGACTTTATTTCTTCCATGGAAAACAAAAAGAGATTTTAGGACAAATGTTAGCCTCAGTCACTATTCAATTTCATTGCATCTTTTTTCCATTCAATGAAAGTGAAGGATAACTGAGGCTCTCATTCTCACAAGTCATATGTGTTTGGAACAACATGTGGGTGTTTAAATGATAACAGAAAGTTCATTTTTGGGTGAACTATCCCTTTAAGGTGACTCTTTTGTGCAAAAAAAAGTATACTTTTCATTACTGTAATGCAAATATAGCAATGGTATTTTTAAAATTGTTTATTCTTTATGGAAGCATTTATTATAATGCATTCAAAATATGCTGATAAGAATAAATATATTACAGTAATTTAGTGTAATACAGTAAAACAATACGTAATGTGCAATAAATGAACATTTACGCAACTGATGATGGAATTGCCGTTTTTGGATGAGCTATCCCTTTAAGAAATCTAAAACATCAAAGACAAGCATGTTACTCTAATCAAAACTATTTGGTGCAATTAATAAGTGTACAAGTGAATATTAAAGTGCATACATGAAAAGTAGGTCTCTCTGTACATCTGCACGATCAAAGGCATCTTTGCTTCACATGCACAACTGAGTGAACCCAGACTGACTGATGAATCTCAGAATACAGCTCTAAGCTCATTTCAACACATCATCATTCATAAACCAACAGAGGATATAAATATCTGTGGGTGGAAAGGCTGATAAAATCATTACCTTCTGATTACAAATCGAAATAATCCAGACATAGGCGGTGTAATTCGCGCTTAATTAAGCTTGGAGTAAAAATCAATTTCCTGTATAATAAAGCCAAACATTAAATATCTGAAGTAACCGTACAGAAGCGTGGTTCCTGATGCTTACTGCAGACAATATACCGATTTGTCATATGAGAGAGATTCAATCTAGATAAGACATCTGAAGATAAATCCAATTAATAACATGTAATGCCACTGTCATTTTAACTTTTGAGAGTCTTATATTTAAAACCATTTGTGTCTTTAAATCAAGTTACAAACAATCCAACTTTTGACACACAGCAACTCAATGTTACTTTTAAAACAATGGACCAGTCTGATGAATCTGGGTGTTAGCAACAGTGAATAAGAAATAATGCGGCAATAACACGCCTTCTGTTAAATTCCATTACACTCCATCTAACACTTTCTGCACACCCCTTTAGAATATTCTTATTTGATCCTGTTGGGATCCTTTTGGTTCCAACACTCACACTCCTACAATAAAATATATTTTTTTTTATTAGGGTCGTCTGCTGAGAGTTGTGTCCTGGATCTATTGGAACTGTATTAGGTGAGACATTCGTCTTACGGGGGCACAGAGTCTCGGATCTTGCTGTCTGTGATCTCTCTGTAGACGGCAGCTGACTGAACCTCCTCCAGTGGACACATGATGCCGTACTCCTCACATCCTCTCTCCAGAACCAGAGGGTCCGTCCGGTGAGGGTCAAACATGATGTTGTTGGGTGTTACCAGCAACACCCCACTAACAACACCCTGTAACACATGGAAAGTGTATGTCAGAATGTCCCCACTTATACCTGGAATTCATCTCAAATGGTATCTGGGAGTCATGGCTGCACCAATATCTAGAGTGACATTGTTCTTCAAAGATGACTAAAAGAATGATGTTTTGCATGCAGAACAAGTATGCAGATTTGCGTGCTTGGCGAATGCCGTGCAATTCATCACAGAACAACCTTTCTACACTGCAAAGGCAAAATGCAGTAAGTAATAATTTTCAAATGATTGCTCAGATTCAGAGAAAACATAGAGTGAGACTATTAGTCTTTGGCTAGACAATCAAAAAACCTTGAAGCCATTTTTTCTTAGGTACTGTTTCTGCGTAGTAGCCGTGTTTTGGCTTTGTATTGCAGTGCTGTAGTCCTTACGTAGCAACTTGTAAGCAGCATTTGAAAAAATTCATGCTTGATGTATGACATGGTGTGATTTATATTGTAGAATAAAACCGGAATGTGTCTTTATGTAATGCTAACCACAGACCTTATTTTACTCATGAATCAAAAACAGCCACTGTATTCTAAAATCGGAAATTCCTGAGGAAACGCATGGCAAATAAACCTTTCCTGGTCCTAGTTATATGCACAACACCTACACATGAAGCAAAACTTGGAAGTCTTCACTGTTTGCAGTCTTTAGTTTTTCCAGAGGAAGAGAAGTATCTTATTAGTGCCTAACACGAGAACTCTTCTGTGTTCCCCTGTAAGTGACAGAACTTTGTGTAACTTTGGATTCGTTGTAACTGTAAAGGCGAATGATGACTCACCTTGCCATCTGTGATGTACTTGCAGTTGATTTTGAGAAACTTCTCTGTCAGTGCCTCCTCTTCCTCTGAAGTGGAGGAAACCACACGGGAGGGCCGCAGGGCAGAGAGGACTGGAGGGGCTGGAGCCTCGGAGCGGGGAGGGCCACTGGAGTCCTGAAAAAGACAGAAAAAGGACAGATTACTACCACTGAGAACTTTTATTGTATGGGTGATCTGCTTACATCAAGACACACAGGACGCATACTCAACTCAGATTTGTCAAATACTGGATTCATTCTGGTCTCATATTAAACTTGTCTCATACTGAACTAATAGCAGTATAATTCTGGTCTCATACTGGACTCATTCTGGTCTCACACTGGACACAAACTGGATATACTGTATCCTGGACTCATACTGGTCTTATTCAGGACTCACACAAAACTCATATTGGTTTAATAATGCACTGATGCTAGTTTCATTCTGAACTCATACTGGACTCATTCTTGTCTCAGACTAGACACATAATGGACTCATACTTGTCTCACAGTGGTCTAATACTGGTCTCATTCCGGACTAATTTTGGTCTCAAAAAAGGCAACCTAAACATAAACTGAACTCGTACAGATCTCACTCTGGACGCATACCCTACACGGAAATCATACTGGTGTCAATCTGGACCCATACAGGACACATAATGGACTTATTTCTGTCTCATACTGGACTTATTCCTGTCACATTTTGGACTCATACTGGACATATTCCTGTCTCATACTGGTCTCATTCTGTACTCATACTGGATTTATTCCAGTCTCATACTGGACTCATTCCTGTCTCACAATGGACTCATTCCTGTCTCATAATGGACTTATTACTCTCTCATTCTGGACTCATTCTAGACTTACACTGGACTTTTTCCTATCTCATACTGGATTCGTACTGGACTTATTCCTGTCTCATTCTGGACTCATACTGGACTTATTCCTGTCTCATTCTGGAATCATACTGGACTTATTCCTGTCTCATTCTGGAATCATACTGGACTTAGTCCTGTCTCATTCTGGACTTATACTGTCTCATTCTGGACTTATTCCTGTGTCATACTGGACCCATACTGGATTTTTCCAGTCTCATACTGGCCTCATAATGGATTTATTACTGGTCACATTTTGATATCATACTGGACTCACACTGGACTTTTTCTGTATCATTCTGGACTCATACTGGACTTATTCCAGTCTCATACTGGTCTCATTCAGTACTCATACTGGATTTATTCCAGTCTCATACTAGACTCATTCTTGTCTCATAGTGGACACATTCCTGTCTCATAATGGACTTGTTCCTATCTCATACTGGACTCATACTGGGTTTATTCCTGTCTCATTCTGGACTCACACTGGACTTATTCCTGTCTCATTCCGGACTCATACTGGACATATTCTTGTCTCATACTGGACTCATACTGGACTTATTCCAGTCTTATACTGGCCTCATACTAGACTTATTCCTGTCTCATACTGGTCACAATTTTATTTCATAATTAACTCACACTGTACTTATTCCAGTCGCATACTGGTCTCATTCTGTACTCATTCTGGAATTATTCCTGTCTCATTCTGGACTCATACTGGACTTATTCCAGTCTAATACTGGCCTCATACTGGACTTATTCCTGTCTCATACTGGTCACATTTTGATTTCATAATGAACTCACACTGTACTTATTCCAGTCTCATACTGGTCTCATTCTGTACTCAAACTGGACTTATTCCTGTCTCATTATGGACTCATACTGGACTTAGTCCTGTCTCATTCTGGACTCAAACTGGATTTAGTCCCATCTCATACAGGATTTATCCTGTCTCATTCTGGACTCATAATGGACTTATTCCTGTCTCATACTGGACTCATTCTGGATTTATTCCAGCCTCATACTGGACTTATTCCTGTCTCAATCTGGACTCATACTGGATTTATCCCTGTCTCATACTGGACTTATTCCTGTCTCATTCTGGACTCATACTGGATTTATCCTGCCTTATTCTGGTCTCATACTGGACTTATTCCTGTCTCATACTGGACTCATACTGAATTTATTCCAGTCTCATACTGGTCTCATTATGTTCTCATACTGAATTTATTCCAGTCTCATACTGGTCTCATTATGTTCTCATACTGAATTTATTCCAGTCTCATACTGGTCTCATTCTGTACTCATACTGGACTTATTCCTGTCTCAATCTGGACTCATACTGGATTTATCCCTGTCTCATACTGGACTTATTCCTGTCTCATTCTGGTCTCATACTGGACTCATTCCTGTCTCATACTGGCCTTATTCCTGTCTCATTCTGGGCTCATACTGGACTTAGTCCTGTCTCATACTGGACTTATTCCTGTCTCATTCTGGACTCATACTGGGCCTATTCACGTCTCATACTGGACGCATTCCAGTCTAATACCGGCCTCATACTGGACTTATTCCTGTCTCATACTGGTCACATTTTGATATCATAATGAACTCACACTGTACTTATTCCAGTCTCATTCTGGACTCATTCCTGTCTCATAATATTCCTGTCTCATACTGGATTTATTGCTGTCTCATTCTGGACTCATACTGGACTTTGTCCTGCACACACACAAACACACACACACACACACACGCACACACACACACACACACACACACACACACACACACACACACACACACACAGTCTCTTTCTCGCTATCTTAACCTCTGGATAGGACTGTGACAGTGTTTACGACAGGGTTGCTGTCACAACACATTACAATGCTTCAGTGAATATCTCACTACTAAAAACACAGACACATTAAAACCCCTTACTACTGCTTTGCTTAATAATTGTGATTGAAAGTTTTTTAGGTGATTTTTACCTTTACACTCCAAAGGAACTGAAAACACACCTAATATGCATATGCATGGGGTGTTTGTTTACATAGACATTTCTAATAAAAGTGGCATAAATTTATTTGCTCTAGAATCACAATTGCAAGAAATGATATATCATGCATTCAAATGCTAATTCTTGGGCACAGTGGTTATAAAAGACGACGTACTGTACACTGACTGTCATAAATATTTCTGAACAGTGTAAACATACAGTGTAAAGATGCTGTAGGAGCAGACCTAGCCAGCTCATCTGCTTTGCTGTGATGTGAGGAAAAGTTATTTGAATTAAAATTAATTCTAGAATCCACAGAATCACTTACCTGTCATTTGTGACACTGTCAAATGTTTGCCAAATGTTAGTGAAATGTTTAGCGAACCAACTGCAGCCCAGTAGATTTACACTTTCTGATGACAGAAATTCAAAAGATGAACCTACAATCTTTCGCCATATGTCAGTAAAGAAACACTGACATTTATAACTTATAATGATTAAAGTAATCACAAATCTCCCATAATCAACCACAATGTGTGTTTCAGAATACTATAAATAAAATAAATCCTTTATTCCACAAATTCGTGACTATCACAATTAATATTTAATCCACAAATCTCCCAAAAGAGCTGCTCTCACAAAATCTTCCCTGACAAGCACAGCGGTCCCTGTTCCCACCCTCCAGCCTTGACATTACACATTCTGCCATGCCGTGACAGATTGACCCACCCATCAGATCCCAGAAAAAGCAACCAGAGAGTCAAAATATGCCTTCCTGAACCCCAGTTCACAGTTAACATTCTCCGCCTCTTCCAAAGACAGCTTCTCCTCCTCCGGCAGTCCAGGAAGGAGGTGTTTGTCTCGCACAGCATCAAGAGGAAGAATGCTACTGTTGTAACATGTAAAATGCAAATAGCTGTGTGTATTTACAGCTCTGTTATGCGGGCTTGCTGTTTATAGCTCGCTTCATCATCTAAGCCATTATTAACAACCAGAATTTAAATGAATGCTTAGCATCAAGTGTTCCAGGGAACACTTCATTTAGGAACATTAAAAGAGCAAACAACTTTTTCTCTGGATATCATACAGCCTTTTTTAAAGGTGCACTAAGTAAGTTCTTGTTCATGTCGTTTTACACTTACACTGACACCTAGTGGCCCGGATGCATCAACATTCAAACGCAATAGTTTTCAGTTACTGATGCCAATGTAAAAATTCACAATTCACAGTCAGCCATGATTACTTTAATCAATGAGTGAAAGTGTCAAATAACGGATGGTTACTGAGATTAAGCGAGTAGTATTTGGCTGGTCAGGTGAATCATGTGCGGACCCTCTCCATGTAGAATAAAACAGCTTTATAAGGTTACTGATATGACTGGAGTCTTCATTTTAATGTGAGTGGTCATGATTTCCTACATATGTTTCAAAATTACAATTCATTTCTTAAGGAGTATAGCTTTTTTAAAGAGGAAAAAAATTACATGGTGCACCTTGAGGTGTATTGGGATGGATGTTTCTGAAAATCTATTTGTAATCCATAGATTCAGAGCATAGAGTTAGACAGGTCACCTCATTCACAGATAATCTGTGCATTCAATCCAGCCTCATACCATCTCTTTCAAAACTCAAAGCATTTGGGTAAAACAATAGAAAAACTGTGTTCCTCCAGCTGTCAGAGTTAAAATGTAATATCAATCTGATTAAAAAAGGTATTAAATAATTTAATAATTGATTAAATAAACATGAAACTACATTTGGCATATGGAAAGTTGTTTAAAGAAATAATTCAACCCAAATTTTTACTCATTTACTCAGCCCATTGTTGTTTTCTTTCTACTGTGAAACATAAAATATGATGTTAGGCAGAATGTCTTAGCTACTCTTTTACAACAAAAAAGCTACAAAAATAATGACAACATTTAAATTTTGGGTTGAACTATTCACTTAAAATGTCCATGTGCAAAATATAATCTTGCTACATAGTTGTCACATTTATTTAATCAATTATTGAATTAACATTTTAAATATGTGCCAGTCTGTCAGAGGAGGTTCGATCTGGTTCCACTAAAGGTTTCATCCTAATTCTACCTAACCATCTTCAGGAGATTTTCCTTGCCCCAGTTGCCTTTGGCTTGCTCACTGGGGATTTCAAAGTACTATTTTCTGTAAATCTCTTTTGGAAGAGCAGTTATTGTGAAAAGCACTCTTCAAATAAAAAAGTGACAATGAATACGTGTTAGTGGAGAAGGGAGTTCCGGCACAGTTCGTTCTGAAATCAGATGAAGAAATTGACTCGGTTTGCCGAGATAAATTCTGAACCAAGAGTCAAAAGGTTTCTCAGTTCGCCCTTTATTAAAGTGGATGAGTTATATTGTACTTATTGGTACTGATACCAGAAGCAGCCAATAATATAATTCCATCTTAACTGACTGACAGTACTGGTGGTCAATACATAAACAACATTACTGCACCAAAATAAACAATTGACGGTCATGTCAAGAAGGTAACCGGCCAGTTACCTGAAGTCTCACGATAGCCGCACGGAACGTTCACACTCTGCGTTTATAAACCTTATTCACAGTAGGGCCATCTTTGATTTTTAATGGGAATGACAACAAGGGTGTGAGGGAGAGACTTACCATCTCTTCAACTGCATGCACGGTATAAAGCTATAAAAAGATTCTAGATCACATCTGATTTTCTACAACTAATGTTGTCTGGAGTTTTTTGTCTACAGAGTGTTCTTGAAAATATATTTTTTTTTAATGTTTTGTCCGTGGAACGATCCAAAAACTATTTAAGCTGCAGTACAGCCCATTGAAGAGACTGTACATCTATCCCTCACAGCCTCGTTGTCAAAAATCAAAGATGCCCCTGCTGTGGATAAGGTCTATTGTGTTTATTTGGAGTCCTACAGAAAATCTACCCCTACCCCAAAACCTAACTCTAACCTTAACCCTTCCACTAAATCCTACCCTAAATCTAACCTGAACAGCGAATGAGACTCACACGAGATTTAGGCTGCCAGGGTGTTACCTTCTAGACAATGCCAGAATTGACCCTTTGTTAAGCTCTGGCTTAAAAGCATTTCTGACCAGGGACTAAAAATGAAATCTTTTTCATTTCGGTTCGTTCTGATCAAAAACTGTATTTTTCCGTTCCGGTTCGGAGGTTTCGCAGCCTCTTTTCCAAAAGGTTACCGGTTAGAACTAAATACAACCCCAATTCCGAAAAAGTTAGGACAGTATGAAAAATGCTAATAAAAAAAAAAATAAAAAAGGAGTGATTTGTAAATTATATTCACCCTTTTTTATATTGAAAGCACCACAACTACACATAATATGATGTTTTTTCCTTGTGAATTTTATTGTTTTTTTGAAAATGTACAGTAATATCCTTGTTTTTGGATTAGCCGTGCATGTATATGTAGTAATTATACGTAGTTGTTAAAAAGGTCTTCATTCACAGAATGCGACATCCACAACAGGCAGTTAGGCAAAGCAGTTTCCTTCAGCATTAAAGCGCGTTTCATTTTTCGGTCAACATGAAGTGGTGTAATTTCAAAAATTTACTGTGATAACCCTTTAGCCTTTAGTTTCAAAATTATCGGAATGAAATTAACCGGTTATAACCGGTTACCAGCATTTAATAATAACATTTTCACTCCAGAACAGTTGAAAATCACTTTGTTCCGGTTTTCGGTTACGTTCTGTTAAAAAATTTCATTCATTTTCGGTTTTGTTCCTTGAACCGTTTTTAGTCCCTGTTTCTGACCAATCCCATTTTAGCAACTGTTGCTGTCTGCCAGTACTCTGACGAGCGCTTGCGTTTTCTCAAAGAGACACTATAGGAGTAATGTGTGTTTGAGAAGTTTTAAAGGGGACCTATTATGCAAAATTCACTTTTACATGGTGTTTGAACATAAATGTGAGTTGGCAGTGTGTGTACACAACCACCCTACAATGTTAAAAGTCCACCCACAACTCTTTCTTATATTTCTATTAATCAAAAACAGTGTCTCAAAATGACTGGTTTTAGTATCTGCTCTAAAGTGACGTCACTTTAGAGCAGGCCACGCCCATGACTGGTGACGGACTCCACCCTATTATCATAGATCCTCCCCTGAGTGATCGACACACAGTCCGCCATTTTTTTCCAGGGTGGAGCAGCTACAGTGATGTCTCAATAATGTGTCAATAATGTCTCAGCTTCGTAAGCATCATAAGTGTTCTGTTGTTGGCTGTAAAAGTGAACATAAGAGTCTTCATGTACTCCCGGCATCAGAGCCACTGAAGACGCAGTGGACAAGTTTTGTTTTACAAGAAAATGTGCCCCAAAATATATCAAAATTTGTGTATGTTTGTGCAAATCATTTTGCACCAGACTGCTTTGTGAAAGAGGGTCAATATAAAGCAGGATTTTCAAAACATTTGACTCTCAAGCATGGATCAGTACCAACTGTTCGTGTTCCAGCTTTATATCCTGAAGATATAAGTATCGCACTTTATATTTTGTGAATGTTTGCAAATCGCCTTTCCGAATGTGCTTGTTAGCTGATTCCACTGCTAATGCAGCTAAAGTTACCATTGTCTCTGATTGTATTCACGGAGACCAGAGCTACGTCATTATAGCTTGTTTGCACATGACGTCACATCACTGCGTTGCTATGGCGTGAAATGCAGATGGAGGGCAGTAAGTGATTTTCTACATAAGAAGCACTATCACAAACTCAAAATACCTATGTTTTGCATCGTTTACGGTTGCTCATACATATATGGCTGAACTCTGGTATTTACGGTGTCAGTCATATTGGTTCTGATTTGTTGTTGCTATAGTATCCGAAGCACGAGCTGTAAAGGCACAGCCCTCTTCCGGAAAGGGGGCTGGAAGCAGCAGCTCATTTGCATTTAAAGAGACACACACGAAAACAGCGTGTTTTTGATACCACCCAAAAAGAGGGATTTACAACATGGTATAATAAATGATCCGTGGGGTATTTAGAGCTGAAACTTCACAGACACATTCTGGGGACACCTGAGACTTATATTACATCTTGTAAAAAGGGGCATAATAGGTCTACTTTAAGTGGAATGTTATAGAAATTATCCAAACAACGTTGTTGCAGGGTCACTTGTAATAGTGGCACGATATACCTAGAGAGGATCCATGCAGTGATTTTATTTATTTCTTATTAAGTCTTTGAAAAAACCCTAACCACATCAAAGTGACTGTTGGAGAGAAACTCCAACCAACACAATGTGCAGAGATGAAAGTCTTCTGGCTGAGTGAGGTTTCTATCAGACATAGAGGAGAAAAAATTATGTGTGTGAATGTCTTCTAGGCCATCTGGAGCTTACCTACGCTGGGCTGGTTTTACACGTGAAGAGCACCGCATTAAAATGCAGCCTGGAGGAGACCTGTGGCTGGACTTAAAACTTAAACCTGGAAGAAGGGCACTGACCCTCGCCGCAAGGCTGCTGTGTATGTGGGTGGGTCCATGTGATCAGTAGATCACTGCCGGACTATTCTAGCACAGTTTATCTCATAGTTAAACTCCACACAAATCATAAGAACACAGTTAAACACCACACTCACACCATTTCAGCACAGTTAAAAACTTCACACTCAGCATTCTATCATAGTTAAACCCCATACACACGCACACACATTCAAACTTATTGACTAATGGTCATAGTGCTCTTAGTCTATTAATTGTGCTATTAGTCTGAAGCAGAAGATAGAAGCACAGTCAAAATCACAACATATATGTTGTTATTGTAATGAGGCATCTACTGAGAGTAAGCAACATAACAGATGCAATCAACTGATGCCAACCGTAACTATATGATAAACAACAGCAGCCCTTCATCCCAATAAATGATCATTACAATTACAGGCTCTGTGGATATCTATATTCATCTGTTTGTTGTAAATAACTAGGACAACAAGCTGCAGCACCATCTGCTGGGCAAAAATAGGTTTTGCAAGGGCAAAGCAAAAAGTTAAAGGCAGAGTTCATACAAAAATACAAATTCTGTCATCATTTACTTACTTTCTTGCTGTTCCAAACCTGTTTGACTTTCTTCTGTGAAAAACCAAAGGAAAAGTTTAGCAGAATGTCAAAGCTGCTCTTTTCCTAAGAATGAAACTGGATGGGGACCAGGGGCTGTCAAGCTTCAAAAAGCAAAAAAGCACCATAAAAACATCATAAAAAGTAGTCCATGTGACGTGTGCTATATTGCAAGCCTTCTGAAACCATACAGACTGAAATGCTAGCTGTTAATTCACCAAAAACTTTGCCTTGAATTTCTTGCTTGATATCCATGGTCAACATTCACTTTCATTTTATGGAAAAGAGCAGCTTGGATATTCTGCTACTAATAATTCCTTTTTGTGTTTCCCAGAAGAAAGAAAGTCATATAGATTTCAAAAGTCTAAATGATGACAGAATTTTATTTTAGGTGAACTAAAATTTCCTTTAATACTGTATGATGTTGTACAGTTGGCTTATATACAGAACCATTGCATCCAAATAACCAGCTACACTGCTTTGATTATGAAAAGTTTTAATGCTGTCATTGACATGAGGAGAGCACCACAAGACAGGAAATCAGACCAGTAACAGAGGCAAAGTCAACTTTCCTAGTGTCAGCCAACACCAGCAGCCACTGGTAATTAACACTGGCCCTCTCTCTAACACATACGCACGCACACACACAGGCCTTCCTCATCCCCTCTTCTCCTTTGCTCTATTTCTCTGCCGGTCTCTCGCTCCCTCTCATTTCTCATGTAGCACACTAAATTTAGCAAACTGCAGGAAGGGTAGATGAGATCAGTACGATACAATGGATACAGGCAAAAAAAGTTATCATATTTCACAAACAGTCAGTGCTTGCCTAGTCTCACTTCGAGGAAATTGGCAAAGGTCTTGACCAAATAGCAGCTTAAACTGGCCAAGAACTGGCAAGAACCAGGAAAAGAGCCTGGATGGTGTGTAAAATCACCAACCACAGTTCAGTATCTGAAATAGGTAATAACAGAATAATATTTATCTACCATGGTATGTAGAAAATTAAATAATGGCAAAACAACATTCATCTACCATGGTATGTGGAATATTATCAAAGATTCTTTTAAGGCAAGTCAGTCCACTCTGTGGCCATCTTTGGAGCAGCTATTTTCAATGTAAACAAGGGGAATAAAATTACAGCTTCTGTCTACTTGAATGGGGAAAGACAGAAATCTCCAAAAAGGTTGGTCAAGACTATGATCAACAAACATATTTCAAATGAGCAGTTAAACAATGGCATAAACAAATGAGCTTCTTTAGCTCAGATTATGCTAAAAAGCACTATTTTTTCAACCTAGTCCAGCTAATGTGCATGTGCATTCCCGAATGGACTGACAGGCGATGTCTGTATCTGAAAGGTGATTGGCTGTTTTACCTGTAAGGCGGGATTTCCTTTTCTACACCCGTTGGCCATGGGGTTTTCCAATTTCTCCCATTAATTTGAATATCAGTGGTCCGTCTCTGCTAAACTCTCTCTGATATTATTAATACCAGAATAATATTAATCTACTATGGTTTGCAGAATACTATTAATACCACAACAACAGTTTGTTAATATGCTTTTGTTGAAGCCATCTGACCCCTATTTCAACAGAAATCGGGTTTAATAGCGGAATTCCAGGTGAAGAACTACACTACCCATTATCCTGAAGAGAAACGTTAAGCCACTAAGAGAATCACGGCCAACAAAGCACGCCAAACGAGCTCTGCGGTGACCACCCACTCCCAGGATGCACTGTGAATGATGCAAGAATTTGTAAAGTCTCAAACTGCTTGTATATTTGCAAACATCTGAATATTTTGCAATAAAATAAAATACATTATTTCTATACATATTATCAACTTTAAATAAATAGTTTTATATTTTTTATCGTTTTCATTTGATTGCGTCATTTGCAATGTTTCATGGGATTGAAGTTCAAGCCCTCATAAAACACATTAAAGGGATAGTTCACCCAAAAAATTACAATTCTCTCATCATTTACTCTACCTCATGCCATCTCAGATGTGTATGACTTCCTTTCTTCTGCAGAACACAAATTATGATTTTTCGAAGAATATTTCAGCTCTGTAGGTTCATACAATGCAAGTGAATGGGTGCCAAAATTTTGATGCTCCAAAATGCACATAAGGGCAGCATAAAAGTAATCCGTGCGACTCCAGTGTTTTAATCCATATCTTCAGAAGTGATATGATAGGTGTGGGTGAGAAACAGATATATTTTTAAGTCTTTTTTTGCTAGAAATTCTTCTCCCTGCCCAGTAGGGGGCGATATGCATGAAGAAGAATGTGAAAGTTAAAGTTAAAGTGGAGACTGACTGAGCAGGAAGGAGAATTTATAGTAAAAAAGGACTTAAATATTGATCTGTTTCTCACCCACACATATAGCTTCTGAAAAAAAAAAAAAAGACAAAACAAAAATAGATTTAACCACTGGATTCTTCTGGATTACTTTTATGCTGACTTGGAATTTTGGCATCCAAAAAGTTGGAGAGCACTGTTGCACTCTAAACAATGATACAAAAAACAAAACAAAAAAAAAACATGGTAGTACCTTTTCTGCTAGTGTACACAGCTAAGCTAGATAATTGTCTTCAGACATATTACAACAGCAGTTGGTAAGAGACTACAGAAAATATCTACTTTCCCAAGCAAACAAACTGAATGCTTTGGTCAACATCTATTATTGCTCTTCATTACAGACAAACATGCCAGGGCATCCACTTTACTAATTAATACACAGCCAATCTGTAGTGCTGCAATAATGGCTCTTTAATTAAAAGATTGTTAAAGCCTGGGCAAAAGAGTTGCTTGCTTTACTGAAGTGCTTTCTTTACACCACTGAATCAAACAGCACCTGGCTGATGCCCTCTTTTCTTTCTGCATTGCCATGTCTCTGACTGGAGGACTCTACTGTAGCGGGCAGGGAAATGGCTCTCGCTTTGGCTGAAGAGTGCAATGAGTTTTGCTGCCTGTTCTGAGAGTCAGAAAGGCTCTTTTACAAAACCTACTGAGCTGCCTTGCTGTCTGCTCCCTACATACAGCTGCTTTCTAAGGCCTCAAGCATACTTTACACAAGTAAGGGAACACAAATGTTTCTAGCTATGCATGCTGCATTTCGTATGTTGTTGTGTTCTGAAATTTCTTTGATTCATAACCCAATGCAAGTACGTAATGCACTGTCAGCGTTGCCGGAAGGGGTGATATTGTGGCCCATAGTGTCAACAGTCTTTTTCTTAAGTTTTCTCTTTCAGATCAGCTACTGTCAGAGTAGTAGTGAGCAACAGTTTGAAGAGAATAGCTACTTGAATATTAACACACTTAGTTTAATTGCACAGACATCTGAAGATTATTCAAATACCGTAAGTCCCACAGAGCACTTGAGTCGATGTGTGAACCGAAAGCACCACAAAATGACGAAGTTGCTTCAGCAATCACATTTTTCATCTAACATTTGCTTTTATGACACTATATGAAAAGAAGGTATGTTTTGTTAATTTAAAACTTGATAGACAATTAACCTTTAAAACCTAATCTGTTCAGGAGGAAAATTATATAGCTTTCAGAGCCACTCAGTAGACATTTCACCTCGAAACTGCCGTGATACATTTAAGGAACCATGTAATATCAGTTTGCAAAAATGCCGCCACAATCATGTAATTTACCTATAAGCATAAAAATACATAGCACACATAAATAAAGGGTAAAATAGTCCATGTAAATTAGATTGAACTACTTTGATCATGAAAATGAAATATAGGTAAATGAACAGTATATATTTATGGAGCTCTTCGAAATTCAATAAATTGTTGTTCTCTGCAAAAGATTCATGTGATCCTGCCTTACAATTTGGCCAAAATAGGTGTCTTGGAAGGCAGTATATTGTTGCCATCTACCTTTCAGAACAGATTTTTTGTCAGGACCATGCCTATGATGCCATAAAAAGGTGTCTAGGTGGGCAGCTCACTACGTTTTGGAACAAAGCAAAAGTCTCTCTTTCAAGGGCTTCGTTTCGTCCCCATCACAGCAACTGTCTCAGACTGTTTGCCAGCTCACAGCTTCTTTTTCCCAGAGGAACGGCCTAAATATGTGTGAAAGAATGAAGGGGAAAGGAGTGTCTGAGACAGAGCACACAAGCATGTAGGTTTAAGCAAATGTTGAGGAAGGAATCTGGCACTGACACAGTAGTCACCATGGAGACCAGGAGGCAGTGTAAGGTACTGTAGTCTTTTTTTATAAGATGCTAAAGGTAAAGCCTTTATCTGCAACAGTTCACTCTACAACAAAGCTACAAGCATTTAACACAAACACAATGCTATTCCACAGCACAGAAATTAGATGCATCACCATAAAGGCTGGCTTAAACATATATGATTTTGATGGCAATGTAAAATTAAGCAACATCGTAAATACGAGTTGCGAGTATGCAAGAGTTAAGGCGTTACAATAACGTTTCAGATTTTGCTTTCAGTCAAAAAAAAAAAAAAAAGTGTCAGTAAGTTCGATTCATTTATGTGAATCAGTTCAAGTGCTCTGTTTCAATGAACTCATTCAAAACTGCCAAGGTAAGTCCTTGTGTGGCATTCTTCATGCAAACAAAATGTTTTAGAAAAGATATGCTGTATGTAGGTAAATATTGCTCTTTATTTGTGCATAGAAATGAAATTATCAAAATATCATCCCTTCCCGGTGCTCATACAGTGAAAAGCATTGTGATCATTTTAACCCTTTAATGCATACCTCAGGTCTTTAGTGACCCAGGACCTCATTCCACCGCTGCACCTCGTCCATTTTTTTAAGGTTGTGACCACACATCTTTAGTATTCCTCAACCTTTCTCTTCTGAATAGTGTAACAATAAACAAACAAAAAAATGCAAATTGCCAAAAAATATATTTAGTGCTTAATTACCAAAAGTGAGAAAGGTCATTAAAGACCCAAGATACTGTTTGTAATAGTGTCACTTTTTTTTGCGCTTCCATAAATCATATTTCTATAAAATTTTACCTTCACAGTATATTGTATATATTTTATTGTTTATTACAAAACAAATGAGTACTATATTCAAACAAGTCACTACTATATCACTTTGATTTTCTGTGTGACAATGTTGAATTATCAGTATCCCATATGCGTGCACACACACATACATACTACAGTTTTTCTTACTCAAGGTGACGCTGTTGTTTCAGTGATCGACTTGATTTACCTTCGACACTGCTATTTGACGTAGAAGCAATGTGGAAGTAAACTATAGCAAGTGTAACACATAAACACCATTTGGGTGTACCACTGAAATTATGTAAGTTGTGTGTCTATTTAGACTCAAAAATTGCCTGAAAAATACATAGGTGTAGCTTATGTGAAGCTTCTATGTTACTGTATGTGCAGCTCAATATGTGTTTGACAGCCAGTTGCGTCTTGTGAAATTTCAGCTTGGAAGTAATGAATCCTGTTCTTTATTTGTTGCACCATCTCTTTGATATATGAAAAATAAAACATCAATCCACTCAACTACGATTCAGGTGATACCTTTTTAAAAGGTTTATGTCATAATAATATTCTAAAACGCTGTTTTTAATGTGGATTGATGACAGCAGTCATGCTTTGGATCATTTGTGAGTCACTCTCAGGAGGACTGTCGTGGGTTTAGGAGCTACTTTTAGTGTTAAAATTAGGGATGTAGACCGTTAACTGGCATTAACAATTTTCTCAACTAATAAAATCGGTTAAAAATTAACCGATATGATAATTCAAGAAATACCAGAGATGTGATTTGATGGATTTTACATGTAGGGCATGTTATGTACAAATGAGGGTGCTGTTAACACGTAAACCACGGTCTTCCTCTCAGTCTGAACACGCGCTGTGCCTTTGGGAACGTTTCGTCAGTGAAGACATGTTCCAATGCAAATTGTAAATAGGATGCTAGAGTTTAGTAGTAGCACAAGTACAATGTGGTACCATATAAAAAACAAACATCTGCAAGCCTCAACATCTAAGAGCATATGTTTATAGCCCCCGCTTATGTTGTTGTACGGGGTCAAGAGACGGGAGTGCGATGCACGGCGGGACTTCAGTGCCTTCGGAGCGGGTTTTAGTCTCCGGGCTTTCTGTCAACATACTTACCGCTGCCCATGAATACATATGTTGAAGACAAACAAAAATGATTAGGATTGCCAGCAGCACAATTTGTGGGTAGGCTGACTGTTTTTATTCTTCCATTGTTAAACTGGCAAGTTTTCACCCCATAGGTTAATTTGTTACGAAATATAAAAGGGAAATATACGGTTGTTCATTCAGATGTTGATGTAACAGCTATCTCTAAATATGCACATCTGTCATGTGAGCCTGTTTTGTTTCAGCCAGTATAGACTTGTTGACATAACATATTGTCATGCCTGTTTGGCCACTTGTTTGATTCATGGCTTATATCGGTTAACCGATTAATAACCGGTTAATACTGGCAGTTACTTGGTTAAAAGAATTTGCCAAAATTTGCATCCCTAGTTAAAATTATTCATTAATTACTTTTAAATGAAAATTGTATGAGTCCTAAAATAAATTTTTTAAGAGTTGCTCCTAAATTTCCATGTTAGGAGCTACTTTTAGCCTTAAGATTTTTTGTGAATACGGGCCCAGAGATGTAATAATGTTTGACAAAACACCCATGCATTTAAAGGTTAAACTAAATATGTACTGTTTTAGCTCTTACATTTCAGGGCAAAGTAAATATAAAGCAGCACATATCTGAGGGATTTACATGAAGTGCTCCTCAGAATGAGGGCAAGTCAACACAGCATAGGGCAGTTATTTAATTACAGTGGGTGTGTACATATCAGGGCCGACAGTGAAAACACAGCGCTGGGTTTATTTTAGCAAGGTGATCTCAATACCTGCACAAAAGCAAACTTGCAGAAGTACATCCATTACATACATATATAAGTATAAATAGGTTAACCTTATGTATCCATCTGCCCTCCTTTGGCAACTAGTATCAAATCACCAGTGGTATGTTTAGCTTTTCCATTATTTAAAGGTGAAATGTGTAATTTCTATGTTACCAAATGGAATTACAAAAATAATGATTGCAAATAATAATTTGTTTTCTGAACATGCCGCCCTTTCTTATCTTATAGTGGTCATAAAACATATAGTCCCATCCCAAACTCACATCATTGGCTTATTTATTGCTGTCTCTGCATATTAAGTTGGTGTAAGAAAAATTTCAGTGTGTTATCATATGACTTCAGTAGACAGGTTGCCATCTTGGCCGTGTAAAATTCCTAGACACCTGATCAATGACAGAAAAACATTTTGCTGGCAATAATACAAGACATAAAACATGATCTATGACAGTTTACTTCTCATTTTATATGGAAATTACTGCATATACACTAGCTGCCAAAAGTTTGCAATAATGTACAGATTTTGCTGTTTCGGAAGGAAATTGGTACTTTAATTCACCAAAGTGGCATTCAACTGATCACAAAGTACAGTCAGGACATTACTGATGTAAAAAACAGCACCATCACTATTTGAAAAAAGTCATTTTTGATCAAATCTAGACAGGCCCCATTTCCAGCAGTCATCACTCCAACACCTTATCCTTGAGTAATCATGCTAAATTGATCATTTAGTACTAGAAAATCATTTGCCATGATATCAAACACAGTTGAAAGCTATTTGGTAGCATATTGTTAGAAGACTTTAGCCTACTTAATATAATGCTTAAACGTTCTGGAAAACATGTCCAAGAAAGGAATCCTTACTTTTTATGTCCCAGATCCATAATACATTTGGATATAATGACATTGCCTACTTTGATCAATATTCATGTTAAGATCAATTATAACTATTGCTAAAGCTCAAATAAAGCAAAGAATATGCATTTTCTTTTGTCCTGCTTTGTAATAGACACTATTTTAATAAATGTAACCATTTTAAGAAATGTTTTAATTAACATTCATTATACTGGTTTAAGAACAGACCACTGAAAACCCCTTATATGTCGACCACTAATATGAATATCCTATTAGGAAGACATTGCATGTTCTCGGAAATGTTGAATTCAGTGTTTCTGAACTTACCATTTGTCCTCTGTAAGTCAAGCATCTAGATACAGTACTCACAGCCTTGTGTGCAAACAGGATAATAACAAGCATTTTACTTGATCGACCCTCAGTTTCTGTTGCTCTTGTTTCTGAGTACAGCGCATTAAATTGAGGTTTGCTCCTCTTGATCACGGACACGCGAGTAGCGCTCAGTGCAGAGGTAACTTTTCTCAAACCTACAGCTTTCATGGCCATGCGCTGAAGTGCTCATCAGACTCATTTTACACACATCAGGAAAATACTGAAATTCTGGGACATTTTGCATCCCGGAATGGAATACAATTTTTCCAGGACAGATGGCCAAAAACGTCGTGGTTACTGGTGTAACCTCCGTTCCCTGATGGAGGGAACGAGACGTTGGTGTCGATGTAGTGACACTAGGGGTCACTCTTGGGAGCCCGAGACACCTCTGGTCTTTGATAAAAGGCCAATGAAAATTGGCGAGTGGTATTTGCATGCCACTCCCCCGAACATACGGGTATAAAAGGAGCTGGTATGCAACCACTCATTCAGGTTTTACGCTGAGGAGCCGATATAAGGTCCGGCCATTTCAGCGGGTAGTTCAGCGTTGTGGCAGGAGGGACCAACGTCTCGTTCCCTCCATCAGGGAACGGAGGTTACACCAGTAACCACGACGTTCCCTATCTGTCACTCACTCGACGTTGGTGTCGATGTAGTGACACTAGGGGTCCCTATACAAAACGCCACAAGGCTGAACTGTGTTACGTGAACTGGCGGTGTGTGGTGGGCAGACTTGCTGTGTGCCTCATAGCCAGCACACCAGGTCGACACGTAACCTCCCCCAACACAGTTATGAGTGTCGAACGGCCCTTTTTGGGGACAAGTCGACTACCCAGAGATAGAGACAGGCTTAACCCAGTCATGGCCTCTTTCCCCTTCTCTTTTTCCACTCCCTAAAAAGAAGGGGGATTATCCGACTGGGCCGCCAGGTCTAGTCGGGGGGTGTCCCTCCCAAGGGGAGGACACCGCGGAGACCACACCTCGCCCCAAGAGAGGGGGGATATTTAAGTGGAAGAATACATCACATGGTCTTTCCAACCATGTGGAGAGCCTTCAAGGTAGATCCTACCCAATGGGGGAGGAGTTACTACAACATGGAGACTGAGGGGCTCTGCCCAAGGAAGACGCAGTTTGCCAGTAGGGAAACGAACTAGCGGAAGATATAGATCGCATGGGGTTAGCCTTACAGGGAACCGCCACATGCGGAGCACCTACCCCAGAACCGGGCTCTTAGTTAGCGCGTGTACTGGGCCGGCAGCGAGTCTCTCCGAAAACTCGACTGCCACAGGGCTCGGAGGAAGTCAACCAGGGAACAACCTTTGTGAACACTACTGGGAATTAACAGCGCACGTCTTCAGCTCAAAAGGAGGTGGAAGGCGCTATGTGCAAGTGATACACCCGGCCGGCTATCCCGGGCTTATCCGCTTGTGTTGCGTGCCACTACCTGGGACGAAACCGGTTCCACCCGGAGGTTGTAGAACCTTGCAAAGGTGTTGGGTGTTGCCCAGCCCACTGCTCTGCAATGTCTGTTAGAGAGGCACCTCTGGCCAGGGCCCAAGAAGCCGCTACACCACGAGTAGAATGGGCTCGTAGCCCTGCCGGGGGCGGCATGTTTTGGGCGAGACATGCCATAGTTATGGCGTCAATGAGCCAGTGGGCGATCCTCTGCTTGGAGACAGCGCTTCTTTTCCGCTGTGCACCGAAGCAGACAAAGAGCTGCTCAGAGAGTCTAAAGCTCTGCGTGCGATCCAAATAGATGCGCAAAGCGTGCACCGGACACAGCAACGCCAGGGCTGGGTCTGCCTCCTCCTGGGGCAGCGCTTGCAGGTTCACCACCTGGTCTCTAAAAGGAGTGGTGGGAACCTTGGGCACATAGCCCGGTCGGGGGTCTCAGGATCACGTGAGAATAGCCCGGACCGAACTCCAGGCATGTTTCGCTGACAGAGAACGCTTGCAGGTCACCTACCCTCTTGATGGAAGTGAGCGCAGTCAGGAGGGCAGTCTTCAGGGAGAGTGCCTTAAGCCCGGCTGACTGCAAAACTCAAAGGGGGCTCTCTGTAGACCCTGAAAAACTACAGAGGTCCGATGAGGGAACAAGGCGTGGCCTGGAGGGATTCAGCCTCCTGGCGCCTCTTAGGAACCTGATGATCAGATCATGCTTCCCTAAGGACTCACCGTCGACTGCGTCATGGTGTGCTGCTATGGCAGCAACGTACACCTTCAAGGTGGAAGGGGACAGCCTCCCTTCCAACCTCTCTTGCAGGAAGGAAAGCACTGATCTGACTGCGCACCTCTGGGGGTCTTCCTAATGGGAAGAACACCACTTAGCGAACAGACACCACTTAAAGGCATACAGGCGCCTCATAGAGGGAGCCCTAGCCTGAGTGAATGTGTCTACCACCGCAGGTGGGAGACAGCTTAGGTCTTCCGCGTCCCGTCCCTTCTTCTCTTTTCTTTTTTTTTTTTTTTTTTAGGGGCCAGACATGGAGATTCCAGAGGTCTGGGCGCGGGTGCCGGATGGTGCCCCTTCCCTGAGAAAGAAGGGCCTTTCTCAGGGGAATTTGCCCGGGGGGAGCTGTCACGAGGAGCGTGAGGTCCGAGCACCACGTCTGGGCGGGCCAGTAGGGTGCTTACCAGGACGACCTTCTCCTCGTCCTCCCTGACCTTGCACAGGGTCTGTGCGAGCAGGCTCACTGGGGAAAACGCATATTTGCGAATGCCAGGGGACCAGCTGTGTGCCAGCGCGTCTATGCCGAGGAAGGCCTCGGTGAGGGCGTACCAGAGCGGGCAGTGGGAGGATTCTTGGGAGGCGAACAGGTGCACCTGTGCCTGACTGAATCGACTCCAAATCAGCTGGACCACCTGAAGGTGGAGTCTCCACTCTCCCTTGAGGGTAACCTGTTGTTACGACGCGTCCGCCGAAGTGTTGAGGTTGCCCGGGATGTGAGTGGCTTGCAGCGACTTGGTGCTGCTAACTCCGTTGGAGGAGACGGCGGGCGAGTTATGACATACAGCGGGAGCGCAGACCGCCTTGGCGGTTGACATATGCTACCGCTGCCGTGCTGTCTGTCCGAACTAGCACGTGCTTGCCCTGGATCAACGGCCGGAACCTCCACAGGGCGAGCAGAATTGCCAGTAACTCGAGGCAGTTAATGTGCCAACGCAGCTGCGGACCCGTCTAGAGGCCAGCAGCTGCGTGCCCGTTGCCAACAGCGCCCCAGCCCATTTTGGAGGCGTCTGTCGTGACCACGACGTGCCTGGAGACCAGTTCTAGCGGAACACCTGCTCGTGGAAACGAGAGGTCGGTCCAAGGGCTGAAAAGACGGTGACAGACCGACGTAATGGCCACGCGGTGTGTCCCGTGGCGCCATGCCCGTCTCGGGACTCGAGTCTGGAGCCAGTGCTGAAGCGGCCTCATATGCATCAACCCGAGCGGGGTGGCCACCGCCGAGGACGCCATATGCCCCAGGAGCCTCTGAAAATGTTTCAGTGGAACCGCTGTTTTCTGTTTGAACGCCTTCAAACAGGCCAGCACCGACTGGGCGCGCTCGTTCGTAAGGTGCGCCGTCAAGGAGACTGAGTCCAACTCCAAACCGAGAAAAGAGATGCTCTGAACCGGGAGGAGCTTGCTCTTTTCCCAGCTGACCCGAAGCCCTAGTCGGCTGAGGTGTGAGAGCACCAGGTCCCTGTGTGCGCATAACCCGTCTCGAGAGTGAGCTAGGATTAGCCAGTCGTCGAGATAGTTGAGAATGCGAATGCCCACCTCCCTTAACGGGGCAAGGGAAGCCTCTGCGATCTTCGTAAAGACGCGAGGAGACAGGGACAGGCCGAAAGGGAGGACTTGTACCGATACGCCTGACCCTCGAACGCAAACCGCAGGAAGGGTCTGTGTCGAGGAAGGATCGAGACGTGAAAGTACGCATCCTTCGGGTCTACCGCCGCGAACCAATCTTGATGCCAGACGCTCGCTAGAATGCGTCTTTGCGTCAGCATCTTGAACGGGAGTCTGTGTAAGGCCCGGTTCAGTACTTGCAGGTCCAAGATTGGCCGCAACCCACCGCCTTTTTCCGGTACAATGAAGTAGGGGCTGTAAAACCCCCTCTTCATCTCGGCTGGAGGGACAGGTTCTATCGCGTCCTTCCGTAGGAGGGTAGCGATCTCCGCGCAAGGTAGCAGCATTTCCATCTTTCACCAAGGTGAAGTGGACACCGCTGGACCTGGGCGGATGCCCAGCGAAGTGAATCGTGCAGCCGAGTCGGACGGTCCGGACCAGCCCTCGCGACGGACTGGAAAGCGCAAGCCATGCACCCGAGTTCCGCGCAAGGGGGACCAAAGGGACAACGTCATTGGATGTACCGGCGGGTGGGGCCTCGCGGCGGGGCGGAGCTTGAGGTGCCACACCACATCGTGGCCGTGCTGAGTCCGAGGACATCGAAGCACTTACCTGGCTCCTTGTGACCACCCCCGGAACAGCCTGGGACGGGGGAGGAAGAGGCCTGTCCTCATGACCCGTGGAGACTGTCACATCGGGGGCGGATTTGTGCCACAGCTGGGCGCTCAGGGCGGGAGACCGCCGCTGGAGCGCCAACCTGCCAAATGGTGTGGTGGACGGTGGTCGTGATGCCAGCCGTACACACCGAATATGTGACCCAGGGAACAAGGAAACCACTCTTGCGGAGCTCTTGAGTACTGCAGCCACTTGGGCATGCAGCGCAATTAAATGCAAAAGGTAACAAAAAGAAGATCTGCTTACCAGCTCCAGAGCAGCGGGTTTCGTTGTCCCTGGGTCGCCCGTCTCAGGGGCGCTTCGAAGACCTCCGTGGGTTCTTCGGTGCCGGCTGTGAGACGGGTGGCGTCGGCTTCCTGCGGTGGGCTCCACGCCGGGGCCGGGCCGGAGGGGCGGGCTGCGGCGGAGCCGGTGCAGTCACCGCAGGGGGACGCCCTCGGCGATGAGTAGATGGGGGGATCTTGAGCCACGCCGGGGCAGGACAAGCCGGCTAGCATCCATCTACTGCTCTACCATCGAGAACTGCTGGGCAAAGTCCTCGACAGTGTCGCCGAATAGGCCCGCCTGGAAAATGGGGGCAGCAAGGAATCGTGTCCTGTCGGCCTCACCCATCTCGACCAGGTTGAGCCAAAGGTGGCGCTCCTGGACCACTAGTGTGGCCATCGTCCGCCCGGGAGACCGCGCCGTGACCTCCGTCGCTCGGAGAGCGAGGTCGGTCGCCGAGCGCAGTTCCTGCATCAATCCCGGGGCGGAACTACCCTCGTGCAGTTCCTTTAGCGCCTTGGCGGACTTGCAGGAGAGCCATGGCGTGCAGGGCGGAGGCGGCTTGTCCAGCAGCGCCGTAGGCTTTGACCGTCAGAGACGACGTAAACCTACAGGCCTTGGACGGGGGCTTTGGGCACCCGTGCCAGGTGGCGGCGCTCTGCGGGCATAGGTGCACCGCGAGCGCCTTTATCCACCGGGGGATTGCCGAATAACCCTTGGCCGCCCCACCATCGAGGGTAGTGAGAGCGGGGAAGCTGAAAAGATCGGGACCGGGCAGTAAAAGGTGCCTCCCGCGATCTTGTCAGCTCTTCATGCACTTCCGGGAAGAAAGGAACGGGGCGGGGCGTGGCTTTGAGCGGCGCCGCGAGCCCAGGAACCAATCACAGAGCCGCGAGGGTTCAGGGAAGAGCGGTGAAATCCACTCTAACCGATGCTCGCGGCTGTCCGGGAAAGCATGTCGTCATCTCCGTGTCAGCCTGTGACTGGGCGATCGACCCCGAAGGGAGGAGCCCAGCCGAGGCTTCCGACTGGACGAGCCCGCTCTCCGATGCTGCGCTCGAGAGCTCATCACTTTCGCGGGCTCCGAATAAGAGGTCGAACTCGCCGTGAGACGAGCCGGCGGACTCACCCGGAAGCCCGATCGGGGCAGACGAGCGTGCTGGGGAATGGGAGGTCCGCGGGGGGATACCCGGCGGAGGCGGTCCCATTGGGGTCCCCAAATCACCCCCAGTGCTAGCCGCGCTGGCCTCAAACCCGTGGGTAAAAGGACCGAGGCGGGAGCCTCTGGGGTGGCTCGCTTCCTTACGAAGGCGAGCCGCGACCGCAACGTTGCCATGGACACATTCTCGCAATGAGAATGTGACCATCCACGAACGCTGTCTCCGCGTGAGCAGTGCCCAGACACGAAAGACAGTGATCGTGACCGTTAGAAGGCGAGAGATAACGAGCACAACCAGGAATAACACACAATCGGAAAAGCATCTTTAAAAAGACGCGTCTTTAAAAAGACGTTCCGTGTGTGCGCTCTTTTAGAGAAATATATACTCTTTTAGAGGGGAAAAATGCTCTTTCAGAAAATATACTCTCTAGTTTTTCTGCCGAAGCGCCCAGGGGCGTTCTCTGCAGTGCACCAGTGCAGAGGAGGGAGAAGCCGCTGAAATGCGCCGTCAGATCCAGCAGGTGAATGAACAGTAGTATTCAGCTCAATGAGCATGACCGTTCGGCTCCGAAGAGAAAATCTGAATGAGTGGTTGCATACCAGCTCCTTTTATACCCGTATGTTCGGGGGAGTGGCATGCAAATACCACTCGCCAATTTTCATTGGCCTTTTATCAAAGACCAGAGGTGTCTCGGGCTCCCAAGAGTGACCCCTAGTGTCACTACATCGACACCAACGTCGAGTGAGTGACAGATAGGGAACTGGGACAATCCCAGAAAATCCTGGATGGGTGGCATCCCTAAGCGCATGAGTCATATGGACTACTTTTATTTTAATTTCATGGTTCTTATTTGTAATTTTGGTGTTCCACAGAGTCAGTGCTTATTTATTTTCATTGAAAAAGTCATAAAGTCATTTGGTTTTGGAACAACCAATGAGAAAGCAAAATTTCATTTTTGGTGAACTATATCTTTAACATAAAAAAAACACACACTTCACCTTTAAATATGAACTTAATAACCTTCTATGATTTCTCTTAAGTCAGCAGGAATTCCATCTACAATCTTCTTCACATTCCTCAGGACAGAAAAACACAAGGATACCGTGACAACATAATGGAGAGCTATGCTTCGAGACAGGCATTCTTCCGATCAGCTGATGACAAAGCACAATGTTTCTTCACTAATAATGACTAGAAGGATTTCATGCAGTCTGCTTATGATATCTGTTCCATAAAGGCCCATTCACATGATTCATGTGAACTGTTCCCAAATGCATTCAACTCTATGAAATGAAACATCAAGCTACACTGTTGTCCCAGATGCTGTGTTGCTTGTAGGACAAGCATTGCAACATTTAAAGCTCAAATCATTTAAACTTTAACACCATTTGCCACTGACCTTTCTAACCACAACCAATGATTATGGGACAGTTCACTTGATGTATCATTACGTGGGGGGTGCCAACGCAAAAACTGTTCCTTTGTGTATCTAACTACATCAAGTTCTGAAACAATATCGAATGTATATGAAATACAGAGAACATTAATGACACAATATTTGTAACACAATATCTTTTATCTGTTCTAAACTCAAAAATCTCTTACCTCTTAATAGTTACCACTATTGTCGCTGTTTACTGTGCATACTTCCATTTTTTTTTTGCTACCTAGAAACCTCGTAAAATCATAACGCTTTCCTTGTGAGGGAACTTAAGTATGTAATTTCTGCGGCACTAGCGGCACTCAACAGAATCACAAAAATAAAGACAAATAAAAACTAATTTGGTTGAGACAATATTTTACATCTGCGCAAACATACAGGTTTCAAGCAATTCTGTTTGGTGCCACTAATGGTGCAGAAATTACACAATTCCCCATTAAAAGGGACAGAGATCATGCAAACACATACACTAAATACACTACTGTTCACAACCTAAATGTATGGTGGACTAATTGTAGAATAAAAAAATCAACAGTAGGAATCAAAGTGAGTGTTTGTGTATGTGGTCAGGGCATGTTTAATTGTGTATGTATAAGTCTCTGACAAGTGCAGGTTAAACTGTGAGACTCTGCAGCGTGCAGATGGAAATGTCACATACCGTGGTGGTCACTTTCTCCAGGTCGGCCTCTGAGGAGGTGGGAGACAGAGGGCTGCTGGGACTGAACGAGGGAGAGCTGCCCACACTGGACACATACTCTGGGTCAGGAACATATAAAACCTGCAAACACAACCACATCGCAACGCTTTACAAACACCAGCCAATGACTGCATGCATGGACACACTTTCACTTCTTTCATACACGTTTATCTAGCTACCAACACATTATCAATATTATTATTATTTAAATAAAGCAAACTATAATGACTATTGACTTATCATTATACAGAGCCTACTCCTGAAAAACTTTACATTTATTTATTTTACTATTACAGTTAGCTATATATTTTTTTTATTATTACTTTATGAATCATTGTCATATTTAGCTAACATCTGTGGACATTTTTCAGAAATGTTCACCCCAAAGAAAAGATAAGGTAAAAGCACACACACAGACATTTACCTGGTTATATATTATGAATTATAATTTCTATTATAATGGCTGAATGTAATTAACCCTTTAAAATTAACAATGGACTTAACCCCCACTCTTGAAAATGGAGATTTTGACATTATTGTTTTTATGTGAATAAAGAAAGGTATATTTCTAGTTTCAACACTATTTGTGCTTCAGACCTTTGTTTTGTTGAACAAGAAAAAGTATCTTCATATTACGTGACCCACATTTGGTTTTCGACCATTACAACTGAGTAAAATTGAACCATTTACACATGAAGCCACACTGAGAGCCCCATATCTCAGGGATTTAAAGAAATATTCCAGGTTCAATACATGTGAAGCTCAATGGGTGACCTGGGATTACCTTTTCTTTAAAAAAAGCTAAATCGAAGTTACAGGCACTTACAATGGAAGTGAATGGGGCCAATTTTTAGAGGGTTTTAACACAGAAAAGTAAAGCTTATAATTTTATAAAAGCACTTGCATTAATTCTTCTGTTAAAACTCATGCATTATTTGAGCTGTAGAGTTGTTTAAATAGTCATTTTAGGGTTTTATGGTTTGTTGACATTACAATGTCATGGTAACAAGGTTGTAATACTGGCAATAACTTTAAACAGAAAAGGTTATTAAGTGATTTTATCCTACTAAAATCATGTTTACAAGCATATCCTTTATGTCTTGTGGCTATACTTTTGAAAAAGTGAGTATTTTAACGTTCAAAAATTGGCCCCATTCAGTTCCATTGTAAGTGACACACTGTAACTAACCCAGACATTAGCTTTTTTTAAAGAAAAGGAGGGGCAAGTCAAAATATGTATTTGTGGTAATCAATATTTGCCACAGATGCTGTCCATTGAGCCTTACTTGTACTGAACCCAGAATATTCTTTTAACCATATTGGGTCTTAAATATACCTGTAAAGACACCAAAAGGCAAGTTTGTTCTGAACCACAATCTAAAAGGATGTTAAGATATCTTTAGTAATTCTGGAGTAATAGGCACTCCAAATTGAGAAAAACACCACAATAAAGTGTTTTATACAATTTCTGGACTCACACCATTGAAATTTATGCAACAAGGGCTGCCAAAGTCAACTAATTTTAGTAACAGACCTACCTATTGCTTTGTAAAATTAAAATAACAATGCTGCCACCAAAGTTATTGTTTTACCTGGAGTTTGCTCTAAATCATAGGCAAATTTTTTTATTTGGAATCAACCTATACAAATTAATGGATTACTCTTATTATTATTGATCCATGGCCTTTAATATTTTAATACACATTCTCTCTTTCCTCATGTACACAGACAAACTCATATACACACAGGCATACACACACTTTCTAATGTGATGCAATTTTCTAAACATTCTCATGTAGAAGGGTTTGTCATAAAATACAGGCAAGAAAATGTGATCTCTCATTGCATGTCTGTTCTCTACGCACTGAACAGGGCTCCACTTGTGTTAGTTCGGGGGCAGCGGAGTCAGCGTGGAGGGGCTGTTCAACGGTCCGAAGCACTGGGGAGGATTATGCTAATGACACGAGCCGCAGAGTTTGGTCACGTGACTGTGTTGAGAGCCCTCCAGCTGTACTGTGTCATGCAGCACCAGCCCATCTCCAGCGCATGACTCTATCTATTACCCTCTCATTACAGCGCTCAGTGCCATGTGAAAATCAACACACTCTGCTTAACTTAACATGTATTTGTGAGGAGATGAGGCAATGCTGGAGCTGTTTCGCAAGGGATATTTCATAAGCGCTCATGCTCTGACTTGAAGAGAGAAGTCATTAATCACTTCATCTATCTGAGAGACTGGGACAATATTCTTTGTTTAATGCCATATCGGTCAATAATTGATATGCTGCTGCACTATATTAAACACTAAGAGATTGATTCTTTGTCTGACGCTCGGCAGAGATATAATGGTGAGGGAGTGAAGTGCTCTAATGGAATTTTGCAGAGAAAATGTCATGATTGAATAAAAATTTGAAATCAACATTGAAGTTTTTTGGCTTTCAGTCCATGTCTGTTAGCTTTGGGGCTAATCTAAATGCTAGTGTACTCCTAAAAGTTGATTATATTCCCTTCTAGCAGATATATGCATTTAAAATGTACAATGACGAATTCACTGATTCACTGAACAGTTGTGCCACTTTTACGTGTGACATTTCAGCATACAATCCTGCATCTTATTCACTAACCACCTGCAATCTACTTTAAGCAGGCGCAATCAGCACTGAAACTGCACTGCATCTTGAACGTATAAATTGTCATGGTCATTTCTTACCATGCAAACATGCCTCATATCTGTGAAAATTAATCTCAATAAACACTGCGCTGTTACCACCCGACGGCCATGCGGTGAACTGAATTTTTATTAAAAGGAGATGTTTGTGTACATTTTCTATTGATCATGGCAGTAGTAAAGTGAAGCTGTACAGTCCCGCCAGAGTGTGTCTGATCGTGGTGGTCTGCTGCATCCGTGTACTGCAAAGAAATGGCTCGCAAGATCGGAACTGCGCCATTCAAATTGTGCATTACAGATTTTGTTGTTGCGTTTGCGCCGTTGCCTGATTTGAATAATTCCTTTAGTAAACTGGGTGCTAAAGCAAACTTATAACACTGCTCTCTGGAATACTCGATTCTGATTGTTCAATAGTGCCATCTAGAGGTTTGATATTTCTGAGTAACAACCGCTCTTAATCCAGGGATTAAGAAATATCAGACCGGTCATCTGGGTACTGCGAGTCATCTTTCGTACTTCTCGGATCACTCTGTGATTTTTACAATTAATCTTATAAAATAATTTGAACTCAAATGAATGTTTCATGACCATTTATTTATTTATTTATTTGGCAAGTAGTCATGCACTAAGCTGGATAATGAGCAGTCAGACAAATAAACACCAACAGAACTCTAACCTGAACCGGAGATGGAATTCAGCTGTTCAGCGATTTCTCTCTTTTCACATAATGGACTCTATGCAAGGTCACGTCCACGTTTTGCCTCAGGAGGCACAATTACTTCTGGCGCAGCACCAGAAACAATTTCTTCCTACACTGATAAATGCTACCAAGATGACTTGGGTGAAAATGACTTTTTACACACGTTATTTACAGAAGATTCTGCGGTTGACAGTGGACAATATCCATTGCACAATGAGACACGGAGCTGTTGCTCCATGCAGTAATAATAAGAAAAGGTTTAACAATTTGTATTTTAAGTTATTTCAACCACAATGAGGGTGAATATTCACAAGCCATAGACCAGCACTGGCTTAGCAAGGTCCCTGTTTCCGACTGTATTACACGTAATTATTTTGATTAATTTTGCTAGATAAAGTAGGCTATAGCCCTCTGGTATAATATAAGTTAATATAATATGACTACTGATGATACTCCAGCTTCACTGCAAATGCTGAAGTGAACGATAATATATTTCTTAACATAGTGACTCTTACTTTAACCATAAAATTTGTCTAATAGTGATCAATATTAGTTTATTAATATTAGTAATATTAGTATTTATGCAGTATAATGTAATTTTCAGTAAAATTTGTGTTAGTAAAAATCGTGTCCTGTTTCTGAGAGATCTGCGTGTGCAGGGCTCTACTGAACTGAAGAGAGAGAGAGCACTGATGATGGACGAATGCTTATGCTTACTTTATTCTACTTTTTTCCTTTTATTTGCAAAAAATGGACAATGACGCAGTAATTTGACAAAAATAAATATAGATTAAATTGTGTGTTAACACTTTACAATAAGGTTCCATTTGTTAATATGCATCAATGTATTAGACAACATGATCAAACAATTAACAATATACATATTTTACAGGATTTATTAATCTTTGTCAATATTAGTTAATAAAAATAGAATTTTTCTTTGTTAGTTCCTAGTGCATTAACTAATTTTATATACAACTTTTGATTTTCAAAATCTATAAGTATGTTGAAATTAACATTAAGATTAATAAATGCTGTAAAAGTATTGTTCATTATTAATTCATGTTAACTAATGTTAACAAATAACCTTATTTTAAAGTGTTACCAATTGTGTTATTGTATCATTAATTTTATTTATGAATATTGTGGTGTGATATTACAGATTATATGAATAAAAATGAATTAATCCTCAATTGTACGTTTTTTTTTTCTAGGGGGAAAATAGAATAATTTACAAAAAAATCAGTACTGTGTGAAGTGTTCTCAGTGATGTTTTGTCGCCCAGCGGATGGTTTAAAAACCTCAGCTGAGTAATGGAGCAACTGTCCCTAACATCATCTTCTGGTGATTGTTTGTGCTCTGACATGAATTGCTTGTGTTGCTGTATTTATCACTTGTAAATCACTGTACAATCGCTGGATGTACTGTAAATACTCTGCACACAGAGGAAGACTTACACAACGGTATAGCAGTGCTCGGCCATTTCGCAAGCTTCAAAACGTGTGTATTTACACTTTTGGAGCTCATTACTGAGATCATTTTCATACTTTTACTAAATAAAATCACATTTGTTGTGATATATTGCTTTATTTTAGAAAGAACAGTAGTTTGCTACCACTCTTGACACTTTCACGTTAGCTGGATGCAATCCCGGAAGATTGTTAGCCCCCTGCAATTTGACCAGAAATATGTAGGCTAAGTTCTGTCCATGGAGTCCATTAAATACTGTAATTTCAACATATATCAATATTTTATGTCCATGTATTTATTTATTTGGTTAGTATCTGTATAATAAGCAGGAAAAATTTATAGTCAGCTGGTTGTTATTGCAAAATAAACCCCTTCAGTGTGATACAAGATCGTGATCACCCTGTCAGGGTTTATTTTGCGATAACAACTGGCTGACTGTACATTATCCTTTACATTGACAACGCGTGCAAATAAATACAGCTTTTACTAGGCATTCATTCTTTCTCTTCTAGGAAAATTGACTGAAAACATTGATGACTCATCTTGAACTCACTCACATAGTCCGATAAAATTGAGATCATACGAACATTCCATGCACGGCAAAAATTTGCATATACATACTACTCTACATACTGCATGGAAAGTAAGAGTAGTATGTTAGTGTGCTATTTGTAATATAGTCAAGAAGAGAGAGATGCAGAGGAAGGGCAACACACCTGACCGGGGACCACGTTTCTGGAGAAGAGTTTGTTGAGTTGAACGAGCTCATTGGGTGTAGTGTCATACTTCAGCGCGATGTTGTTCAGAGTGTCCCGTGATTCCACCTACACAACACACAAACAAAAAACATATAAAAAAAAGAGAGAGAAGGGAGAAGAGGAGAAGAGGCCATTCTCTTTTTGTTTCTCTTTGTTTGGTTACTGACCTCGTAAAATCAGAATTGGAGTTTGTGGCTTGTAGTCCATTTGTTGAAGCCATCTATATGCTAGTGTACTTTTAAAAGTTTATATATCACTTTTAGCAAATGGACATGGATATAAAATGTACAGTCTTTCTCTTCTGAAAAAACAAAACAGAAATATTGATGACTCATCTTGCACTGCACATGTTTTTGTCCAATCAAATGCTCTCTAGAATGAGAATGTCCCTCCCCTTAATGCTACCTGCAACCTATCTCAAGATAAAAAAGTTTGTGTTTAACACTGAAGTGAGAAAAATGAACGAACAGCAAGAGAAACGTTGCATGGTATGAATCTATTCTTCCCCTTTTCACATGTTTTGTGGAACTTATTGCTATATGATCAATTCTACAGAACACTGACATGCAAACTTCCACCATATCATATTGCAGGCGGTCACAGAAGAACATCTATACATCTGACTTGAGGAGCATCAGATGACTGCATGATCATTACAGCATTGATAATGTCTTAATGTAAAGGATTCTACATGCTTCTGAGATTGTCTGCTATATCATGTGAGCAGTCACAAAATCTAAGCCACTTTTCTCTCTTGGGTTGTTTGTTTGGAAAACCACATTTACATCAACCAAATGAACCGAACTCTGATGCCAAACGGACTCGGGTCATCACCAAAAGCTCTGTTGTGAAAGCAATACCCAAAAACATAAATTAAGCATGTATGTTCATTTGAGTTTTCAGAACAACATTCAATAAAAGGCATCGACATATCCAATGCAATTTGTACATACAGTTTTGTTTGTCTTTCTATTAAGTTTTTCTTGCTGGTTGCATGTGACATCAGACATACAGCGTGAGTAGTGTAGTTCAATTTGTGAACAAATGACTCTTATGAGCCAGTTCTTTGTAATGAAAGAGTCAAAAAGACTCATGAATGACTAACGACTGAATCAGCTATCAATTTGAATAGGTCAAATGACTCACCGAATGAGTCGGGGTGGTAACTGCATCGTCTTCTAATTCAGTCACCAATCAACAAGTCATTATTTCGTCATGCTCGACTCGAAATGAACAGAGATCTATTGCTATTGCTATTAATGTTTAGCAGAATGTTCATTCACTTTCAGTGTGTCAACATTCTTCAAAATGTCTCTATTTGTGTACAAAGACAAAGTCATTCTGGTTTGGAACAACATATGGTGTAAATGATTTTTGGGTGAACTAACCCTTTAAAACCAATAAAGAGGGGAGAGAGGTGCTTCTCTAAAAAATTCATTAATGGAATCGTTTAGTGGAATCGGAAACAGAATAATTAATTCCTAAAAATTCCCATCCCACATTCAGTCTTTCATGCTTGTTATTTATTTTCTTCCAATTCAATCGCCGATGTACCAGGAAGTTCCGCTGAGGTCTGTCGTTCTGTTTTCTAAAGGGATTCGAGGATAAAAATATCACCTAAATATACTTCACGAGCAGTGCCAGCTGAGATGGCAGCCGTTGCCAGTGGCTTGTGCTTGGAAAAAGACACATGCAGCATAAAGTCATTAGAACAGTCTAGACAAACGTAAAATTTCCCAGACATGGGCGGCAAGAGGTTTCTTATGACAAGCTGTGGACAGATCAACTAAAATGCAATCTTGTTACCCAAGTTCAAAAAGAGGGATACAGTCAGAGTTTGTATCCTACTTCATAAATATATTATTCAGCACAGCAAAGAAGGATTTTTATGGTGTAAGAATGACATAGAATCAATCTCAACAGCAAAAGCATCATTAATATTTCATGTAAAGTGACTATTAGGCTATTCCTCGTAAGAAAGTAGACTGTGAAGGTAATCTGCTAAACAAGAAAATGTACAGGTAGTGAAAAACATGACCCCAGATTTAAATTTGAAAGCAATAAGCCACAAGAGGCTGTGCGTTAAGCGTAATCTAAACAATGGAAGAAGCCAAACTTTTTTCTCTTGAATGAACTAAAGCACCTTAGGCGAAGCCTGCATTTATACTTGGGTACATAGGTGTATTATGGACCGGTCCAGTGGGGCCAGTGCCCAGGGGCCCTTGACTGCCAGGGGCCCGGGGGGGACATGGGCTGTAAGGTCTGGCTGCCCATCAGCTTTGAAAACAAATGTTTATATATGCTTGAATATGTGGCCCCCACAGCTGTCAGCTTATACAAGGCCCCCTCAATAGGGTCCTGTGACTATGAGGGCCCCTAGCCCACTTATAGGACCCTTTGCCTTCCTGTTTTTTGAGCCACTCTTTAAAAATGTGCATTTTCTGACTATTATTTCATACTTTAGGCTTTATAGGGTTAAGCTTTATGCTATGTATGAAAAGTGCTGTCAAACAAAAACATTTATAATACTATACAGGTGCTGGTCATATAATTAGAATATCATCATAAAGTTGATTTATTTCACTAATTCCATTCAAAAAGTGAAACTTGTATATTATATTCATTCATTACACACAGACTGATATATTTCAAATGTTTATTTCTTTTAATTTTGATGATTATAACTGACAACTAAGGAAAATCCCAAATTCAGTATCTCAGAAAATTAGAATATTGTGAAAAGGTTCAATATTGAAGACACCTGGTGCCACACTCTAATCAGCTAATTAACTCAAAACACCTGCAAAGGCCTTTAAATGGTCTCTCAGTCTAGTTCTGTACGCTACACAATCATGGGGAAGACTGCTGACTTGACAGTTGTCCAAAAGACGACCATTGACACGTTGCACAAGGAGGGCAAGACACAAAAGGTCATTGCAAAAGAGGCTGGCTGTTCACAGAGCTCTGTGTCCAAGCACATTAATAGAGAGGCGAAGGGAAGGAAAAGATGTGGTAGAAAAAAGTGTACAAGCGATAGGGATAACCGCACCCTGGAGAGGATTGTGAAACAAAACCCATTCAAAAATGTGGGGGAGAACCACTATGCACAGACGTATGCAAGACATGGGTTTCAGCTGTCGCATTCCTTGTGTCAAGCCACTCTTGAACAACAGACAGCGTCTGAAGCGTCTCACCTGGGCTAAAGACAAAAAGGACTGGACTGCTGCTGAGTGGTCCAAAGTTATGTTCTCTGATGAAAGTAAATTTTGCATTTCCTTTGGAAATCAGGGTCCCAGAGTCTGGAGGAAGAGAGGAGAGGCACACAATCCACGTTGCTTGAGGTCCAGTGTAAAGTTTCCACAGTCAGTGATGGTTTGGGGTGCCGTGTCATCTGCTGGTGTTGGTTCACTGTGTTTTCTGAGGTCCAAGGTCAACGCAGCCGTATACCAGGAAGTTTTAGAGCACTTCATGCTTCCTGCTGCTGACCAACTTTATGGAGATGCAGATTTCATTTTCCAACAGGACTTGGCACCTGCACACAGTGCCAAAGCAACCAGTATCTGGTTTAAGGACCATGGTATCCCTGTTCTTAATTGGCCAGCAAACTCGCCTGACCTTAACCCCATAGAAAATCTATGGGGTATTGTGAAGAGGAAGATGCGATATGCCAGACCCAACAATGCAGAAGAGCTGAAGGCCACTATCAGAGCAACCTGGGCTCTCATAACACCTGAGCAGTGCCACAGACTGATCGACTCCATGCCACGCCGCATTGCTGCAGTAATTCAGGCAAAAGGAGCCCCAACTAAGTATTGAGTGCTGTGCATGCTCACTTTTCAAGTTCATACTTTTCAGTTGGCCAAGATTTCTAAAAATCCTTTCTTTGTATTGGTCTTAAGTAATATTCAAATTTTCTGAGATACTGAATTTGGGATTTTCCTTAGTTGTCAGTTATAATCATCAAAATTAAAAGAAATAAACATTTGAAATATATCAGTCTGTGTGTAATGAATGAATATAATATACAAGTTTCACTTTTTGAATGGAATTAGTGAAATAAATCAACTTTTTGATGATATTCTAATTATATGACCAGCACCTGTACATTGATATAACTGCATTTCTCCCCAATATTACCAAAAATAACTGGGCTTAGGTGGTTGAGAAAAAGAAGATATTGATATTTTATTTTGTGAGGTACAAAAGTACTGACCAAGAAACTTAAAGTTTGTTGAGATAAACTATAATTTTTTTTGACAATACCTTGTCTGAAAGTTTTAAATAGTTTTAAATGTTTGAAGTTAGAATTTTTACAGGTCTTACAGTAAGAGAAAGAAAGAAAGAAAGAAAGAGAGCATCTTAAAGCAGATTAAAGAGCTTGTGTGTAAGTTTTGACCACTGAAGTTTGAAATCATGAACATTCAAAAACAGACTCTTGGATCATTTAAAAATTCTGTTAATATAATCTTCTCTAAGTGGTAAGCCTAAGGGCTTATATGATGCCTTCACAGGACATTTCGATGGGAGAATAATAATGGTAGCCAAGCTGTAGGGTCATTGCAAACAGAATTTACAATAAAATGACCAAATGACCACTATTTTTGAGCCCCACACCTTTCAGCTCTTCGAAGCTCTCACAGTGGAGGGTAAAGTCTTTAAAGGAAATAGGTAATAGGGATTCCCCTTCATTCAGATGAGTTAGAAAATATATAGCACAGCAAGCCAGAACTGCCTGAACTCTATGCCAAGTTTCACCAAACCCATATGTACATGCTGTAGGAGTCTATTTGTTAAATTATTTATTTTTAAAGTGTTTGATTAAGTTAAAATATGTCATAATGCATTATTGCCCCTTTAAGTATATGCATTTTTACACATTTTGTACGCATAATTTGTAGTATTTACAAGTATTTACATTGAGTTTACATTATGTATAACAAACGTTACAATGGTACAGTCTCTTTAAGGACAAGGGCTGTTCAGCAAACCTGTTTTGGTTGAGCGGTTTCTTTACCACAACTGTACTGTATGTTTGAGTTAATCTGAATGTAAAAAACAGAACGGATATTAAAACAGACTTAAATCAATGAAGGGGGCCCTAAAAGAAAATTGGCCCTGGGGCCCTTGCTAGTCATAATCCACCGCTGCTTGTGCAGCAATGTTTTAAATTTTGTTTGTTTAGGGTGACATCACGAAAGTAATGCCAATAATTCTGGTCTTTATCTCTTTTCGCTTTATCACTTCTTTACCTTATTGAACTTGTTACGGAGCTTTTTCCACTTTTGGCGACAAGTTACCTGATCTGATTCCATAAACACCAAAATCTCTCACCATGCATTTGTCATGACCACTTAGTATTTGTAAAGTTTGTGTTGAACATCATATAAAACAACCTTGAAGAGACAGCTTCAAAGTTATCCATTTTTAACATTAAGATACTAAAGAACTTAGCTTCAATCTTCTCAGCTGGCACACATGACTGTAAACAAAGAACGACATGTGCAAACCACACCCATAATTACTTTAACAAATCATGACCAACCAAGATCTAGAATTTTTGGGATGTGCCCAAACAGGAGAATTATCACCAAATGAACACCTTAGCAGAACAAAAACCTCAGTGTATTTCAGGATAATACTTAGGCTAACTAAAAGTAGGCTGTTCACCAAGTAAGTATAAATGAGACTTTACAGTGATTTTCTCTGCAAAGCAGAGTGCCTGTAACACACAGCATCCAGTGGCTTATTGCTTTTTTATAAAACTGAAAATTAACCACTAATTATGACTGACAGTGCCACGCTCAAAATCAATGTAAACGGTTGATAAATGCATACTTGTGTGCGCACATTCTATATAAATACGTATTCTATATTAATCCAAGTTGCTACATTGCTTGGCAACCGCAAACTCATATAGTTAGGATTATGAATGATAAATAAACTTGCCTTGTATTCTGTTACCTTACAATATGGTCAAGATATGTCATTGCTGTGTGTTTATGTAAAATGCAAGTACAGATGGCTGTTCAGGGTGTTTGTCAATTGAGCCCGGCGATATGTACAGTAAAATTGCTATAATTCAATGTTTTTGTTTTTCTTTTCTCAAATCATCAATTCACACAATTACATTCCCCCTGTGTGCATATGGTTGAAGGACAATAAAGCAAACTTGAACTTGAACTAAAGAAAATGGAAAAAATCCTGCACACTACCATGCAAGCAAAAACAATCAGTATTACATTGTTTTGGTCCTGTGACCTTTAAAAACTTTTTTAAATGCCTGACAAAGGTCGCAGGACCGAAACAATGTAATACTGATAATTTCTGCAAGCAATTGTAGTGTGTGGGATTTTTTCCTTTTTCTTTATATTTGCTGTTGTCTTACGCACTTAACAGTTATCTATCAGGTGTGCAAGGTCTATAAATGTTTTTTTTTAATTTTTTTATTTTGGGGTGAAATTTACCCTGGTAAAAAACAAATAGTTCATCAAACTGGAAACGACATTGCAACAAACGGTGCAATCAGGCAGAACGTCAAATCAGATGTGCTCCATACTGCGTGGGACATCACGGTTGCCGTGGCATGAGAGTTGCCACAGTGACGCTGTCTGTACTACCCTCGTGGCACACACTGGCTAACTGCATCAATGATCACTTAAAGAACTAATTTTAGCACGGCAGTCTTGGCGACATGCTGGCATTCTCTTACATAGGACGAAGGAAAGCCAACACTTAGAAAACGAATTCCATTGTATTCTGTGAAGTACCTTGGAGTGCCATGTAAATACCATGGTAAATGAATATAATAATCATTCAGTAACATAATATACAGTGGGGTGCAAAGCCTGAAACCACTAATGAAAATGCATTTATTTGCATTCTTTTTGTACGTTCTTGCAATTGTTTTTATTTAATAATTAGCATAACAATTTAAGTGAAAAGTTTAATTGAAAAATGTATGTGAATTTCAGAACATGCTTCGAATTTGCTATGTTCTCCTTTTGCTTTAATGACAGCATGCACTCGAGCTAGCATGGACTCCAGAAGTTTGTGATGATCCTGATGATCCATGTTATCCAGCATTTGGATTTGAAAATGTTTCAAAGAGCATCTTGTGTGCGTCAGTGGAAGCAAGAAAATCTAACATTTAGTACAAAAATGTTATCATGGTCAATGACATTAAATGAAATAAAATGAAAGAGTGCAGTTTCAAACTCAAAATCCAAAAGCTAACATGATGATAAGGGGCCTATTTACAAATCTACATCAATATTACATCATCTGCAACTTTTTAACACAATAATATAATTCATTTCTTTCACAATCTCTGGCCACTGTGACATTGATAAATTCCCTTACATGTGGCAGAACCACACTGATGGTATCAGATGGTAATTCCATGGTACTTTCATGTACTCCAAGGTATTTACATTGTACTCTAAGATACTTCAAAACACACCATGGCATTATCATAGTCCAAAAACATGGTCCGAATACTGTTACCAACAAATCAAGCCACAAAAATTATTGTTTTGTTTTCATGACCACAGATAAACTGAAATTACAACAGAGGAAAAACATTGTCCCTCTGTCATGGTAATGCTTGTCATGCCAGCTCGAGGTGTCTTTTATAGCTGACTGTCCCAGCAGACGGAGAGTTTTGGCAGATGTCAGCAGGGCAAGGGGTGGCTTGTGAGCCTGGTCTACACATTTCAGCTGCCTGTGCCTCTTCAAATTCACCCTAAAAGCATTTAACAGTTCATTACAGTCTGGACTTCTTAGAAGATTTTAAGGGCTGTTCGTATTTAAGATGAGATTTGCTGTTTTTGAATAAAGTACCAATCTAGCCATGCAATTATGAATACAGAAAATCTATAGATTTTTTTTTACACAGTGTTAACCATGCATAATGAGACTGTAAGCGTCAAAGAAATGCATTAGGATGGAAAAGACACGATTTCAATGCAGTTTGAATGACTCTTTTCATATAATGATTAACCATAGTTATCAATTGTGCTATCAGCCAAGATTAGCCTGTCAAAACTGAAAAATGATAACACTGTTATTATTTACTTAACTTCATGTTGACTACAATATCATGATTAACTTTCAAAAAGTGGAGGCGACAAACTTATAAATGTCAAAACATTATAATGGTTATTACACACTCAAGGGCTAGCACACTTTTCCAGTGGTTTGTAATTACCTGATACAGATTTCTATAGAACAATTGTATTGAGATTGCACTCACAAAGAGAAATTGCTAGTCGATTTAATAGTTTAGTAGAGCTAGGCGGATAAATCCTAAAGTAAAGATACTTCAGATAATGATGCTGAATCAAGATGATCGATAAACCAAAAAAATAAAAATAAAAAATACACTAAGGATTCTATACTAAATTAGCTATTTTATTACTTATTCAACATGAAAACTATTGCATTTCATAAGATTCAAAGTGAAAAATACAGACTTTATAAGCAAATAGTTGTGCATGATTGGATCTGTTTTTCCTTCCAATAATATTAATGTACAGGAATGCTAAAAGACACATATAGTCACAGACAGCGCTCAGTTACAACGCTCGTTTGTTTTACATTAATCTACATTCAAATTTGTTAAAAGATTGAAAATGTTCTGTAGTTGTTAATAAATGATTAACAAAAATAGATGTCTGATAATTTGCAGTTTAGGCCTATATGTAGGGCTAAACGATTAATCCAAATAAGAATAAATATTGGGATGATGAAGTCCGATAAGGCTGTGATTTGATAAAACATATAAATGGTCTGCATGCACTGCTCGCTGTATGTGCGCAGCTCTGTTCTATGTACCATATTTAAACATGCTTAAAGCACACAAGGCTATTGAACTGAACGCATTATATTTCCAGCGTTCTAGATTCACTAACTGCATATTTGTGTATTCGAAATATGCTTGGCTGCTAAAAGTTACTATACAAATCTAAAGTAACCTCATAACACTGGGTTTTTGTGGACAGAAGAGTGGATGAGAGCATTTCTTTGCATTGAAAGGCATTGTCAACTCTCCTACAAACAGATTTTTCTTCCGCCAAAATAAAAGCTTTCACCAAAAATAAAGGCTTAAGGGTATTACAGGATTGCATAGCTATGCTGCATACCGGTTAAGAAAATATTACATCAATATAGTACTGTTTTATAATAATATGGTACTGTTTCATTTTATTATTATTTATTATTATTATTGTTATGATTAGTGTTGTTGTAGTGTTGTAGTACATATATTGCCATAATAATTTCCTTTAAAAAATGTAAGCCAAAAAATAATTATGAAAAGTGGGCTGGAACACTATCACAAAGTAGACAAAAACAGATACACAGTGAAAATTATGTGATTTTGTTTTTCCTTTGTATTTTTTATTTATTTACTGTAGTCGTTCTTTTTAAGAGGACTCAAGTGTGAACTTGAACAGTATTTTTATTGGCAGTAGAGCATGTTTGCCCATGACTGAACTGATATCAAAAGGAAACACTTACTTGTTAAACTTAACTGAAAATGTTAATCATATCGCAGTTCAAACCATAAACTTTTATCTGATGTCCAATGTCTGTTTCTTTGCCCACTCTAACCTTTTTTTTTTTGTTTTTCTGTTTCAAAAGTGGCCTTTTCTTTGCAATTCTTCCCATAAGGCCTGCACCCCTGAGTCTTCTCTTTACTGTTATACATGAAACTGGTGTTGAGCGGGTAGAATTCAATGAAGCTGTCAGCTGAGGACATGTGAGGTGTCTATTTCTCAAACTAGAGACTCTGATGTACTTATCCTCTTGTTTAGTTGTACATCTGGGCCTTTCACATCTCTTTCTGTCCTTGTTAGAGCCAGTTGTCCTTTGTCTTTGAAGACTGTAGTGTACACCTTTGTATGAAATCTTCAGTTTTTTAGCAATTTCGAGCATTGTATAGCCTTCATTCCTTAAAACAATGATTGACTGGCGAGTTTCTAGAGAAAGCTGTTTCTTTTTTGCCATTTTTGACCTAATATTGACGTTAAGACATGCCAGTCTATTGTACACTGTGGCAACTCAAAAACAAACACAAAGACAATGTTAAGCTTCACTTAACGAACCAAATAGCTTTCAGCTGTGTTTGATATAATGGCAAGTGATTTTCTAGTACCAAATTAGCAATTTAGCATGATTACTCAAGGATAAGGTGTTGGAGTGATGGCTGCTGAAAATGGGGCCTGTCTGGATTTGATCAAAAATGACTTTTTTCAAATAGTGATGGTGCTGTTTTTTACATTAGTAATGTCCTGACTATACTTTGTGATCAGCTGAATGCCACTTTGGTGAATTAAAGTACCAATTTCCTTACGAAACAGCAAAATCTGTACATTATTCCAAACTTTTGGCCACCAGTGTATAAAAATGGATTTTAAATGTAATGTTAAATGGCTAAGCTGACCAATTTTATCCAAAGAAACTGCAAGTAAAAATTTTTTAAAAAGGAAAGAAAAAAGTATTTATTTTCTAAAAAAAAAACCAGAAGTTTCAGTATTGGTATCGATTTTGCCGATATTAACCTTGATAATACTTGGTGTCAGTTTGAAAAGAACATAAGCGGTATTGCTCATCCCTATAGTTTAGAGCTGAGCATAACTAAAACATTTCTATTAAATGGAGAAATTTCCATGACTTTTTTCATGGGTTGCATCTGCCACTGTCCACCTAAACATGACACTTCCTCCCAATTATCTCTGCCGGGCCACCAATGGGTCACACAACAAGCGTCCAATCACAAACATCACCCCACCCCCTCTGTTCTTCCATCACAATCATGGTCATGGTCACGAGTGGAACACAGCAAGGCAAGCTGGAGGATGAGATATGAGAGCCATATCTCCCATCTTTTTGATGTTAACCCCCCCAACAAACAGCCTTGCACACTTTTCATGCTCCACAGAGGAAAACAAAAGCCCTGTCAGTCACCCTCAGCTGACAGAGACAGAGCTTCAGAGTGTGTGTGTGTGTGTGTGTGTTTGTGAATTGGTCAGACACCTGCCCAGATCTGAGGAGACCAGAAATGTCTGGAAACAGGATAACAGCACATTTGACTTCACCAGCATCTGGTTCCAATGCTGTCTGATGGCAGTTATGAAATCTAGTCTAATTCCAATCAGCTAGCTAAATGACAGCTCTGGCCGCCAGCAGTTGTCTGTTTTGCTCCACTTCCAGGCAAAACTCCAGAGCTCGGCTCAGCCCACACGCTTCCTCTGTTACTAGGGAGAGAGATGAGAAGCTTTCTGCCCGCAGCTGGAATTTGAGGGTCATTTCAATAACACAACAAGCTGTTAAGACAGACAATCGAAGTACACACTGTCTCTCTCTCTCTCTCTCGCAGCCACACAGATGCCGAATCAGTAGAAATGCAAATGCGAAAGGAAAGTAATCCGTGAAAACGCTGATGGAATGCACGTTGATAAGCGTAGAGGTCCACTGCACACAGACCGGAAAATTAAACATGTAAACATTCAGCTTCATACCCCCATTCAGTCACGGAAAGCATGCTCGTGGTCATGTTTTGACATGAAGATGTCAAACCGTTCCCTATAGACTGACACACACAGTCCTCATGCAACTCTGGGAAAAAATGTTGCAGGTACATGTGCGAGCATTCTCGCAAAGTAAACAACCCTGGGACGACTTGCACCAGCAGGGCTTGGTGTGATCAGACCCTCAAAACACACAACAACACATTCAGAAATAGCAAGAAAAAGAGGTTGATATTCCTACTTACGGAATACTCGATGGTGCCCTTGGGTCTCTGGAACGACATCCGTCTTCCATCCTTCTTCTCCGGGGTCTTCTTCTGGCTGGTATCTGAAAGCAAGCGAGGGAACGTTCTCATTACGTTCATGTTCCACTTTCCCCTCAAACTGAGTCGTCCGACGGCTCATCCGTCAACAGCGAGTGTGAGCGAGCAATTCAGGGGAGCCGGAGAACACAGCTTCTCTCTCTCACACTCTCTGTGCTTCTCACACCCCCCCCCCCCATCTCCCTCTCTCTCTCTGTCTTTCTCTCTCTCGCTCAGCACAATGACAGCTGATGTGTCTACACCTTGCAATGTCTCCTGCTGTTGCAACTGCCCGTAATAGACAGAGACCACCCTGTCCTCTCTGAGAGAAGAGGGAGAGACACAGAGAACGAAAGAGAGATGAATTGCCAGTAGGGTGCTACCTTACAGTATTACATTTACCTACTGAGCTGCCTACATAGGCAGCATTTTAAGGCATCATAGGCACGCTCCAATGCAAAAGCTGTTCCAAATTGTAGGTATCATAATTATGCTACTTCCTAAGATGCCTTGTTTTGACCAAATTCTGAAGGGCCATTTACACATGCGTTTTGGCATCGAGAAACAGCTGGACGGAGCATTACGAAAAGGAACAAAGTGTCAACAATGTGTCTTGAGACACGCTTTAAAAAGTTGAATTATTTTTATCTTGACATGGCATCTTAAACACAGTGCTAAAGTCAGGAGATGCTGAAAAACCCCCCAGCTGTACGCATAACAATGGTGAAAATCATCAGTCTAGTGAAAGTTTACATAGAAAAACTATTAAAAATAGCTCAAATGGCCCCAAGAACATGTCCTGATTGTACAGCCCCTAAGGCAGCAATGCATGCATCCTTCATGTAGAAGGCAATTCCAGAATGCATTGCTACAAGCTTAGTGGAAAAATAACCCAAGATGCCAAACGAGGATGGCAAAATGTTGATTATAATTATAAAACTTTTTTACATTAGATACTGAAAAGAACAGATTGTATTTGTAAACAGTTGTAATTAAAAACAGATTAGTTTTTCCAATATTTATGTATACTAAATATTATTTTTTCTTTGCTTATTAGAGTATCATGATGCGAGCGTAGCAACATGTTAATGTTAAACTGTATTGAAATAAATTTTGACCCTGTTTACACCTGGTATTAAGAACGTGGTTGCTTCAGCCATTGCTTTTTCATCTCACATATGCTTTTGACAATATCGCTTAGGTTCAGGTTTGGGAGGATAGTTTTGTTGATTTAAAACTTGATAGAGCATTAACCTTAAAAACCTCATCTGTTTGGGAGAAAACTTTACTCTCTATTTGCGCCACACAGTGTACATTTCACTTCAGGCTAGTTGCTTTACTTAGGGAGCAATTTCTGCATGCCACACAAATAGAACATGTCAAAAAAATAGAGAGACTCGATTCAAAGACCCCGTTTACACCTGGTATTAAGATGCGTCTCGGGTGATCTGATCACATGTGGTCAGGCGAGACACATTGCTATTTACACCTGGTTACTATATTGGTCATTCACTTGTCCAAAGTAAAAAAGTTACTTGTCCAGAGAGAAAAAAAGGACATGTATTGGTTACATGCTCAAGTAACATGTCAGAGTTTCTGTTGTATGTTTTCTAAAATTACAACATGGCCAACCTAACAGTATTATACCTATGCAATCAACTAGATTCTCTGGGACAGAAATGTAAACTGCACTGGGAAGGGGATGTTATTTTATGTTACATGTACGCACGGTAGTCAAATAAAGGAAAACATCCATCGGCATCATTTACAGCAGGGGTGCTCATATTTCTATGGAATAAGATCTACTTTTCCATCATGTTATTGCAGCAAGATCTACCATACACAATATATACATTTATCACAATACCAAAATTTCAGTAGTCTTTAGTGAAATGTGATGATTTTTGATAACAGTTTCAATACCACAACAAATAATAGCCTAACACTAATTAATGTGTTAATTATAAAAGAATAAAGTTCTCAAGTTATTATTTAATAGTAAACAGTCAGAAATAAAATTAAAAAAGAAAAGCAATGAATAGAAAAAATAAATAAAATATAGACCAAAAAATAAATAAAAAAATGAATATGACATACTACTACTGGTCTTCCCTGTATGAATAATATATTAATACTTTTATACTAGAGTTATACTAGTAAGGTTATCAAGCCAAGAGCAGAGAGTGGTTTTGTTGTTTTCTTGTTGTTGTTTGATTAATATTAAGGATACACTAGACAGCGGCAGGTCTATTAGGTTACATTTAGTGGTCGACCAGTATATCACAGAGGCCGATCAAATCGGCCAATATTTAATATATTTAATTATCGCATAGGCTGATACATTTTCCCGTTTGGCTGTTTTTTTTCTTGAGGGCGCCGAAAATCGGCTGCTTGCATGTGAAGCTTCTGAGACATGTAAATGACCAGTCATGGTTCGCTTTGTTGTTATGTGCCATCGTGTTACTACAATAATAGACCGGTGTGCAACACAGTGTCATTTAAATGGTCCGCATATCAGAGCATCAGCAGACGCATGTTAAAGTGCTCGCCTGTTTCATTCTCCCTCTCTCCTCAACAGTTCCCTGTAACTTTTAACTGTCTTGTCTAATGATAAAAAAGGCAAATATCAATAAAAGTAATATCATATACCGTCTGCAAATATGCGCATATCTTGTTTAAACAGATGTAATTCACGAATCCAGCGTTTTCTTCCCGTCGAGCGCTCATCTAATATCTTCCTGATTCTATCAGCCAGAATCAGAAACTTCAGGATCAAGATCAAAAGTTCCACTGATTCACAAATAATGACGGTAACTCGGTGACAATCCAAGCAGGTGATCCAGGCCATTTAAACTGTCAGGAGATTGCTGCTCGCGCTGGATCCGCATGAGCCCGTGAGTGCAACTTCAAGGCTGCATCTGAAACCAGGAAAATGCTGCCTCCAGAGGCTGTATACGAAGATACGATGAAAATAAGGTGCTTTTCAAACTGTTCGGAGACCAGTTTCCTTAAGAGTTCCATTCATTCAAAACAGCTGTCAGTTAAGCCATTAACTGATTACGCAGCAAGGTAGCAAGTCAGCTGCCTATGTTTTCGGATGCAGCCCAAAGTAAACGCATGTGTGCTATAAGTAAATGTCTTATTCACTATGCACTGTATATACAGTTGGTTTGATTCTGTATTTTTTTAGTAAATGTGATTGTTAATGTGCACATGCCATCCATGGTTGCTGGACTACTGTGTGTACTGTTATTTCCTTCTTCCTAATATATGAACAATTTCTTAATGTGCAAATAAATTACTAAAATTTGATGAATAAACAGAAATCTGAAGAAACTACAATCTACCATTTAAAATGCAATATTATTTTTTAGTTTTGTGTGAAATTGAGTAAATATAGTGCTAAATAAGAATTTTATGTTTGTTATATACTATATTAAATTGTGTGATATATCGGCATTGTATCGGCCTATCGGCCACCCTGCTCTCTTGATATAGGCATCGGCCATTCAAAAAATCCACATCGGTCAACCGCTAGTTCCATTTAAACTTACAAGTCGTACATTTCGATACAAATCAGCTTTTCCCCCAATGTTTACATTCATTTTAGGCATCACTCTCTGTGTTTACATGAACACCTCATCAAGACGGGCATTTTGGTGGAATTTTGAAATGTATTTGACCGTTTAGGCGCGAGCATTCTCGGAGTGCGCAACACACACACAAGCTGCCTGTCAGTCAAACAGCGCGCATATGTTTTGCTGCTCATCTGATCTTTTAAATCCAAACCATCTCCAAATAACTGAACCATTGTTTTTCTTTTTACTAACCAGGTCTTCTTCGGCAGTGTAAACCAGCACTCTGTCTCCATCAGTCTATGGTCTCCATCCATGTTGCAGGATAACTTGTTAGCGAGTGGGGCGGTGTTTGCGCACTGACGCACAGGGCGAGTGGGGGCGGGGTTGCACGGAGAGTGTGAGAGAGGAGAGATGCAAACACGGCACGGCTTTACAGAAGAAACGGGTTGTGTAATGCAACATCAAACTATATCGATATAAACGGTATTGTCTCATCCTATATCTCGTTTGAAAATATATCGATATACCTTAAAAAGTCAATATTACGCCCAACCCTATAAGTGTAGCTGCATATTGATATCAGACACACTGAAGATCTATGAAGTTCTCATGTTTGTGTATGTATCCGCTTTTTGTAATTTTCCGATTGGACATTTTTTTCCTTTTATGGCCGCTTATAACCGGCAAAGTTTACACACTTTTTTAGCACAGCGGTTGATTGACAGGTGAGGGGTGGAGCTTCAGGGCGGATAAGCATTTACACCTCAAATACGATGTGGTCGCATGCGTTTTTGACCACATTCGTATGTGATTTTTGTGATCGCTGACACCAACTGCAGAACGTTTTAGACCCCGTTTAGATCAGTATTTAGTGCTGACCACATGTGTTCAGATCACCCAAAACACAACTTAATACCTAGTGTGAACGGGGTCTTTGAGTCAAGTCTCCCTATTTTTCTAGCATGTTCTATTTGTGTGGCATGCGGAAATTGCTCCCTAAGCAGCCAGCCTGAAATGAAATGTCCACTTGTGGCGCTAATAGAGAGTCAAATTTTCTCCCAAATAGATGAGGTTTTTTAGGTTCATGCTCTATTGAGTTTTAAATCAACAAAACCAACCTCCCAAACCTGAACCTAAGCAATATTGTCATAAAAGCAAATGTGAGATGAAAAAGCAATGACTAAAGCAATCACATCATTTTGTGGTGCTTCTATGACACCTTTGACTCACGTGTCGACTCGCATGCTCTTTAGGACTCATACCCTGTTCCTTTGCTTTGCAAGTGCAATGCTCTGTCAGTTGAGCTACCGTGCAAGTTGATCACACTTGAACAAGCTTTTAATTGTAGTTGGTTATGTAATACAAACGTTAAAATATATCGGCTTACAAATCATGCACCGTAGTAAGTTTTTTAATATCATTAGATAACCCTGTGTGAGGAACAGAGTGAAAAGTATTTATGATGACCTGCAATTTTACCAGGAAACTGCCGCGATACGTACAATGTGTCACGGTTGCTGAGTCCCCTGTGTTTACGCTTCTTCTCATGTGTGTCAGGTGTCGCTCGGCTCGTGGAATCGGCGTCGCCATGGGAACACTGAGTGCTTCCATGGTGACACTGATTATTCCACTTTCTGTGAGCAAGCGGCACCAAAGTTTGCATACCCTTGGAGAATTGGTAATATATGTACAATTTTTAAAGAAAACATGAGTGAGCAGGCACACCACATTTCTTTTATTTCTTATGGGATTCATATTCAACTGTATGTTATAACAGAATGGCACAATCATAAAACAAAACATGGCAACAAAGAAAAAAATGAAATGAACCCTGTTCAAAAGTCTGCAAACCCTTAGTTCTTAAAACTGTGTATTGCCCCTTTTAGCATCAATAACTATGTTTCCATACAAAGATTTTTTGCGAAAAAGGTTTTAGCGCAACAAAATTAAGCTGATGGAGACGCAATTTATCGCTAAAATTTCACAAGTGTCAACATAATATTTTTCCGTTTAACTCTAGCGCATAAACTTAACATAAAACATAAAAAATGTCGATACATCAAATGAAAAACTGGTTTGGAAACACTTTTTGTCGAGAAAATTGGCATTAACGCAAAAATGTAGTGTCACATGACAGAATTTACCCCAATCATTGCCTGTGTTAATCATGATGACAAGGTATAGGATCCTTGAAAGCCAATTAATTGTACGTGATTATGGATTGATCTGAACGGCATAAAGATCCGATCACTGCAAACATGACACTTCTAGGAATGCCAATACAAATATCTCATTTCAAGACATGCACATTTGACAAGTGCACGGAGAACAAATTAATGGCCACTGTTTGTGATTAATTTAATTGCGGTAGCCATCCGTTTATTTATTAAAGTTGCTTTTTCACACCAATCAAAATAATAGACGGCAGTCACGGAATTAGCCCACAATACAAAAAACATATCATTTCTGTGCACAAATATGTTTTAAATTAAAAATATATGCACAATACCAGAAGAAAAGCTTCAGTGTGCTTTTTTGGAACACCAACATATAGCCCAATTTTATTAAATTATTGTTTATACTTCTGAAAAAATGCTGGCAATATTCCTATTATTAAACTAAATAAATTGCCAAACGAAAAACGCATTAAATAAAAAAAATAAAAAAATTACCAAACGAAATTTTTTTTATTTTTAGACCTATATATGCCTTTTCTTTACACAAACTTAAATTAGCCTTACCCTGTTCTGCAGACTAATTAATTCGGCTGAATTATATTTTCTACACTTCAAGACTATAAACTATCAGAACTATTTGTCCAATGCGGAGTTCACTTTCAGAAAACGAGCTTTTGAACATTTTAAAACTTTTAAATATTTTAAATCTAACCCTCTTTACCTCGGAGCTTCTTTAGAAAATGTAAATTGCATTATGACACTAAAAATTATTTGAGATGACAATCAAGTTCAGTTGGTCATTAAAAGTTGCTGGACAAATATGCGGGACATAATACAGATGTGATGGCAATGCTTTAGATTAGATGATTGTTCAAAATAGCCTATTGAATATCAGGAATGTATCATATGTAAACCCTGAAATTACACAGCATCAGTTTTTCTTTAATAGCTGTGCAAACAGTATATACACATCGATGGATGGTCCTTATACTAAGACCGAAAATTTCCCCACTACTTGGTGCAGGATGCCAGCTTGAACAGGGCCATGACGATTTGCATTCGGGTCGGAACCTGTGGCAACCTGCGATAGACGCAACATCAGTACCAATATTTCAGTCCTGTCAGAAGGGCAACTGCTCCCTTTTGATTGCAATTCCTCGTCTTCTGATTGCATTTATTTGTGAAATTAAAATGACAGTAAGCTGGCAAATTTCAATGAATTGTCTCAATACTATCCTCATTTTACCAAAACTTCAGGGGGAAAAAAATTAGGGACATCTGGGAAGCGAATTAGCGATAAACACACATTTCTGAATGGAAACGCCTTCAGGGCAGATTACTTTTGCGCTAAACCAAAACTTATGCGACAAAGTGTTTTTTTAGGCATGACGTCATCGTGCACACCATTTTTATCGATAAAAGGCCATTTGAATTTTACGCATTTTCACTTTGTCGACAACAAAATAGCGCGAAAAGTGGATGGAAACTAGGTTAATGACAGCATGCAGTCTTTTGTAATAGTTGTCTATGAGGCCCCAAATTCTTGCAGGTGGTATAGCTGCCCATTCGTCTTGGCAAAATGCCTCCAAGTCATGCAAAGTCTTTGGTCGTCTTGCATGAACCACACGTTTGAGATCTCCCCAGATTGGCTCGATGATATTAAGGTCAGGAGACTGTGATGGCCACTCCAGAACCTTCACCTTTTTCTGCTGTAACCACTGGAGGGTCAACTTGGCCTTGTGCTTAGGGTTATTGTCGTGCTGGAAAGTCCAAGAGCATCCCATGCGCAGCTTTCGTGCAGAAGAATGCAAATTGTCTGCCAGTATTTTCTGATAACATGCTGCATTCATTTTGCCATAAATTTTCACAAGATTCCCCGTGCCTTTAGAGCTCACACACCCCCAAAATATCAGTGAGCCACCACCATGCTTCACAGTGGGGATGGTATTCTTTTCACTATGGGCCTTGTTGACCGCTCTCCAAACATAGCGCTTATGGTTGTGACCATAAAGCTCTATTTTGGTCTCGTCACTCCAAATTACAGTGTGCCAGAAGCTGTGAGGCATGTCAAGGTGTTGTCGGGCATATTGTAACTGGGCTTTTTTGTGGCATTGGCACAGTAAAGGCTTCTTTCTGGCAACTCGACCATGCAGCTCATTTTTGTTCAAGAATTGTCATATTGTGCTCCTTGAAACAACCACACCGTCTTTTTCCAGAGCACCCTGTATTTCTCCTGAGGTTACCTGTGGGTTTTTCTTTGTATCCCGAACAATTCTTCTGGCAGTTGTGGCTGAAATCTTTATTGGTCTACCTGACTTTGGCTTGGTATCAAGAGATCCCTGAATTTTCCACTTCTTAATAAGTGATTGAACAGTACTGACTGGCATTTTCAAGGCTTTGGATATCTTTTTATATCCTTTTCCATCTTTATAAAGTTCCATTAGCTTGTTATGCAGGTCTTTTGACAGTTCTTTTTTGCTCCCCATGGCTCAGTATCTAGCCTGCTCAGTGCATCCACGTGAGAGCTAACAAACTCATTGACTATTTATACACAGACACTAACTGCAATTTAAAAAGCCACAGGTGTGGGAAATTAACTTTTAATTGCCATTTAAACCTGTGTGTATCACCTTGTGTGTCTGTAACGAGGCCAAACATTCAAGGGTATGAAAACTTTTGATCAGGGCCATTTGGGTGATTCTTGGGTTGTCAGCAGGACCAAATCTCTGCCTCCAACTGCACCATTAAGATGTTAACGTCCCAATTAACGGAGCTTAATTCCCAGCTCCAACAGCTCCGCTCGCCCCCAGACACGCGTCCTGCTGCTGAACCCCCCATACCAGCACGAGCTCCAGTGGCACCACCCAGCTTCGGGTGACACAAGCCCCACTCCAACCCCCCTCCTCCTTTCTCTGGTGAGGCTGGTGCATGCTGCACATTCCTCTCCCAATGTTCACTACATTTGAACGCTGCAACCCTCTGCTTTCCCTTCAGAGTCTTCCAAAGTGGCATTTGTCATCACACACCTGACAGGAAGGGCCAGCGAGTGGGGCACAGCAATGTGGGACAATAACCGCCCCTGCATCTCTTCATTCGAAGCCTTCTCGGAGGAGCTTAGCTAGGTTTTTGATCGTTCTGCACAAAGAAGTGAAGCAGAGGGATATCTGACTAAATTGCGCCAGGGTCGTCGCTCAGCTGCGGATTATGCTATTGAATTCTGCACCGTTGCGGCATCTACAGACTGGAACGATACAGTTCTGCATGCTCAGTTCCATCGGGGGTTGTCAGATGCCATTCAAGATGAACTGTGTGGATTTGGCCATTAGAATTGACCAACGTCTCGTGTTTCGGCGCAGCCGGCATTACTCACCGTGCCCTGCCGAACCTGCCATGCAGCAGTCTGACGGGGAGCCGATGCAGACTGGGAGGACTCGCCCGTCTCCTGAGAAGAAACAGCAGCGCATCTCTCTGCGTCTTTGCCTTTACTGTGCTGGCAGCAGGCACTTCTCGGCTAACTGTCTAGTAAAAGCCAAAGCTTGTCGGTAGGAAAGGGGTTACTGCTGAGCGCTACCTCATTAAGTAAAAACCCCGCACTTTGGACTCTCCTCCCGGCCGACTGCAGCACGGACCGGTCAGCCATTCTGTCTCCACTTTGGTGGACTCTGGAGCGGAGGGAAATTTCCTGGATGCCGCTAAGGCCTATGAATGTTGGATTCTGATGATCAAGCTGGATGAACCCATCACCGCTTATGCCATCAGCAGCTCCCCCCTGGCCATCATCACGCATTCCACCAAACCACTCACCTTCATCTCCAGCAACCATTCCAAGGTACTGTCTTTTCTCCTGGTCCGGTCTCCTACAGCTCTGGTGGTCTTGGGGCATCCATGGTTGGTAATGCACAATCCTCATATAGACTGGTTAACCAATTCTATTCTTGCCTGGAGTCCTTTTTCGTTTGTCTCATTGTCTTAACTCTGCCGTTTCTCCTGTCCAGTCTTGTGTTTCTTTTCAGGATGAACCAGCGAACTTAACCAGTGTACCCATGGCTTACCATGATCTGGGGGCAGTGTTCGCCGCAACCCTTCCTCCTCACTGTCTCACATTGCTTCCCATTACTTCTCCCCCACGAGGTCGGTTATATTCGCTCTCAGCTCCCGAGTGGGAGGCCATGAATAAATAAATAAATGATTCTCTGGCATCTGGTCTCATCCACTCTTCCTCTTCTCCTGCAGGGGCGGGGTTCTTCGTGGAGATGAAGGACGGCTCGCTTCGACCTTGCATAGATTATCGGGGGCTGAATGACATCATGTGAAGAATTGCTATCCTTTGCTCTTGATGTCCACAGCTTTCGAACTCTTGCAGGGAGCGTCCGTCTTCACGAAGTTGGCCCTCCACAATGCCTATCACCTTGTTCGTATCAGGGAGGGGGATGAGTGGAAGACAGCCTTTAACACCCACAGGGGGCATTTTGAATATTTGGTCATGCCTTTCGGATTGATGCAAAGGTTTCTGGGGTTTGCCAATTTCTACCGCCATTTTACTAGAAACTACAGCTAGCTCGCTGCACCTCTGACGGATTTCACCTCCACCTGCTCTGAGTTTTTCTGGTCTCCGTAGGCAGAAGCTGTGTTCTCTAAATTAAAGAAAAGGTTTACCACCGCTTCTAATCCTTAACACTCCCGACCCTTCACGTCAGTTCGTGGTGGAGGTAGACACGTCAGAGGTCGGTGTTGGAGTTGTTTTGTCCCAGCACTCCTCCTCGGACGGAAAGGTTCACCCATGTGCCTTTTTCTTGCACTGCCTCTCCCCAGCCAAACGGAATTATGACGTCGGTAACAGAGAATTGTTGGCTGTCAGATTGGCCTTTGGGGAGTGGCGCCACTGGTTAGAAGTTTTGAGGTACCTTTCATGGCCTGGACTGACCATAAGAACTTGGAATATATTCGCGGAGTGAAACATTTTTGTTTTTTAAAAATGGGCATTGTTTTTCGCACGTTTTAATTTCACCCTCTCGTATTGCCCGGGCTCCAAGAGTCTCAAGCCTGATGCCCTATCTCGATGTTTCAAAACTGAGACCTCCACTGCTCTGCCAGACACCATCCTTCCCGCCTCTCGGGTGGTGGACATGGTGTCCTGGGACGTGGAGGCCAAAATTAATTCTGTGTTACGTGGCACCCTTTTGACTGCCGATTGTCCAACAGGTCGGTTATTCGTTCTGTGCTCGGTCCGGACTCACGTTCTCCAGTGGGGCCACTCATCCAATGTAGCCTGTCACCCATGGGCCACTCGAACCCAGATGCTCATTAGACAGCGATTCTGGTGGCTGTCGTTAACACAGGATGTTCGCCGGTTCGTCTCCACTTGTCTCGTTTGCACGACCAACAAGACTTCCTGTCATCCCCCGGCTGGGCTCCTCCAACCATTTTCAGTCCCTTCGAGACCTTGGTCCCATATTGCCATGGATTTTGTCACCGGTCTCCCCCCATCCCATGGCAATACGGTCGTCATGATCGTGGTGGACCGGTTCTCGAAGGCGCTTCATTTTATTCCCCTCCACAAATTACCATCAGCGAGGGAGATAGCGGTTGAAACCATTAATCACATCTTCTGCATTCATTGCCTCCCGGTCGATGTGGTTTCTGACAGGGGACCCCAATTTGTGTCTCGGTTTTGGGCAGAAGGGGGCTACAAGTCTGTCCACTGGGTTCCATCCCCAGACTAATGGGCAGGCGGAACGGGCAAATCAAGAGCTTGAAAAGAACCTGCGCTGCATCGCCTCACGTAATCCATCTTCTTGGAGCACTTTTTTAGTTTGGGTGGAGTATGCTCACAATTCCTTGTCATTCTCTACGGGGCTATTGCCCTTCCAGTGTTGCCTGGGTTACCAACCCCCTCTGTTCCCTGCCCAAGTACCCGACACGCATCATCCAACGGAGCTGCCGCACCTGGCGGATAGCCAGAGAAGCCCTCCTCCGGACTGGTGCTCGAGTCAAGAAGGCAGTGGACTGTCACTGGTCTAAACTCCCGGCTTACGTCTGTGGGTAGAAGGTCTGGTTTTCCTACAAGGACATCCCACTCCGACTCCCCTCTCGTAAGCTGGGACCCAAATTTATAGGACTTTTTCCTTTTGTTAAGATCATTAGTCCGATGGCAGTTCATCTTAAATCACGGTCGGTGAGTCCGTGGGGTTGTTCCCCATGTTTACATTTCTTCTCATGTGTGTCAGGTGTCGCTCAGCTTGCGGAATCAGCGTCGCCATGGGAACGTTAAGTGACATTGACTATTCCACTTTCTGCGAGCAAGCGGCACCTGATTGTAATTTACTTTCTGCCTATATATGCCCCAATCCATTTTGTGTTCTTTGCTAGATTGTTGTGTGTTGAGTTACTCACCACTCTCTCTCTCTGCCCTAGTCGGTCCCGTTTCATGTTTTCTGAACTGGTTGCAGTCCCCGCCTGTGCGCCTCGATTGTGCTTACCTTCCTGTCGCTTGCTCTAATATCTCTAATTCTTCTCCTGAGGTTACCTCATTGGTTCTCGACTCTGCTCTCCACACTACCACGACGCACACAAGCCCGATTAATCTGTAAAACCGATATATTGGTCTACCTCTAGCTCATGTTATTCCAAAATGGCACAGTGACATCGAAATTGCTCAACAAGTGGGATGATTTAAGGTACCATTCAAGTATATCACTAAGTTTAACACTTAGGGTTAGGTGTTTGTTCAATTAACCCTATGTATGAGCAATTGTAATAGTGATGCTTGCCTGGAAAACTAACACTGCAAATTTTAGGTTAAAGAATGTTACAGAAAATGCATATTTTATATTTATTTGTTGTCTTTTCTCTATTGTTGTCAGACAGGGACACATAACGCATGCGACAAACTTCAGTGTGACAGAGAAAACAACCAGGCTTGTGTTAGCGGCAGCTGCGTCGACCCAGTGGATGTTATTCTTGACTGCTCTCATTTAATGCTCAGAATGGTGCTGGAAACAAGTGCCCCATCATAAAAAGCAGGTGGTACACACACACACACACACACACACACACACACACACACGTTGGTGCAGCTATCCTTATGAGGACTCTCCATAGACATAATGATTTTTATACTGTGCGAACTATAGATTCTATCCCCTAACCCTACCCCTAAACCTTACCCTCACAAAAAACGTTCTGCATTTTTACATCGTTTAGTATGTTTTTTAAGCGATTTAAATTATGGGGACAGTAGAAATGTCCTCATAAACCACATTTATAGCATAATACCCTTGTAATTACCAGTTCGTAACCTAAAAAGATTTCCTCATAAACCAACCAAACCCATCCACCCACACACACACATGTTGGTGCGGCTATCCTTATGAGGACTCTCCATAGACATAATGATTTTTATACTGTACAAACTATAGATTCTATCCCCTAACCCTAACCCTAAACCTAACCCTCACAAAAAACGTTCTGCATTTTTACATCAATTAGTATGTTTTTTAAGCGATTTTTAGCATAATACCCTTGTAATTACAAGTTCGTAACCTAAAAAAATGTCCTCATAAACCACCCAAACCCACCCACCCACACACACCCTAGTGCTGGAATGAGGCAATGACTATGGCTGTGGGGTGACTGTGTAATTTGCTGTGCAAGACTCTTTTGCTTCATTTCAACATCACCAAACAATCTACCACTCACTCATCAAACCACAGCCTTAAAGGGATAGCTTACTCTGTTGTTATTATTTACTCACTGTCATGTTGTTCCAAAGCCGTATGCTGTTATTTTTTGACAGAATTTTCATTTTTGGGTGATGTCCTGAGTTCTAGACTAAACAAACAATTATCACCTCAAAACCTAAAAGAAACAGAGACATACAAACACAAACAAATAAATAACATGTGCGACAGTGTTTGCTGCAGAGGATGACTCAACTTGCATAATGCTGTGTCACGTTTGTCCTAACTAAACTGTGCTGAATTAATTCTTCACACTTGCTGAAGATCTTAAAAACACTTTTGTTGAGATGTTTGACAATGTATAAGCTAGAGGCGGGCAGTATAATCAATCTTCTATCCTAAATATCTTAACTCCTATATAAGGGCATGGGTACCGTTATATATCACACTATAGTCAGTCCGATCTTATAAAATTTATGTGACTGTGGTGACATTTTTGCAAAATGATAATACCGGGTTCCTTACACGTATTACTGCAGTTCTGTGGTGAAATGTCAACTGTGTGCCGCTAAAGTGAGATGCTCTCCCAAACAGATGAGTTTTTTTAATGTTAATGCTAAATCCAGTTTTAAATCAACAAAACCGACCTCCCTACCCTAAACCTGAAACCTAACCAAAAGTGTCATAAAAAGCAAATGTGACATGAAAAACACAACTGATGAAGAAACCTCCTAATTCTGATGAAACGGTTACCGGTTTCACGATAAACCACGGTAAAATTCCCGACAGTTAGTATTACTGTTTCAAATTTGAATTATCATTAAAACTGTGTTTGATTACCATGGTTTGAAAAACTCACAGTAAATACTGTCCAGCATCAACCAAAGTTAGCAACAGTCTGACGCGGGCGCAGCATGCAACGTGGATTTTGTTTTGCGTGAAAACATGGTGGAAGGCAGTTACAATGCTTGAGACAATTTTCAGCTTTCTAAGAGGACCAAATCTGAAGTGTGGTCGTATTTTGGGTTTTACAAGAGTGCTGAGGGAAACTTAATCGAAGATGGTCACCCTGTCTGCAGAACATGCAAAAAATAAATAAATAAAGATCGCTGCGAAAGGGGGCAACACTTCAAATCTCTTGAGTCATCTTTGTGAACACCTCCCACTACTTTATAGTGAATGAAAGGTAAGTTAACTTTTAGCTCAACGCATGATGTGGGGACTTCGGAATGGGGGAAAATGTCATGGTTTGTCTGTCTAACTTGCTAATAGCTTGTCAATAATGTAAACTGAAGCTTTCAGTGTGACCTACTCTTGTAAAAACACTACATGTTGTTCTACTGCTGTATGCGTCGTGTGTCTGTAGCTGCGATTCGCCATTGCACACGATAACATGTTATATAGTTTAGTCACCCAACCTACATATTTTGTTCATTTAAAACCAGCAGTTGTCGAACTGGTTGTAAAAGTGTTCCAACAGGAGAAACACTATAGATTCCTATACAAGACTCCTGTATTTATGTCAATTGTTGGGCTCATTGCAATTACTATCACTGTCTTTTTAAGACTCATTTGTAATGTTAATTGTGCATGGGGTCATTGCATATACTCAAATGCAACACAGAAGATAGACTGTATGTGTGTGTGTGTGTGTGTGTGTGTGTGTGTGTGTGTGTGAGTGAGTGAGTGAGTGAGTGAGTGAATAATAATAATTATAATGTAACAACACCAATAATAATAATAATAATACATTTGCTATTCCCTTGTTTACAGAGTTGGTTTTCAATATAAAACTTGGTGAGATTATTTCAGTGTGTGTATCAGTACTTTTTGAACATTTCCAGCACATTTTAACAATACCACGATAATACCGATAACCGTGATAATTTTGGTCACTATAATCGTGATATTACATTTTCACACCGTTTCATCACTATAGTCAACATGATCACACAGGAAGTCAGCAGGTTGTTTCCGAGAGTTCTAGTACTCTAGGATAAGCCACATTGTGCAGACTCACCAACAAGCGGCATCTCCTATCAGACATTTTTTGCATCGACTCCAGCATGTTTACCTTCCCCTGTAGTGGGACCAGAAGCATGTTGTATCAGCAGTGTGGGAGACCCGGGCTCGGATCCTGCATTGAAACCAGGAAGTAATTGCATTTGCATAATCAGTAAAAATTTTCCCCTCTGACATACATTTTTTCACTCCACTGATGGTTAGGTTTAGTTTTGGGGTTTTGGTTGAGGGGTACAAGGGGTACAAAATATGCATTTCTCTTCACTGTATTACGGCCTGTACAGCTGAAAACAACTCGCTTTACAACTCACTTTTGCTACCCCTCCTTGGACATTTCACTCAGAAAATGAAGCTCACATTTGCCCACACACCCAACAACAGTTAACGCTTTGGACTCTGGGGGCAGTTTTTCACATTTTGTTAAGCACAGACCAATCTCAGCTAAAGAAAAGTCAACCTAATGTTTCCGATTTTACTGTGTGATCAATCTGGACACTTTCGACTCACGTGTCAACTAGTGTGATCTTCAGGACTTGTACCATGTAAAATCATTTTGCAAAAGGTATAGTAATGTGATTCTATGAGACCAGGTTGGATATATTATTTATGTTAGCTGGAAATACATTTTTTTTTTTGCAATAATCCAGTCAATAAAATATTTAAAAAAAGAAAAGTACAACCCATTAGATTATTTTCTCATTTTAATTGGAACATGATGGACATCATTCATAACCAAAAATTACGCATATTCACAATAAATGAATACATTTTTTGATTTTGAATGCATCAGTGCAAAGATATCTTCACATTATGTAGCACTTGAGTTAAAAACAAAAGACTCAAAACAATAAAACTAATATAAAAAATATAGTTCTGGGCCCGGAAGCAAGAAACCCTTAAGTTAAGAAATTTCATAGTTATAATTGTACGTCTATTGTCATTAAGTTTTTTTTTTGTTTGTTTGTTTTTTTTACTTAAAGGGTTTCTTGCAACTAGGGCCTGACCTTATATTCTGATTGGATGAACCACATTCAAAGGTGTCTTCAATAGCTAATATATGTATACATCACTTCATAACAAGTTCGTCCTTGTTTTGACTTGTTTGGAACAAGTCCCGCTCTGTATATTTGGTTCTTCATTGCTTTGACTAGTAAGGCCACATCTACAATAATCTGTTTTCGTTTGAAAACTCCTAATGGCATAGTTTTCCAAAGCATGTGGTAATGGAGAGCGTTTTCAAAAAGCTCTGTTTTTGCAGGAGGAAAACAGCATTCTAGTGTGGATGAGAGGCATAAATGGTGCGAAATTAATGCGTTTTCGTACAAAAACTTATTAGTAAGGACATAGCAAAAATAAACTTGTAAATGGCATAGCAAAATCTCTATGACACATTTTTACTGTTGCATGGTATATACCGTCATATCGCTCATCTCTTGTATGAGCTGATTGCAGAGCTAAATAATACACTTTTCTAATAGATTACCATGATGTATGATTTAACACTTTAAATCGTGATTGTAGGTCATTAAATTCACATTCTAAGTATTTAAACCCTGAGAACAGACAATCTGCAAGGCTCATCTCTTGTGTGGGTAATAGCAACATGTATTAGTTATTACTATGAATATTCATAACAGTATCTGTTATGCATTTATGTGTACATTTTATGTATTATGATCACAGGATTTGTCTAATCTGATTTCTGGCTAATGCTGATTAAAATATCTCTGTCAAATGTTAAACAGGATAACAATATTTGCGCTTGTGCAATATTTCTATGCAACCGGGGTGACTTTGCCATTACTGTAAGAAAAAGTTGGTTTAGATATCTTTCACTCTTACTGTCTTTCCTTGAGGGGCCATATCCTAAATGTTTTTGTCCTGAGATTCAATTGTAATTTTTAATACAAAATTACAGTTTTTAGCACCATAATTTAGTTTTTCATGGCCATTTTCGAAAGTCTCTCTGGTCCTTGGAATAAAACAGGCTGTTTTTGTTACTGTACCTTTCAGACTTCTATATGTAAATGACCTATTTATGATGTAAAGGTGGGAGGTACATAGTATATCAAACTGTTTTGATGGAAAAATCCTCTTTTCATTATATTTAGAGAGGGAAGCACACACATTCTTGGGAAAAACATGGAACATGATAAAGTTTTGCACTTGAACAGCCCAAAGATGCTGCCAGTCTTCACAGCCCAGACTGTCACAGCAGCTGATGTGTGTGAGAGAGAGTTTGCTGGGACTGCAGTATGACTGCTGCGTCAGGGGAGAGGCTGAACTCCACACAGTCCATTCCTTTCCCTCATTAACACCCACCCCAGGTCAGTTAATCAAACCCTGATCCTGTCGGTGACTCTGCGTGTGACACCTGCACCAGAGCCTCTTATTAGCACACACTCCAGGGTGACTAATCGCAGCCAGATCCTTCCATCCACTAGCCAGTTATTGTTTTAGAGAGCACTATTTAGTTTACAAATCAAACAATGCAGTGGCTAAAATCTGCCTCAATGCTGCTGTCTCAAATTCAACTCTGCTCTTAATCTAAGTGTGTGTAGAAACAGCAGAGACTGCAGGTTTTGCAGAAAGGCTGAAATACTTTCTCCTATCCCAGTTCAATATGCCGAGACAACAATAAGTAAAAGCCAAAGTATATTTCGGTTGTTCTGTGTGGCGGTACATCTCATACAGTATGTGCGGACTGTCAGCGTGCAGTCTAGTTTTTCTCTATACTTGAACAGTCTGCGTCTTTGTACGTTGATGGTGTATACGCTTGCCGTTGACTGTGCTAAAAGATTATCACAGAGCAGTCGTAGTGTGCAGGTGTCGAACACATCCATATGGACTCGCAGTCAAAAGAGTATACTTTAAAAGGTTGAGTACTCGACCGTGTGGGGGCGGAACTGCATGCAGAAGATGGACTTAAATACAAATTGTGAAAATCAGATATGCCCAAACAGTTCAAAATGCCTCAATTTATGGGAAACAAGCAATGGCTATGTTTAGAATAGAATAACCACATTCTGTATACTGCATAGCGCACAGTATACACTGTAGATACACTCTGTTTAAATTGTCAGTGAAACATTATGACACTTTAAATCGTAGTACTGCATGTTACATTGTTGTCACATGGCCTCATTACAATGGCTATGTTTGGAATAGCATACTACTAATAAGGCACAAATAGAGAGAGTAGTATGGTAGTATGCTATTCTGAACATTTGTTTAATTTTGAGCAATAGGCTTTTATCATTCTTCCACGATCATGCAGTGGAATCTTCCAGTTCTAGCATTCAACAACTTCCCCCACAGTCTGTTTCAATCACAGTACAAATAGCATGGAATTATCATTGTCTTATTTATGTACAATTTATCTCAAACACTTAATCTAAATAGACCTACCTACCTTCCAATCATTATTCAGGGATGATAAATCCATGTTATTCAATACATTTTATCATTTTAAAGGAGTATGTATGTATGCGAGTAGGCAGCACTTCGCAGAGTATAACTATATCTTGAGAAATGCAAGAATATAGTACAAACAAAAGTACATGTAAACAGTAGAGAGCATTAGAACAAGATGCATTTGCATTCTTCATGCATATCGCCACCTACTGGGCAGATAGGAGAAAGAAAAGAAAGAAGAGAGGGCTATAGGAAAGGAAAATAATAAATCAATCAAATCTGCACAGCCCAGTAGGTGGCGATAAGCACGAAAAATTGCCAAAAAACAAAAGGTCTTTAAGATTGATCTGTTTCTCACCCACATATCATATCGCTTCAGAAGACATGGATTTAACCACTGGAGTCGTATGGATTACTTTTATGCTGTCTTTATGAGCTTTTTGGGGCTTCAAAGTTTTGGTCACCATTCACTTGCATTGTATGGACCTACAGAGCTGAGATATTCTTCTAAAAATCTTCGTTTGTGTTCTGCAGAAGAAAGTTACACACATCTGGGATGGCATGAGGGTGAATAAATGATGAGAGAATATTCATTTTTGGGTGATCTAATCTTCTAAAATAGTGGCTGATATCACATTAGAAATGGAAGGTCAAGTGAAGCGCACTGCACTCTAGTTGTATACTGCACATCTGGCATATAGAGTAGGTCATCCGTGTATTTTATGCATAAAGAAAATCTGCATCCTGTGCATTCTATACATTTAGCATTTTATGGAAACAGTAAGATTAGTATGGTATGTTTGCTACTTTGAACAAACCTACTGTCTTCTAGATTTCCTTGTAGGTGATTTGAAGCATGATTTCTATGAGATGACCTATGGCACATGATGCACAAATAAAGAATGAGTCTTTTGGTAAATTTACCAGCATGACTAAAGAGCACACTGGAAAGAGATGTGATGCTCTACTCAACAAATTCCTGCTGTTGAGACACCTTAACCATTCTTCATCTGACTGAATGCGGCGGCTTTATTGCTAAGTCCATACCCACTATCAGAAGAGTGGAGAAATAATGCAGGTCAACGGAAAACAGACCCTGAGCACAGGCTGGAGCTGAAAGATCAGCCGCTGTGCTGCAGGTAAACAGCTCCCTCTGCCTTTGCCACCCGCTGGGTCTGGATGCTTAGACACAATTTCAAAGGTTACTGAATGGAGGGCAAAGTCTGATCTGCTGAGTGTCAACCCTCCCTGCCACTTTAGCATTTAGTCTAGACGAGCATAAAACCAAACACAGCTGGGGCTGTAAAAGTCTGGAGCAATCAATGAAGTTCAAAGATGAGGTGAATGCAGCCAGCGCTTATGTTTCCTTTATGCCCCATGCAGTTTCTCTGATTACCACAGGGTAGGGCTGGGCGGTATGACAGTAAATACTGTATATAAAAAAGTGTCAATCGAGATTCCGATATGTAGAGATTCTGCTATTCTGTTTATACCACGTAGATGTATCTACATGGCTATCCGTGGACAGGATTGATTCATGTTATTTACATGTTAGGGCAACACAGAGACATGGAGGAATGTAAAAAATTATGTGTCCCAAACAAGTCTCAGATCATTACCTCATCTCTTGTTTGCTGCGATCAGCTAATGTCACTCAATCTGCACCACGCTATCATTCAGGTAGAACTATTCTTTCGACCTCTAAAGATAGCTTTACTAATAATCTTCCAGAATTGCCTCACATACTCAGCAAGCCAAAAAGTCTAGAAAAACTTGATATAAGAACTTGATCTTCTCTAGCACTCTTGATAGTGTCGCCACCCCCTTTGATTAAAGAAAAAAGCCCCGCACCATGATACAATGATAACACTCATGCTCTCAAGAGAGCAGCTTAGAACATGGAGCGCAAGTGGAAGAATACAAAATTAGAGGTATTTCACGGTGCATGGAAGGACAATGTTTGTAGCTACAGACAGGCACTAAAAAGTTGTCAGGTCAGCATATTATGGCAAACTCATAGATAATAACCACAACAATCCTCTGTGTTTATTCAGTACTGTGGCTAAATTGGTTAGGAATAAAGCATTGAATGAACCACATATTCTTTCGCAGCACAATAGTAATGACTTCATGAATTTATTTACTGATAAATTAGAAATCATCAGAAATAAATTGGAATTATGCAATCAACTGTCACTGCACCTCATAAAACAGTGTCTAATACATTTTCTCACGAGCAACTTCAATCCTTCACTGTCATAGGTCATGAAGAGCTAACAAAACTTATAAAAAAATTAAAAGCTACAACATGTATGTTAGATCCAATACCAACTAAGCTCTTAAAAGAGGTATTCCCTGTAATTTCAGAACCTCTTCTTAATATGATGAACTCCTCACTAAACCCCAGGATTCATATCCTGAGGTTACCAGAGCCAGCAAGATCTATCTCCATTCCTGCTTGGTGTCAGACTTTACTGTGACATGTCGCTGAGTGATGATGACAAACTACAGCCAGTGCTAGCCAGACGTCACTTCGGCCTTTAACGATGGACTTCAGAGGATGAACTGATGCCAACTCCAACTGTAAGACATTGAATACTTCATATGCCACTGCCTGAAACTTGGACTTAAGATGTGTCCCAGTCTGGCATGACTGTGCCTCCCTGTGTGCCATGTCTGTGTGTGTCTGTGTTTTTCCCTCTCATTTCTCACAGGTACTGCCCAGCAGCAATCAGCATTGCTATAGCAACTGTGGTTGCATAGCTCGTTTAACAGATCTTCAGTACCTGTGTCCCTTTAATTTCTCCTTTATTTAAACTCTCCTCTGCCTCGTGTTCCCTGCTTATTTGTTTTGTGAGTTCGTGTTTGTAGTTACCTGTCTTGTTGGTTTCCTTTGCCTGAAGATTCTCCAGTTGGTTAGTTTTTTGTCCTTTTTCTGTTTCTGTTGGTTTAGTGCCTTGTGGACAAATTTATGTTGATAATTTTTCTCCATCGTGAGAGTTTTGTTTGTATCCTGTCTTTCTGTTAAATAAAACTTATTTGGACTCCATCTCTGCATTTGGGTCCTCATCTCATCGGTGATCGTGACATAATAAACAAGCCACAGACGGACCCAGCAGAGATGGATTTTTTTTTTTTTATAAATCTGGTTCTCCTGCACGCCAGTACAGCATGAGGACAAGTCCGTGTGGGGGTATGCCCTAGAGTTTTTGACATTATACTCAGGTCTGGGATACAATCAGGCCTGCCTTATTGATCTTTTTAAGGCATGTCTGACTGAACCTATTAAATCTCGTGTCCCAGATGGGTGTGAGGGTGGGAGTCTTCTCTAGGCTATCAGGCTAGCCATGAAGTGGGATGAGTTCATCACAGCCTGTGCCTCGGAGGACTTCCAATCCTTATCCCAACCCGAGGATGATTGCACCCCCCACACGGAAGTGGATGCCTCAGCCACTGCTTCCACACCTCAGAAGAGGAGGAAGAGAAGGAAGAAGCCCAGCCAACCGGCCGAGCCCACTGCGGCTGACAGCATTCAGGCATTGGTTCCCACTGCTGTCCGCCAGCAGGCGGAGGAGCCCGCTGCTGACCGCCAGAAGGCGGAGGAGCCCACTGCTGACCGCCAGGAGGTGGAGGAGGTCTGTCCAGTCCCCTGATGCTGTCGACAAGCCTGCCCAGTTCCCTGTGGACATCTATGAGCTTGCCCAGGTCATCGAGTCAATCCAGTTCCCAGTGGCCACAGCACTGCCGGACCCCACACCAACAACTCCTTTCCCTCCTGACCCCGGTCCAGCGGCTGCCGCCCAGTCCTCTGACCCCTGTCCAGCAGTCGCCACCCAGTCCTCTGATCCCTGTCCAGTGGCTTCCGCCCAGTCTGTTGCCCTCTCTGTCCTTGCCATCCACCTCTCCTCCTCTGTTCCTTCCCTAAAACCTCTTCCCAGGCCGCCGGATCTCACCGCTGCACTGAGGACTCCTCCCAGGCCGCTGGACCCCGCCTCTGCCCTGAGGCCTCCTCCCAGACCACCGGACCCTGCCTCTGCTCTGAGGCTTCCTCCCAGTACACAAGACCCTGCTCCTTTCCTCAAACTTCCTTCCTGGTTTCCCTCCCTTCACTCCCCTTCTTTTGTTCTTTTTGTTCTGTGTTAATAACTATTCTGTTTGTCTTGTTTTATGTTTTATGTTCCCTTTTTTTGGGACGCGAGGAGGCATCCCTTTGAGAGGGGGTAGTTTCAGGATCCTTTCACTTTGTCAGTCTAGATTTTTGTTGTGACAGGGTCCTGACACTTTTGTTCTGTGTCTGTTTTGTTTCGTGTTTTGTCCCTGTGTGAGCACATGGCTTTGGGTTGTGGTTTCCCTGTCGTGCACTATCCGGTTGGTCTTGTGTTTCATGTTCGGAGCATGGGGTCTGGATCCTGACTCTCTTGTCTAGTTCGGTCTCGGTTCTGGTGTCGGGATCCAGACAATCATGCTTCATGTCTTGTCTAGTCTGTTTTTGTGTTGAGCACATGGCTCAGGGTTTTCTCCTGGCCAGGTGCTCTAACTGTCTTTGTTTTTTGTCTCTGTGTGAGCGCACAGCTTTGGGTTTGGTTCCTTTGCCATGTGCTCTTCTGTCTGTTTGGTGTTTCATGTTCGGAACGTGATGTCTGGATCCTCACTCTCCGGTCTAGTTCGGTTTCGGTTCTGGTGTCGGGATCCAAACACTCATGCTCCATGTCTTGTCTTTCTCCCCACCCTCCCTCCCTGGTCGGTCCCTCTTGTGTTGGTTTGCCTGTTGTGGATGCCAGGAGGCGTCTGTCAGGGGAGAGGTACTGTCACAGTCTGGCCTGACTGTGCCTCCTCTGACTGTTTGTGTGTCATGTCTTTGTGTGCCATGTCTGTGTGTGTCAGTGTTTTTCCCTCCTGTTTCTCACAGGTGCTGCCCAGCAGCAATCAGCGTTGCTATAGCATATTCAATCAAATTACACAATGATGACTAAGACTTTATAGATATTACAATTTCATTGTCTGTTAAAGCATGATTTTCTGTAAAGCTGCTTTGAAACGATGTGTGTTGTGAAAAGCGCTATACAAATAAAAATGACTTGACTTGAAATGTCAAGATGCGAAAAAGTTGTAATTAAGTGGTGCTTTTAAAAGTACAATAGAAAAGCGGTGTCTACTTTGTTTATAGTCGTTTACAGTATTGGTTATTTTACAATAAATTTAAATGTGACTCGTTCAATGTGAATTTAGAGTCAGAACAATCCATTTATAGGGCCCTATTTTAAGAGCGCTAAGCACAGCGCTATGCAATACTTCATACACGTAAAGTCAGTGTGTATGGCCATTAAATTTTGGTATTTTCATGCAACATGTCCTAAGTCTAGGTGCAAGTGGGTTTGGTAAAATTGCTTGCGCAAAGCGCTCATGGGCTGGGTCAAGTGCAATTTAATTCTGAAGTTCTTCTCCAGTTATTGAACCATCTGCGTCCTATTGTATAGTCCATTCCCCGTTGAGCACCAGCGATATCAGGCATGTGATTGGTTAAGCACAAATAAGCAGGAAAATGTACTGCGCAAAGCATTTAATCATGGTTAAAGTTAATTTCAACACACACACACACACACACACACATATATATATATAACATTTTATTAAAGATTAAAAATGTTTGTAATTTGGATTGTAATATGATAAACATTGACTCATCTGATGCAGTCATCTCATCTTATTGTGTCCCGCTTATGGCCGTTAGATGGCGGCATTAGCACGTGCAGTACTAACTGAAGCTGTCAACGCAGGCTGTTTTTAACACAGATATGGCATGCAAGGCTATATCGCGAATTCAGTCTTAATTAAATCCATAATGCTGCATTAACGGATATCATACCAATGTCTCAGAGGTCAACATTTGCGGTTTTTAAAAAGTTTTGGATGGGTTTTCCCCTCAACATGTGCTTACTGCAAGTGCTGTTTTTTTACACGTTAATGTGAAAATGACAATGAATAAGCATGTAATATTACATGTTCTTAGAAGTGCCTAAGTTTAACAATCGCAATATTTAACCTGTCAGCAAAAGTGTTAATGGTTCAAACCCATTTTATATCCAACCATTTCATTTCTCTTGATGAATTAATATAAACCTTTCTTACTTGAATTAAGTCCTGACGGTGAAAATCAGGAGCCTCCGTCTCGAGTGTTCTCTACAAAGTGTGTGCGTGACGCAGAAGCAGCTGTGAAGTTTGTGAGCGAAGTTCCGAAGGAAGGTTGAATGACACTTGTTTGGGTGAAAAATGCTTATTGAGAATGCACCGGACAGGACATTGTAGATAACATATGAACTCTTGATTAAATATCAATATTTTATCAATAAATCACTAAAAACATTTTAATTTGTACCGTTTCGGCTGTTATTAAGATCTAAGAAGGTGAAGTGTGTTCTGCAGCACTAACCAATCTTGACATCAGCAGTCTTGGCGATCATGATTTCAAGCTCGATTACACTTCCTAACGGCATTTAGCGTTCTGCGCATGTGTATGCAGGGTTGGGGAGTAACGGAATACATGTAACGGGATTACGTATTTAAAATACAAAATATAAGTAACTGTATTCCACTACAGTTACAATTTAAATCAGTGGTAATTAGAATACAGTTACATTCAAAAAGTATTTTGATTATTGAAGAGATTACTTTGCATTATATTGTCATTTGTTTCATTTAATATTTAGTCCTTTCAGATGGAAAACATTTATACATATAAATGATGCGATCCAAAGTGCATTGGAACAGCGGTGAAACACTTTCTTATGATGTGGTACATTCATACGAGCAGATAGAGAAGGACGTTTGAAGTAAGTTTGTAGCAGAAGAAATAGAAATAAACCTTGTGTAAATTGTCAGTTTTACGCTAATTTAAAATGCTATTTCTAGCCATTTTACATGCACGTTACCAGGCACGATCATATTTTTTTATCAAGAAAATTCACGTTAGGTCATAATTTCTTTTTTTCTAGTAAGATCTTTGATATTAGGGCAAAAATCGTATTCTTGATCATTTTTGTATTGTTTTGCATATAAAAATATCTAAAAATCCTTAAAACAAATAAATTTGATTTATCTTGTTTTAAAAACAACACTGCATAAGATATTTAGGTTTTTCAGAGAATGTATTTTTAACATGTGTATTTTGTCTTACTGTACTGGCAGAGTTTTTATAGTCAAAACAAGTGAAAAAATCTACCAGTGCTGAAGAAGTAATCCAAAGTATTTAGAATACATTACTGACCTTGAGTAATCTAACAGAATACATTACAAATTACATATTACAGCATGTATTCTGTAATCTGTAGTGGAATACATTTCAAAAGTAACCCTCCCAACCCTGTGTGTATGGCACTAGGTAGTTCAATCGAGCTTGAAATCATGACAGTGCCTAGAGACTGCAATGGCAAATTTATTGTGAAAAAGGAGTTACATCTTGGTCTGTTCTCACCCAAAATAATTTTGATCGCTTCAGAAGACATTGATTAAACCACTGGAGTCATATGGATTACTTTTATGCTGCCTTTATGTGCTTTTTGGCGCTTCAAAGTTTTAATCACCATTCACTTGCATTGTATGGACCTACAGGGCTGAAATATTCTTCTAAAAATCTTCTTTTTCATTTTGATTTTCATTTTTGGGTCAACCTTAGGAAGCATCCCATTGTTTTTATTTATTTATTTATTTATATTATTATAATTTTAGCTTTTCTATGACTGTGGGGACTCTGAATGCGTTAGCAAAGTTTGAGCGAAACAATATTCAAACAAAGCACCAGACACTCATAGACACTATTAAGTGTTCAAGCATGTTCCCTAAAACTTTCATAGAAACTCTTCCTTACAGACGTTTAGATCTGTAACACGCACAGTCCAGCAAAATGTAAGTCCAGAAAGCAGCCGAAAAGTCAAACCTCTCTTAATGAATAACACTGTAGTAATGCAGCTAAGTTCACTGTCAATATTTACAAACAGATGGCACAAAATCTGCTCTTGACTCTGCGCTTAACATTTTGAAGAAGAACACAGAACTCAAACCTGTAGTGTGTGTCTCATTCGTGTTGCCCAGCGGCACTTCTGCTTCAGAGTAGTCTTTGAACTGAACTTCCCTCACGGTAACAGTCCAGATTTTACCAGCGATCGCTTCTCTGAACGACTGAATATAATCCATACTTAGAACGAAACTTCCAATAAAAAACAAACAACACTGCTCATTTATGTTCTCGCCATGGCAGACATCAGAAACAGTGAACCGCGCAGAAACAGGAAACTGACAGCTGCTGCTAAACTTTCTCCCGTTACTTACGCTGAACGCGCCGCACGCGCAGAGCGACGCAACTAGAACGCTCCCGCCGTCAACACTGCTGGGCATGCAAGAAATGGAATAATGACGTAAACAAATTCTCTGATTGGTCGACCGCGCACCGACGTCAGGGATACGTGCGCCAAGATAGACGCGTCGCGTCGCAGGAAGTGTAGCTAGTTACAGTGCCTCATTGCGACTTAAAAAAATGATAAATACTTACCACTCGAGAAAAATTATTTGATTTAACAAAAACGCATTTTTAAGTTCATATTTATTAGACTGCTCTTATAAGGACTTTGTGGTGCATGTTGGTCCTAAATATTGTTGGTGAATTGGTCCTAAATATTAAACACAACGCAGTAAGCAATACGATAAACTACAACACACAATACAGTGCAGTGCATTACATCATATTCAGTAGGCCTATTATTCAGTGTATTTACCTGGTGGTCTGGACCTGGTAACATCATGGTATTCTTTGAAGTACCTTGGAATACTGTATAAATCCATGGTACTGTATATGAATAGAATCATTACTATATATGGTATCACTCACTGATCTACAGTATGCTGTATATAAAGTATATACTGTATATACAGTATATACTGGCGGCTAAAAGTTTGGAATAATGTACAGAATTTGCTCTTTTATGGAAAGAAATTGGTACTTTTATTCACCAAAGTGACATTCAACTAATCACAATGTATAGTCAGGACATTAAAAACATGAAAAATTACTATTACAATAAAAAAAAATAAAATAAAAAAAAAAAAAAATTCAGAACTTCTTAAACTACTTCAAAGAGTTCTCATCAAAAAATCCTGAACGTGCATCAATGACAGCTTTACAGATCCTTGGCATTCTAGCTGTCAGTTTGTCCAGATACTCAGGTGACATTTCACCGCACACTTCCTGTAGCACTTGCCATAGATGTGGCTGTCTTGTCGGGCACTTCTCACGCACCTTACAGTCTAGCTGATCCCACAAAAGCTCAATGGGGTTAAGATCCATAACACTCTTTTCCAGTTATCTTTTGTCCAATGTCTGTGTTTCTTTGCCCACTCTAACCTTTTCTTTTTGTTTTTCTGTATCAAGTGGCTTTTTATTTGCAATTCTTCCCATAAGACCTGCACCCCTGAGTCTTCTCTTTACTGTTGTACATGAAACTGGTGTTGAGCAGGTAAAATTCAATGAAGCTGTCAGCTGAGGACATGTGAGGCATCTATTTCTCAAACTAGAGACTCTGATGTACTTATCCTCTTGTTCCAGATCTCTTTCTGTCCTTGTTAGAGCCAGTTGTCCTTTGTATTTGAAGACTGTAGTATACACCTTTGTATGAAATCTTCAATTTTTTGGCAATTTCAAGCATTGTATAGCCTTCATTCCTCAAAACAATGATTGACTGGCGAGTTTCTAGAGAAAGCTGTTTCTTTTTTGCCATTTTTGAGCTAATATTGACCTTAAGACGTGCCAGTCTATTGCATACTGTGGCAACTCAAAAACAAACACAAAGACAATGTTAAGCTTAATTTAATGAACCAAATAGCTTTCAACTGTGTTTGATATAATGGCAAGTGATTTTCTAGTACCAAATTAGCAATTTAGCATGATTACTCAAGGATAAGGTGTTGGAGTGATGGCTGCTGGAAATGGGGCCTGTTTAGATTTGATCAAAAATGACTTTTTTCAAATAGTGATGGTGCTGTTTTTTTACATCAGTAATGTCCTGACTATACTTTGTGAACAGTTGAATGCCACTTTGGTGAATTAAAGTACCAATTTCCTTCCGAAACAGCTAAATCTGTACATTATTCCAAACTTTTGGCCACCAGTATATATATATATATATATATATATATATATATATATATATATATATATATATATATATATATATATATATATATGTCTGATATACTTCCATTCTATTGCCTCATACTGTATGAACAGTAACACAATTAACATCATTTAAAAAACATTAACACATATTATTGCATTTTATATAGTGTCAGAAAACGCTTATTCATATATTTCATAATCATATGCAGAGTGAAATTTTTAAATGACACTGCTGTACTCAGCCTTTTAAATGATGGCACAGCTAATCCAGGTACAAGAAAAACATTATTAGAGGTAAAAAGTAAATTTCTCAGTTGTTCCCTGAATTATTGTTAGATATGATGCATTAATACAGATTTGGTGCTGCCGGGTTTTGACTTAGAAGCAGATCTGTAAATAAAATGATACTTAACTTTTAATTAACTGCTTGTTATGATTTCTATGCTGATAAATTCACAACACAGGAAAAAAATTATTGATTATTTTGGTGAGGCAAGTGGCTTATTTTGGGCTTTTTTTTCCAGACCAGGTTGCTTGTTTCTCTTACAAAATCTGGCAACACTGCAATTGGTATTTCACCGACCCCTTAAGGCAGAGTACTGTCATTTTAAAAAGAACATTATTAACCATTCTTTTATTTTGTTCTAACCGGTAACCTTTTGGAAAGGAGGCTCTGAACTTCTGAACCAGAACGGAAAAATACAGCTTTTGCTCAGAACGAACCGAAAAGAAAACATTTCATTTTTAGTCCCTGAATGTAACACATACAGTATACTTATGATGTGTAACTGTTGTGGATGGGTAAGTGTTCATAGTATATTGATGGGCCTGTATAATGTTTTATCTTTTTATCTTTAATGTTTTGTTGTTTCATGATGCTTTGTAATGCACATTAGTTATTTATATTGTGAGATGGTTTAGGTCGTATTATTGTTCAGTTATTTAGTGTGTCTTATTTATGATTGGATTTAAATGACAAGTCGTTGTATATGTGTATGCACCATGAGTCCAAGACAAATTTCCCTTCGGGGACAATAAAGTGTTTTTCATTTAATTTCAAAGTGATATTGTTCTTGGGTACACTGCAGCTGAGTGATGGTAGAAAAATGCAATTAAAAAAATCAGTAGAGAAGAACAGGGTGGGCAGGGTAATGTCAGGTGAGCAGCATTAAACTGTGAGCTTCAGGAAAAAAAAATGTATCGGAAGAAAATAGTGAATAAGACAAAAATTCTGGTGTTTTTATAATTTCACTGAAAGCACATAACAAATGTGTATGAAGACTTTGTATTTTCAAACAACCCTGACAAGAGGTACAACGGTGGTAAAACCATGGTGCTTTTTTTAAGAGATGCTTCTCAAAATGTAAAGGTAAATAACAATATACAATGTGAGTAATGGCTGGAGAGCTTTCATATTATGCTCTTCATTTTTATCTGGAGCAGTAAATATCACAAGAAATATCTCTTTGTTACAGATGTTTATGGCATGTTATTTGATTTTACCATGGTAACATGCTTCAGACATGGCTTGACCTTTGGTTATGCCCTGCTATCACATGCTGGTCTATGCTAACATGGCAAAATTAAAATAAACTTTGAATTCACAGGTAATCTTGCTGTAATTATACAGAGACACAATTATATTTTAACTTGATAAAAACAGCTTGCAGACACCGATCAGTAGATCCCCTCCTCCCTAATGACATCTATACTGCTCATCTGATGATATGAGAGCAAATGCTAATTGCAAAGATTGTTCAGTGTCTTTTTATAATTATATCCCAAAGGGTTACAAATGAAATGTACCTCACAGGCCAAATTTACACAGATTCCAAAAACCCAAATATGTTCTCGAGTGAACCTCCCTCTGTTGGCTGGTAATAGTATCACACACTAAAAGCATATTCAGCCCTTTTGAATTGAAAACAAAACAAAGATAGCATACCTAAAAACAAGTGCTGACAAAAGACTTTCTAAAAATCCCCAGCCAGCCTATTATTGTGATTCAACATCTGAAAGTTATTAACTGAGTAGAACAGAAGCCAGAATCTTTAGACGTCCAGCCAAAATAGCTGTTTTTAGAGAAACACTGAGCACAATGAGACTACATCTGATGGATGAAACAATCGCTGTGCTGGTTGTCATGGGGATTAAAATAAGCTTCCTCCAACTCATCCTGACCGTGCATTTCATCTTTGCTCCATCTGGTCATTCTTGTGCAGGAACTGTGTTTTAAAAGAATAATTCACCCCAAAATGAAATTTCAGAGGATATTTACTCTCCCTTATGTTGTTCCAAACTCGTATGTCCGATTTAAATTTGTAGGATGGAGAAGGAGATTTGAGAGCTGCAGCAGATGGGAAGATTTCCCATGAATAGTGACCTAACTTTCACTCTATTCTTCAAACAAATCTATCATATGTCTTCAGAAGACTTGGAATTTAGCACACAAATCATATGAACTACATGTATGGTTCTTTTATTTATTTATTTTTTGGTCTTTTTGGAGCTTGCCAGTTGTGGTCACTTTAAACTATGAAATTACAAAAAATAACAGTATATATATATATATATATATATATTTTACTGTATATACAGTAGTTGAGTAAACACTGACAGAATTGTCATTTTTGGATGAACTTTACCTTTAAGGGCACATGGAAGCTAAGACGCAGCCCGTATTGTGCTTCAATATATTATATATAATGCAATTCAAAAACCAGCATAGTCATCAATTATTTGTTAACGATTGTGAAGTTAAAGGGGTTCCGAACCTTTGTGTGCTGGGCTTCAGTGGTAGATGGGTGAACAATTATCCTAGCAATCACAGGCTCAACAGAGACACTGAGAAATACAATTCATTCTAAGTTCTCCACAAGCCCTGATGTAATTAAAGCACAGTTTAATTTGATCGGCCCTATGAAAGATCCATCATGCTCATTTCACAGACGAGAAATAAAATACAGTGCTGTGGAAAAGTATTTGCCCCCATCCTCATTTCTTCTTTTTTTTGTGTATATCTCATACTGAATTGTTTAACAAAAAACAAAGGCAATCTGAGGAAACACAAAATACAGTATTTAAATGATAATTTTATTTACTGAAGAAAAAAATTTATCCAATACCAACTTGGCCTGTGTGAAAAAGTATTTGCCCTTAGTTAATAAATCCCCAAATCTATGAAACTGCATTCATAATGGGGTTCAGCTGGACTAGACACACCCAGGCCTGATTACTGCCAGCCCTGTTCAATAAAATCAACACCTACTGTAAATAGAACATTTTCAGTAGCATGAAGTTGGCTAAAAGGTCTCACCCATGTAGCACACTTTGCCAAGGTCAAAAGAAATTCCAGAAATGATGAGGAAAAAGGTGATTGAAATACATTAGTCTGGGAAGGGTTACAAAGCTATTTAAAAGGCTCTGGGACTCCAAAGAAACACAGTGAGAGCCATTATCTCCAAATGTTATGTTATATCTCATTTGAAAATCTAGAACAATTTAGTATGAATAATACACAAAAACAGAAGAAATTAGGATGGGGGCAAATACTTAACCACAGCACTGTAAGCCCTATTAGTGAGGGAGATTAAAGCCGGGCTTCCCTCCCTACCAACATTCTCTTTCCTCTCATTGTGTTCAGTGTTCAATGTATTTTAATTTCAACAATGGAAGAGGATCAGGGGCAATAAGATGGGGCACGCTGAATTAGTTCAGTTGTTCGGCATTAGAAACGAATATTGATTCATCAAATGATCCAAAAAATAATGGTGTGGCTTTTTCCAGATATATACAACATCATAGTAACCATATGATAACATCTTATAAGTCAAACCAATGATGGGACCCTTAAGCAAAAAGTCCACCCACAAATGAAAAATGTATCATCATCCTCATCCTCATGTCATTCCAAACCTATGTTATTTCCTGCTGATTTTAATCCGAGCACAAGCATATATTTATGTTGAATATGTTCCTATATGTTTTTTTCAATAAACTGGAATTTATTTGATTTTAAATACATTTTAATGATTGCTGAAAGACAAAATATAATTTTTCCTGTAGCATCTTGCCTTAAAGCTGAAGAGTGCAATTTCTATTGCACTAGCACCACCAAATGGAATTGCAAAAATCAACATTGTTTTCAAACAGATTTCCCAGCCTAGTCTCATAGAATGAACATTAGTATAGATGAAATTACTCTGACGTCACACCACAGGAAACACCACTTCCGGGCTCTTTCGAGCAGCAGATTTCAATGGTGGAATCAGGCAGTGCTGCAGTTTTAATAATCTTAAGCTTTACAGAATGTAAAAATGTATTGTTATATGTTAATAAAAGTTATTATAAAGGAATATATATGGTTTACAGTGAAGAAAGTATGTGGATTCTTTTCTGAAATATCGGCAAAACAAGTTTAAACTTGGTTCAATGAGCCTGTATGATTATATCGGACATGTAACAGGTTGATGAATACACATCCTCACATGTTTAACACACTTCTAAAGCCTAAGAATCTGGATACTTAGAAATGAAAACTACCATCAGACATACAATATGTGTCTTAACTGCTTAAATTATTAACCCACATACAATAAATAACATTTTACTTTAATATGATCATATTCCATACTAAAACTTAATAACAGCTATTTCGATTGAACAATATTATTTACTGCATTCAAAATAAATGCAAAGACATAATTTTCACAATTGAATATTTGCACGAATTAGTGGATCCACAAGGTGGCAATACTCACATTTGAGCCATTGTTTACCAGACGTAATCGCTAGTAAAGTAGATGCGCACGTCAAGAGCGCATGTCAGTAGGATACCTGCATTTGTATAACTCGAGTCTGAAGGACTATAAAGACATCTTTATGGGTCTAAACTCCTGAAGAGAAATTGTCTGGTGTCTAATAGCAGTCGTAGCGCACATGCACCAACTGCCTGTGTATGCGTGCCCCGTCAAATGGAGTATACTTTGACAGGCACTTGTTCGACTGTACGCAGACGCTGAACGTTTGCCTCAAAATTGAACTATACTTTGGACTTTATTCCAGTGTCATTACGGACCGCTCAAACAAACACAGCAATTTTAGAACACCACAGAGACTCAATGTTTACAGTTTTCAAGGAAATCAACCTACAAAGGGCTTACTTGTAACTGTCTCTGCATACTAAGATGGGAAAGAAGAAATATTTTAACACACACTTCACCTTTAAGTAAATAAAATGCTGAAGGAATACTCTGCTTCCGACCCACATGACCGACATCATCTCTAACCCTCAGTAGAGATGGATCTCATTACTTAACCACCACCAGATCTCCCATTTCCACAGTGAATGTGTCCACACAGATACACACACATGCGTTCCACAACAACACAAGGATGAACATCTGCACATTACCCTAAGCCTTTCACAGTTTACAGGCCCAATTAGACAGACACAAATGGAGCACAAACTGAATGCAGCTGGGCAGATGCACCTAATAGAGAAGTGCAGTGAAGCTCTACTGCTGTAATGAACGGGCACTAAATACAATCAGATTATGCCAGACACAGCACACCTCGCACAGCACACCTCGCACAGCAGCTGTATTTATGCTAGATGATAAGGTAAAATGTTATTTAAGCCACAAAATGTGGTGCAGAGGAAGGATTGTGGATCTGGAGACTCTCCAGTGCATGATGTGCAATCCTTAAAGATAAACAATCCTTAAAGTTCACCCCAAAATGAGAATTCAGTCATTGTTTACTCACCCCTGTGTTGTTATAACCCCATTTGACTTTTTATTTGGAATGTCCAATTCCCAATGCGATCTAAGTCCTTGTGTTGGCGTAGTGACTCGCCTCAATCCAGGTGGCGGAGGATGAATCTCAGTTGCCTCCACGTCTGAGACCGTCAATCCGAGCATTTTATCAAGTTGCTTGTTGAGCGTGTTACCGCAGAGATGTAGCGCGTGTGGAGGCTTCACGCTATTCTCCGCAGCATCCATGCACAACTCACCACGTGCCCCACAGAGAGCGAGAACCACACATTGTAGCGACCACAAGGAGGTTACCCCTTGTGACTCTACCCTCCCTAGCAACCAGGCCAATTTGGTTGCTTAGGAGACCTGGCTGGAGTCACTCAGCACGCCCTGGATTCGAACTCGTGACTCCAGGGGTGGTAGTCAGCGTCTTTACTCTCTGAGCTACCCAGGCCCCCTTCTTTCTTTTTCTTAACACAAAGTGAGATATTGTGAAAAAAATTTGTGCTTAGTGATGTCAAACAATGGTAGTTTATGGTGACCACCTCTTTAAGCTTCAAAAGAATGCAAAAGTATATTTCAGAAGTCTAATAAATTATTCCATGAGACTCATGATTGTTATGAAAGCATACGATGAACTTTGGTGAGAAACAAACTGAAATCGAATGCATTATTTAGTGAAACTGTTGACCGACTGTTACTCTCCTCTGCACGTTAATGAGACTGCACGAATAGGGTGTTCAAGAGAAAATACGTTTTGTTTATCTAAAAACAGGTCCACCACAGCGATAGAAACAACAGAACACAACACAGCTGTACACAAACCAGAGAACCAAACTTACTAAATATGTCTGATGAGTTTGTGGTCGGAAAATAGGTGCATTTCTTTACCCAGCTTTATTTGTTTGAAACAAAGTACTCAATCAAACTGAGAGAGATAGACAGAGGCTGATGGGAGCCACAGTCACATCGTGCCCTAACCTGACAGCAAATGACACATGATAAAAGGTTTATTTTCTAATCAAAATTTTGGTCCTAACCAGCCGTGACAGTAATTTTCAGCATCGCGGCGGGAAACCCTGCCCACTATGAACTGACACCGGTCTAAAAACTTTCTCATAACATTTTATTGAAGCCTGCATCTCACTAGCTGGTTAAAAACGACTTTATTTTGGATGACAATATAACACCTACCGAATGTTTTCGCTGAGGTATCGATCTCTTCAGTCGGAGCTCTATCACAAATGCACACCTGTTCAGAATGGAGATGAAACATTCCAGCTTCATCTGTCTCTCTGTTTGGTTGAATACTCTGTTTCAAACAAACAAGGCAATGCAAAGAAATGCATCTGTTCTCCGACTACATACTCATCAGACATATTTAGTACGTTCGGTTCTCTGGTCTGTGTGCAGCTGTGTTGTGTTCTGTTGTTTCTATCACTGTGGTGGGCCTGTTTTTATATAAACAAACCATTTTATCTTGAACGCCCCATGTGTGAATTGTTTCTCTCGTGCAGTCTCATGAACGTGCAGAGGAGAGTAATGGTCGGTCAACAGTTTCACTAAATAATACATTCGATTTTGGTTTGTTTCTCACAAAAGCTCATCGTATGCTTTCATAACAATCATGAGTCTCATGGAATAATTTATTAGACTTCTGAATTATACTTTTGCATCCTTTTGAGGCTTGACTAGATGGTGACACCATTAACTGCCATTGCATGACAACATTGAGCACAATTTTTTTTTCATAATTTCTCCCTTTGTGTTAAGAAAAAGAAAGAAAGTCAAATGGGATTATAACAACACAGGGGAGAGTAAACAATGACAGAATTTTCTTTTTTGGGTGAACTAAACCTTTAAGTCAATCATTCCTGTAAAGGTGATGTGTGTTGATTTTTGGATTCCAATTGAACGTGCAGAGACAATAAGCAAGCCATTTGTGGGCTGACTTCCTGAAAAGTGTAAACACTGCTTACAACTAATGAGAGCACTGAAACAGAGATAGTTTAATTGGATCTTGGCTTAAACCTTACTAGCAAAAATGTGAATAGAGTTCAATTCATTTTCAAAAATCAGTTCTTTCAAACTGTCCATTTAATGAAACCGTTCAAAACACTGATTCAGTTATTAGTTTGCATCGCCAATTAAAAAAATTTTCACTGAAGTCCCTGTGGGCCATTTCATATGCTTTAAAATGTTTTTGCAAAAACATTGTATATGTAGGTAAATATTGCTTTTTAATACTATGTGTTGTTATATTGGTGCATATTAATGCAAATGATTAAATATCATTCTTTTCATTTAGTGAAACACTGGAAATGCCATTCTTATTTTTTACTATTTTGACTGTTTTACGTCTTTACATATATATATATATATATATATATATATATATATATATATATATATATATATATATATACACACACACACACACACACACACACACACACACACACACACACCTGTATATAGAGCGCTATATCATCCTGCCCAACAGATTAGTGCAATTTTTGTGTGTGTGTGTGTGTGTGTGTGGGTTACACACTTCTCCTTTTGAGGCACAACACTCAGGTGGAACGGCTTCATGCAGGTGGATAATGTGTTGTTCTCAGGGGTATGATTGCAGTCACGTGCAAGCCAAGATGTGATTGCCTCAGACAAAAGTATTGCTTTTTCTCTCTGCACACTGACATCACCATCTAACTGATGATTATGTTGTCCAAACTGCAAAGAAACGCATGAATATTCACAAGGCAAAAGGCAGATGATTCAGCCTAGAACAGCATCTTGGAAGAGTCTGAATCATTTCACTAGATGCATGAGTGTATAATAGCCCCACAACTCTGTATGGGCAACAAACCTCAACCCAAAACCACCTCCCCACTCTAATCTTAGCTCAAAAGGGTCTATCAGCTCAAATCTTTGCAGTCATGAGAGGCCTGAGACATATCTTCTCATCGGAGACCTGTGGGAGCTGACCGGAGTGTTTTTTAATGGTATGCTATTTTATTTCCTCTGCTCAGTTGACCTTAGTTGTTGTTCAGCCATTGCTGTGAGAACCAGAGTCTAAAGTTACACAAAGCTTTCATCACTCACAAGTCTGACTACCATCGTGGCAATTAATCATCCACTAGATTTTTGTAACAGCGATCAATCATCCAAGACTTTCATATCAGTGACCAATTATCTGCTAGACTCTTGTCCTGGTGACCAATCACCTGCTAGGCTCTTATCTCGGTGACCAATAACTTGCTAGACTTTTGAACTGGTGACTAATCATCTGCTAGAGTCTCATTAAGGTGACCAGTCATTTGCTTGACTCTCATCACAGCAACCAATCATCTGCTAGACTCTCGTCATAGTGACCAATCACTCGCTAGACTCTTGTCACGGCAGCCAATCATTCACTAGACTCTTCTCACAGCGACCATGGGCCACAGAAACCGTTTTGAATTACAGGACTTGTAAGACATTGTGAGCCACCATAATTTATAGTGCCCATAAACTAATTAAAGTAAACAGAGCCGAGTTTCAAAATGTGACATTTGACAGTAACTCTTATTTTAAAAAAACAAAACAAAAATCATATTCCCAACAAAATAAACATCCCCCTTATCATAAAAAATATGCAGAAATAAACACTTTATGTAATTTCTATTTAGTCTAATTTGAGAGTAGTCTGCTAATTGTTTATTGTGTTGATTGAGTCACACGACTAAATTAATCAAGCATTCAAAAGAATCAGAGGTAGATCTTTGTGATAGGTTGCGTGGCCTACCATCCAACAATGTTGACTGCCATTTTACACATTCACACCAAAGTACAGTACTCGCCATGCTGATTCTGTGACCTTTGAGAGCAACCAATTATTCGCTAGATTCTCATCATGGCAACCAGTCATCCACTAGGCTCTTACAGTTCCATACACGAGGGGGTGGCAGGCAGCTTTAACGCCAGGCATTTCCTGATGGCATTTGTGGAGGAAAAATCCCTCTACAAAGAGAATCGCATCAGAGAGACAGAGCTATTTTTAGCGGATAAGCCTCTCGTCATGCTGAATTGTGTTCATTTTAGCATCAGGCCTTTATTTTCTGTAGTTGGTATTATGTCATATCTGTTCTGATTTCAGAGTCTACAGAAAGGGTTTAGCTTCAGAAATCTGTAGAAGGGTTTAGAAGAGTAGGACACACCTGAACAAAAAGCCACTTGCTGGGAAAGAGAGCACTGTCATTCTAAAAAGTTTGCTTCTTGGCTCATCAATCTGATATTTTACAGAAATAGAGTAAGCGGTTAGAATTATAATTAGTATGATACAGGGATTTAAAATTGGGCAGGGGCTCAAACTTTGTCTCTAATTGGTCAGGTTTAATGCATCTAAATAAGATCTCCTCTTACTTTATAAAATGGATTGATCTGAATCCAAATTCTGATCGCATACAAGAATATGCTCTAATAAGCAGAATTTTTTTATTTTTTAGCAATATATTAATTGCCAAATATATTTATAGTATATTTATATATTTATAATCGACATTACTCTTGCTTCATTCATCATCTTGGATGTATTCTTTGCAATTTATTATGGAATTGCCATACCTGTGAAGGATACAGCATACTTCAGTCCAAAGCAATGTACAGTGCATTCAAGGTAAACATTTAGTCAGTATGTGCTTTCCCTGGGAACCAAATCCATGGCCTTAGAATTGCTAGAGCCATACTTTACCAGTTGAGCTACATGAAAACATAACAGGTAACTTAGAACAGTGTTTCTCAACTGGTTTTGCTTTGGAGCCCAGATTTTACATTGGACATCAAATGGCGATCCAAAGAATAATAGCCTCAGCACATTTAGAAACATAAACTACAACTGCCACAGTTGTAATAAAAATGAGTTCTAATTGATTCTACCTAAAATATTATTTAATATTAAACCATAACATGTCAAAATATCACAATTACTGTTACTACTGTAAAATCCTGATGCATGTTAGTAAAGGTGATGTGTAATTTGTAAAAAAAAAAGAAAAGAAAAAAAAAAAAGAAAAATTATTTTGGCGCATGGCACAATGTAGCATCTTTCGGGTTGTCTACTTTCTGTTTGAGAGGTTTGAATTCCTCCATAGCTCTTTAACCTCCTGAAACCCCCGCATGCCTGCTGTGTGCATTTTCCATTTCCCTTCAGTAGCACCTAATAAACAAGCAAAAAATAAATAAAAAATAAAAAATTATATATATATATATATATATATATATTTTCTTTTTTTCAAGAGCAAGTAGTTTTCCTAAAAATGTATGTCCACATATGTGGACAGCAGGACTAAGTTGTGAAATTTTAAGTAATTTCAAGCTATAGAAATTTGATTTTTTCATCAAATTGTTTATTATGTTTCCAGGAGTGTTAGTTATTCATGTTTTTGAGATGTTATAGACATTACAGCTGATTTTCTATAAAGCTGAATTAATAATTCTTATTAAAAGTAATTGCCAGCATCATCAAATCACTGCCAACCATGTTAAAATAAAATTTAGCATTCTGAATCTATGTATCGATTATCATTGTCTCATGTCTGCCAAACATGTTTTTGAGTGGTCAAAACATAATTTGCAGCCTGAATCGGAACTTTTAGTTGGATTTTAGGAGTGAATGCACTTAACTGCTAGAAAGCTATAGGATGCACCCTTGCTCCCTATTTAGTGAATGACTTAATCTCCCATGTGCTGTCTGTCTGCACTGGTCTCAGAACAGTTTTAAATGCACCTTATTTTCATCCTTACTCCATATAAAGCCTCTGAAAGCAACATTTTTCAGCTTTTGCATAAATACATTTATTCTCAATATGAAAATGTATAGTAAATATATAGGAATGCATTTACTAGAATTAATAAATAGAACCGTTTTGTACAGTTATAAGAAAATAAAACAATAACAAAATTTATATTAAAATGAAGCGAATTAACCCACAGTTGCAGAGTCTTGTGAACAGTATTCAGATGATTTTAATTCATTTATATTATACATTGTTCTTTCCCTGTCTGTGAACCTATCCGAACAGACCTGTGACCCACTTTTAGGGCACGACGCACCAGTTGAGAAACACTGAAAAAACCTAAACACTAATATCTTTTCATATGAAAACGCTTTGATTTCGCTGCATTTACGCCTCTCATCCACACTAGAACTGCACTTTTCCTCCACCGAAAACAGAGTGTTTTGAAAAGTCTGGTGCTGGACATCAGTGTATAGGTGACAGCAGTGCAGGAACAAGGGGGCGATGGATGATGGATCAGCCTGGGGGGACAGGAAACATACCTCCATCCTGGCCAACCGTTTCTCACTCCCCCTCCTTAATGACTATCTGTCGACTGGTGTTTATGCTGAAGATATATAGCAAAAAAGAGGCTACTAGCTTCTACCAAACTACTGCTATCTGTAGTGCTGCTCTGATCTAACTTCTAGATCACAAAGAGCTGCATGTGGTACCTTTTAATGTGCCACTTCTAGAGTACTACAGCCTCTGTAGACGTACTGTACACTTTAAAGGTTAGGAAGACCTGGGAAGTTGCTAACCAAGTCTGTTTTGATTAAGGCAAAGTCCCACTACCTGACTTGAAACAACTTGACTTTGATAAGGGATGTCACACCTACTGACTGTTTTTGCCAACATGTAACTTTGATTCCCACAGAGAAAAATAATCTAACCAACAAACAACGTTATAATAATTTTTCTTAAATTTAACCCCAAACCGTAAAACTGACTATGATTTTAATAGGAAAATCAATGTTGTGTACCACGGAAGAAAGAGAAACATTGGGTTTTGAACAAACATTCTTGCAATTTTTTAGTTTAACCCCTAACTCAAACCCCAAACCTAAACCAAACCATGAAGTTTAACCCTTTAACCAAACCATGCCATGATTTTAATAGGAAAATAATTTTTGGGTATCACGGAAGAAAGAAAACATCAGGGTTTGGAACGAGAGGAGTGAAGCGTATTACAGGTTACTGACATGCATCAGTCACTGGTATTGCATAAATAAACATGGAATGAGTAACCAAATTTGTTCACAGATGTTTCCTTTCTTAAAATAAAGTGTTGATAGGAGGCTAGCTAATTGTGATGTCTTCATTGTATCTATTTGAAATTCTGATTCTTGATTGGTTGGTCTCTATGGGGGTAAAAGTCATCCTTTTTGTACAAGCTAAGCCGTACGATATCTTACGATTTCCCTGTTTTCCTGTTGGAGGTCCATCGCACTCACGATTAAGAACTGAAGAGGGCTTGAAAGAGTAAAAGACTCTCTCTGACTAAGCTATACTTTTGAAACAAATTTTACCCTCTAAGTTAGCTACTATAAATTTGACTGGAGATGTCCTCAATTTTTGGGAAATGATTTATAAAATATCAATAATACTACTTTTTTTTTCATTCTAAAAAATGCAAGAAATTTTCTTTGTGGCATAGGGTTAGAGTTAGTAGTGTTCATAACTAATGTCAGATAAAATTATGTGTATGAGTGGGGGTCAGGGTTTGCCAAAATTGTCCCAAAATGTCCACACAAGGATAGATAAAGCTACACTATGTACAGTAAGATTCTTTTGTTAGAAATAAACAAAATGTATTAATGAGCAAGTACACCAACAGTCCGTCTTCCAAACCATGTATTTGCCTTACCCTGATTCACTACGTTAAGCCTATAATAATGATTGATATTTTAGAGCTGTTGGGATGGATTTGCCTGGAAATTGCATACTTCCATCAGTCATCCGTGCATGTTTACATCACGTCCGTAAATAAAGAAAAGAAGGTCCAGCTAGCTACTACAGCACTTGTATATGTGCGGTGATAGGCGTGGTGGTAGGTTGAAGCTGACAGCTTGTAGCCACAACACATGAGCAACATTGACCCTGGATCATTAAAAAAGACAGCCCTCTGAGGAAATCACCCGTTTTCAAAATAAAGAAACCGAGAACCGAGAAGAGTCTGCAAGCAAAAAGGGAAAGCGAGAGAGCCCGTAATAAAACACGAAACAACATTGGCTTGGCTTTTTCAGAGGTGGCGACAACTCCGAGAATGGATTTAAAACCGACCCAGAGATGGAGTTTTTCTTGCTTGACAGGTAAGACTATTTTACTGGACTGATAAAATTAAGAGACAGGTCTGGACCGTTGTATTGGACCGTATCTTAACGCGGTTGTTCGTTAGATAGCGTTAGCCACTCAAATGGGGCATTTTATTATGGATTCAATTTCATTTTCAAGGAAGGGCAATGGGAAAAAAATTAACTTTATGCTGGTAACAGCGGCAATCTTTAAACCAGTTACTACCTTGTTCTATTTGCCTGCCAGCTAAATGATAATTTCCACCATTTGCACCATTTCCACTGTTCGACTTCATCTGATATGACTAGCAATCGTTATGTCTAATGTCATCATTGCCTAACTTTTGTAATGCTATTTATTTGTAAAAACAAAATGTCAACAAGTCAAAACAACAGCAGATGATGTGCTACTTACCTGCTGTTAAGAAGAAAAAGGATATCCGTCTTTTTCTTCCTTTCGATATTTATTTTTATTTTTTTGAGGATAGGGGGCGAGTCTTGTTGTTGAAAGTGACATTTGCTCTGATAAGTTGATCACCTGTAACCATGGTTAAGGCCCGTTCACACCAAGAATGATAACTATAAAGATATTAGCGTCCACACCAACAGATGATAACGTTCTGTTTATTCTAAGCACGTGCTGCAATTATGTTCACAGTCAAGACAACTGATGTAGATGACCTGCTACTGCTCTACATTTAGCAAAGAAACCAAAAGAAAAACAGACAGATACAACTTCAAAGGAGACAAAACAATGCAAAGGAGACAAAACTATGTTGTCGACATTAGCGCTGGATACTTAAGGTAATTTTATGCAACCAGCTTGCGTTAGCTTTTCATTATCTCGTCTCCATTAATAGTGAGGAAAAATGCAGAAAAACATTGCCAGTTCTTGAGCAGGAGTTTCCAATTCGTTTGTGTGCGTAATAATAAGTGGCGATCTGGAGCTGGAATGTGTTATTTTGAAGATGAGTGCAAGTTACGGCTCGAGCCCTTTAAAGTTGGATGGATTTTGATTGCCTGTTAATGTTTTTATCGTTCATCAGCTGGAAAAAAAATTGCTCTGAAAGTGATCCCAATGATATATTTCCACAGTGTCGTTATAGTTGTGGACTCTGCTATTCTCTTACAGTAAGAACAATTTTTTAAACTTTATGGTTATAGTTATCGTTATAGTTATTGGTCTTGGTGTGAACAGGCCTTTACACCAGTGGTATTCAAACCATCACATTCATTCATGCAGAAGAGCAGAGCCAAAGCCCGACTGATGTAATTCCCAAAACAGTGTGCTTCCTCAAGTAACTTGCAGTTCTATGCTTCAACCGCTAGAGGGCCAAAAGTTACATAGTGTAGCTTTAAATCACCCTAATTTTGTAAAGCTAATGGTCAGCACAAGGAAAACGGCTTCATAAACATACTAAATAATGTCTTGATGAAAATGTATAAATGCACAAAGGTTTCTGTGCAACATGATCACATGGGATGTCGGCATGTTGTTTCCAAGACTTCCGGTACCCTAGGATCAACCACATTATACAGACTCACCGACAACTGCTAGCATCAGACATTTTTGCATCGGCTCCAGCATGTTTACCTTCCCAAGTGGCGTGACTGGTAGCGCATTGTGTCAGCAGCATGGGAGACACGGGTTAAGATCCCTTGTTGAAACCAGGAAGTAATCGTGTTTGCATAATCAGTGATGAGAGTGACAAGGGGGTTGCATTTGTCCCTTTAACATTACATTTTTACTCCACTGATGGTTAGGTTTAGATTTGAGGTTTTTGATGGGTTGGGTGGGTTCAGTTTATAAAATATGCATTCCTCTTGACTGTATTACATCCTGTACAGCTGAAAACAACTCGTTACACAAAACAGAGGACATTACAATTGGAAAATGTAGCTCACACGTGCCCATAAGCCCAACACCACTTACCGCTTTTGCCTATGGATGAAGTGTTTCACATTTCGGTAAGCACAGACCAATTTTAGCTAAAGAAAATGACATTCTGTTTCTGATTTCACTGTGAGATCAGGCTGTTCTGTGAGAGTTAGGTTTAGGGGAAGGGGATATAAAATATAATTAGCTCAGTACAAAAACAATAGAAGTCAAAGACTAGTCCATATACCATATAGAAAAATAAACATGACTTGCTTTTCTTCTGTGTAGCTTTGGTCCGGGAGCTCAATAGCAGTGCAGAAAAGAGACGCACCCATCAGCAAAGCTCGAGCATCTTTTTAAATCCAAACAAGTTTCATTTAATTTTTTTAAAGGTGCACTTAGTAATTTTTTTCCTCATTTAAAAAGTTTTACTTCTAAATTAATGAATAGTAATTTTGAAACATATTTATAAAATCATGATCACTCATGTGAGATGAAGAGTTCAGTCATATCAGCAACTTTTATTCTACATGGAGCAGGGACGCCTCATGGGGGCAGCCATGTTAGCATTACATGACCAGCTGAATACTACTCACTTAATCTCATTAAATGCCCTGTTATTGGACACTTTCATTCATGGATTAAATTAATCCTGGTTCACTGTGCATAGTGAATTTCTACAATGGCATTGGTAACTGAAAACTACTGTGTTTGAGTCATGCAGCATCCAGGCCACTATGTGTCAGTGTAAGCCATACTTCGACATTTTAAAACACTTTAAAGCAATAAAGCCGAAGTCTTGCTCTAACGGTTGATCCAGAATTAACGCAGCAGGCGATGAGGGAGAAACACAGAGATCAGGGTGATATAAACAAAACACATTCAATCTTATGTTAACCGCTGTGTCAATATCTTCTCCTCAACTCCGCAGGGGTAATTAATTGCCTTCCATTTCAAAAGGACATGGTCATATTTTTCATCATTATGTTAAGCACTGGTGCATGAATTATGATGGCCTAACGCCTGTCTCCTTTCATTTCTACACTGATTAAGAGAAAGGAGAATTGACAAGTGCTCGTGAAAAGAATGGAGCCGGATGTTGGCCGTGAGAGGCTCAGGGTGGCAGAGGGTAATCAACACAATGAGGGCACAATCACTGTGTAAATTGTGCAGTGTGATTGGCACTCTACAAACACTAATAGCAGAGAAACATCTGAAGAGCTGTTTGGCATGATGAGCAGAAGAACTACTGGAGAGACACCATATAATGGAAGTTCTTCCAAAGCTTTAAAGGTCATATCATGGAAAACCAAATTTTTTGATCTTTTGTAATAAAGGTGAAATTAAAATAATTGACAATGCAAATTGGAATTATTACTCATTATTACGAATTTATTATTTAAAGAATAGTTCACCCCAAAATTTTAATTGTGTTATAATTTACTCACCCTTATGCCATTTCAAACCTGTATGACTTTCTTACGCAGAACACAAAAGTCGTGAGTTAATGAAAATTCAGCTTTTTCTATTCGATACAATGACAATTGATATTACAATGGAAATATTGTAGTACATCCGACTCATGCATCATTTCCCTAGTTTTCTGAAGGCATACGATAGGTTTTGTTGAGAAACAGCACAAAATAATAATAATTTTGCCATTTGTTGTGCGTTTATGAGCGCTGTGTTTCATGAGTGCTTGTTTACAGTAGCACACGTTTTCACAGTAGCGGTGTTAACCACCACGCAAACCATGCAATTGCATGGGGCCCTGGACATCAGGGGGTTCCGGTCAGAAAACTGAGCAAAATGCTCAAGTGATGACAGGTGACGCGTTGTTCTGAAATCATGCACGGATGTGCTGTTTTTTTAGTAGTCTCAGATCGGTTCACATGCATTTTGCTGCAGGCAAAGAGCTGCAGGTCCACGCATCTGTGGAATTCAAAACATTTGATGTCATTTAAAGTTATTACACAAATCTAAAAAAGCAACGCAGTATCACAGAAATGTAGGAGGTGACCACATTTCACCAGATTTGTAATGAGGAACATTGTAAACTGTCAGATAGAGTTTGACACTGGAGGGCACTATCATTGTTCCGTCAAAATAAAAGCTCCAGGTGAAGGTGAAATAAAGAAGTAAAGAAATATAATACTATTGTGTTTAATAAATCCTCAAAATAATAGTAATTCAGTAATAATATAATAATACGCTTGACTGGACAATAATAAATAATATTCATCTAGGTTCCAAAATATAAGTGTGTGAAGTTGTAATTTTTGCACACACTCTTCATTAAATTATTTTTTTTTAAATATATGTAAGTAAATATTGCTTTTATTACTGTATGAATGTAAATTATATTTATTATATTATAAATGAAATACCATACTCGTGTTCATTTATTGGAAAAACTGTGAAAAACTTTCATGATCTTTAAGTAGATTTTTATTTCGTTAAAGATTTTAAATGTACTTGGCTACAATGGCTGTTAAAATAATTGTAAAATTAAGATTTAAAAGCACTTTTAAGGAATTTCCCCTAATTGTACACAGGAATGAGGCCCCCTGCTGGACAGTTGCTTGGGGCCTCAGAACACCATAACACCGCCCCTGTGTGTTCACGTGAGAATTTGTTGTTTTTAGCGCTAAACAATGCAAGTCCTCAGCCACTGTGAAATAGACGTCAAGATTTTCTCTGAAAAATTACTTACATTTTTTATTTTTCTTACCAAAATCTGTCATGCCTTCAGAAGACCTGGAATATGAAGTCATCCGCTAAATGTTAAATTAACAAAAATTAGGAGTACACTATATGCACACTGCTGTGCATTGAACAAGCACTACACGGATGCCTTTAATGGTTGCGCACTGTTACCATGTCAACAACCACGTCTCCCACTGAAAGCATTTAAACCGCCAAGATGCCACTGTTGGGCCCTTGAGCAAGGCCCTTGACCCTATCTGCTCCAGGGGCGCCGTATCATGGCTGACCCTGCACTCTGACCCCAGCCTAGCTGGGATATGTGAAAAAAAGAAGAATTTCACTGTATATGTGCAAATGTATAATGTGTGATAAATAAAGAAAATTATAATTATTATTAAACATGCTCCTCCCGCTAGGCCCCATGGGAGATGTAGGCACCTGGGCTTCAGCCCGAATAAGCCCGTGCTTTAACGCGCCCTGTGCACATGTACAAGAAATCTATAGGTGGCAACAAAGAGTAAACGCATGGAGGAAACTAAAACAAATATCAGTTGTAATGCAGAAAGGCAGATCTTATTTTTCACAGCGAGGGGTTAAAACAATTGACTGGCTGAACAACAGGAGAGAAAACTGCTTTCCCCTCATTTAAAATCCCCTTTATCAATGATAATCAATAAGAATCCATTCCTTGATCACACACTACACACAGACGTGGCCAGAGCTGGGCTCAGAGGAGGGACAAAGGGAGTCCTCACCCTAGATACATTTCTCATATCAAGAGAGGAGAGAGACAGAGAGATGGAGAGAGAGAGAGAGTGAGGCGTAATTATACAGTACAGGATATAAATCCAGCGTCACCAATCCTTCTGAGGGGAATGCAGCAGTAAATTCAGCATTGAAAGCAGAGCCACCTCCAGGAAAGCAAACTGTTTTCATTCAAGCCCACGGCCTAATCCATAAATCTCTGTGCCTTCATCTGAAGAGAGTCTGTGTCTGCCAGTCTAGAAAAATGTAGAGAGCAGTATTGGGGGAGTAACTAACTAAAAATGTATTAGTTTCATTATATAAGATGTATAAATTAGGGCTGGGAAATGTAACACGTTATTTCTGCGATTAATAGTTGACTGTTTAACATGTCAAACATTTTTTACGCAAATAATGCAGTATCCGTTTTTTTTTTTCACTTACTGAAACTTCACTATGTGCCCCCCACAAATTGGCCACTCATTATTTTCACATGTAAACGAGCTTGCCATTTGCCCCGAATGTTTGCCAGAAGTTTGCAGCTCTTCACCAGTAGGTGTGAACCTGCAGCAAACCTTTGGCGACAATGAAATGTTTGCTGCAAAGCTAACTGGCATGTGAAAACAATGAGTGGCGAATTTACGGCAAGTTTGCAGCAACGCTATCAACATGCTAACATCAGACTCTATTGAAATGAGACTCTGTGAAACTGTGAGCATTGGTTGTATCTCTCATGCACTTTGTAACAGCCTTATAATTATAAAAAGCCCAAGATGCCTTGCTGGTTTTTGTTGGTTTAAGCAGGTATTTAGCAGGTCGGCCAGCTGTTCTCCCAGTCTGACCGGCTAATAAGTGCCCAATATCTCGTTACAGTAAAACCACCAAAACACACCAGCCTAACCAGACTGGGACACCAACCATCTACTTTTTTTTTTTACTCAAGATAGCCAATGTCTGGGCTGAATTAGCATGCTATTGCCATCGTCACATGTGCAGATGTTCTCTAGACCTCCTTTTTAGACCACTACCAGCACATGACATTTTAATTTCCCATTAACATGTACTTAAAGCTTGTCAAAGCTATTAGAAGTGCTCATGATATTGATTTACAATCTGTCTCACCTATTTTCATCAACGCTTGACTTAACCTTTTTTTCACCCTTTAAACTATGAAGTACCACATGTCCTCCTCCAAAGACAACATTGAAGGGACATCACTGTATAATTCTCCCCAGTTTGTGTCAGTTATTGACCACATTAATCGACCACATGTCAGGCTTTTGTCTTTACTTTGTAACTCTCTGGTGTGTCTGGTTTTGTAATTTCTCACAAAGCTTTCTATCAACTCGCACCATCCACAGACTGAATCGGGAAGCAGATATTCTGGTTCCAGTTCGGATTAGTCTGGGGAAGAGATGCTTGTTACTTTGTGGCATGAAAATAACACGCTCCACCTGAAAGTCAAGACCCAGACAAATTGGTGCCCAAAAATACCACCACCACAAATTTGTGTGATCACTCTAAAGTAAAGGTTAAAACAAACAATTAACCTTTAACAGAGATGCTGTTTTTCTTTCACATGCTGTTTCAGGTAGCTAGTTAATGAACTCGGACTACTTAAAGACATCAGAGATATATTTCAACCATGAATACAACTAATCTTAATTCAACACCAAAAAGGACATAGCTTCTTTGTTCCTCTTTCTCTTCACACACACACACACACACACACACACACACACACACACACACACACACACACACACACACACACACACACACACACACACACAAATATGTTGGTGCGGCTATCCTTATGAGGACTTTCCACAGACATAATGATTTTTATACTGTATGAACTATAGATTCTATCCCCTAACCCTAACCCTAAACCTAACATTCACAAAAAACTTTCTGCATTTTTATATTTTCAAAAAAACATCATTTAGTATATTTTTTAAGCGATTTGAATTATGGGGACACTAGAAAAGTGATCATAAACCACATTTATAGCATAATACTCTTGTAATTACCAGTTTGTAACCTAAAAAAATGTCCTCTTAAACCACCCAAACCCACACACACACACACACAGTTTTACCACAGAAAGTGGGTGGTAAATTAAAGTTGATATAAAAGGTTGTTTTAAGCTAAACTTAACATTAACATTAATCAAACAACAACATTATTAAAAAGTAAAAGAAAAACACTCACTGTTCTATATTTTTTGTTTTTCTCTATTAATGTTGCATTTTATACTTATTTTTTTTATCATTATGCCTATGTACCTAAATAATTAAAAAACATAATGCAATGTTAACTTAATTGAGAAACGCTTCAAGGCTATTTAATAATTTAATTATAATATTTGGATAGATATGTAACTTTTTAAATAAGTGTTCAGTAGCATATTCAGTAGTGTTCAATAGAAATATTTATTTTTGTGGAATTGAAATTGGTACTGAGAATTGTGAAATTTCCCTGGTATTTGTACCGACTACTAAAATATAAAGTTTTTTTATTTTATACATTATATTTATTCTGCTCAGGTAGCCGAAGGGTCCGCCCAACAGAAATACAGTAGGTTTATCTCAGCAAAAACAAAAATTAAAAGGAACATTGCTTATTTGCATGATTTCTTTAGTGAATCGGCTCTAAAATAATGTAAAGAGTGCATGTAAATATACAGCGCTATCAGTGGTCGCAATTAATGTATTAGTTCTTTCTCTAAAGTGCTCAATGTAACACATAAACATGATAAACACGACTTTGCTTTCCGATAAAAACCCAACAAAAACAAAATAAACAAAACAACTCTTACTCTGTATTTTTGTTCTGGAAAAAGAAAAATGGCAATGTTGTAAGGGAAAACAATTTTTATTTGTCTTACTCCATTAGTTTTTTTTTTTTTTAAGAATAAACCTCACTACATTTTGTTAGATTTTTCAGAGAACATGACTTACAATAAAACATTATGTCAATATGCTTCTCAAGTAAATCTTTTTAAGGATGTTTAGATATTTTACTGGAAATTAAGCAAGAAAATTATTTGTTGTTTTTGCAGTGTCTACAGATATTAAGTAGTAAATAACATTAGCTGCAGGAATCACCTTAAGTCATGCACCTTCATATCACATGCCTGACCTTTTCCGCTAGTAGCCGCTGATTACTCTCTTCCTGTCTGATCTCTGCACGACTGTTATGTCCCTGGACGTATTTAAGTGTATTCTTTTATTTGTTTGTTTTACTGTTCATTTATTTAATTACTTTTAAAAGTATTACATAAAATATTTTTGTTGATTTAAATTTGACTGATTCTTGAGTACTGGGACAGGAGAAGGGAACCCCAAACCTTTTTTATTACTCCTCTCCAACCCTAGACCAGGTAGGACGTAACAATGACCTAGAAAATCCAGGTGCTGATTTAGCCACCACCCTGAGCAACACTGACTGTGATTACAAGGTTCAATGCAGGTCAATCTATTGTAATGCAAAAGGTCAGTTCGAACTAGGGCAGATTTTTTAATGAAAACATTAGCTGCATCCATCACACAGCTAAAGCTAATCTGAACAGGATGTAATTGATCCGAACGGGACACGGTTTGCATAATTTCGCAGTTTAAAGGTAACAGACTTGTCGATAATATGTGTCACCTATGTAAATGCCTCCAGAGGTATCTGTCGATCATGTATCCTAAAGACATGGGGCTATTTTTCAACATGAAAGTGGGGTCTTCATTCGCCTTGGCTCTGTAAACAGAAGGATGCATGGGCACTGCTAGAGATCAGATACGTGTGTGACTGCATCAATCTAAGCAAATAAACTTACCACTAAACAAAACAGAGTGCTAGAAATGGTCAGGTTCTGCTCTAGGTGTAACAGAACAGCCATAAACTGTAAATACACTTGCCATGTGGCCTTCTGCATTTTATAGCACAGGAAAGTAAATGTCACCGGTGTTTTCTCCTGGATAAAATATGCAGCTCTTTTCTTCAGCCTGAGAGCCTGCAGCAGCTATGCTCGAGCTCGACACTTGCTCAATCTATTGAACTGCTGCTAATTGAATTGGAGTCAGCGGGTCGGGCGCTGATGAAGCGTGCAGGTGGAGGCCGCAGGCTGGTTACAGTAACCGTCTCTGCACCACCATCAGTCTCCCTGACAGCAAAGTGCATTAATTCAGTGTATAAGTAACAGGGGTAATAGCAGGACACTGCTATATGCAACCAAACATGACACGTGGGAAGTGCTTCATTTATAAATAACGAGGCAATTTCTCAGGCATATGTTGTCAGGGATCCACTGAAATAGTTGCTGGATCCAATTCCAGACATGCTTAATTTGTGCCAAAACTTACCAGATCTGGATCTGGTTTGTTTTTTGCACAAAATAAGTTCTGCAATAGCTGAAAATAATCAAATCAGTTCAATTTTATAATTTAATTTTTTTTATAAAAATGGAACATGACAAAATACACCTATGGGTGAATGACATGATGCTATTTTTTTTCTTTTTTTCCCATATATATTATATTATAAAAAAATACATAGAAAATGCAACACACACTAAACAATTACTTGAGTTTCAATTACTGAGTTCAATATTTTTAAAAGACAGGATATTTTTGCCTGTGTAAAGTAAAAATAAAAATTAAAATAAAAATTAAAAAAAAAATCTATTTTTTACATTTGCATGAAAAGATATACTGTATTTTGTTCAGGCCATATGGAGGATCCCTGAGAAAATTCTTTGATATTCTTGACTCAAAAATTAATGATATATTTGTAAAGAATATTTTTTATGTTGAAAATTATTTTTGAAAACTTGATTTGATTAAGTTGTGTAAACTCATGTATTCATGGTGCAAGGAAAGCATGTAATACCTTTCAATTAATGGTTACATCACATTACATTTTCAAAGTCATTAAATTAATAAATCAGTCTCATTTGTCAAAAGTGCTATATGTGCTATGTGTTTTTATAGAATGTATTAATCCAAATTGGACAAAAAACAAAACAAAACACTTTTTGGAGATATCAATCAATGTATGCTTACTTAATCATTGTCTCCAATGATTAGTAAGCCATGAACTCCATATATTTGAACATAAAAAATAACACAATTAACCTTTAAGGAACAAGACAAAGACTAATTAAGAATAGGATTATTTCCAAGTTGCATGTGAATGCATACATACTTTCCCAAGCAGATATATGTGAGACCTCTATGAGGGCAGAAGACAACAAGTATTCCTGTCTCTGCACCTGTAATTAGAAGCCCTGTTCTGGGTTCACCCAGGCCTGACCGTTCTGGAGCAGTACATTTGTTTGTTAGCATGCTGTACCACCTTCCTCTGTTGTTTTTCCTGTAAAATATTGTCCGGAACACAGCTCGATCCCACACAGTGTCACTCCTGACCCCTTTAGGTCAGCACCTTCAGAATACATTTCAGCATAATAAGAAGGCAACATTCTACCTTTCCGGAACCATTAACATTGTTATCAGTCTAGTGCGGTCAGACAGTTCACCCCCAACACACTGTCTGCAAATCATCCTCAGCCGCATAATGAGAACAGAAATACAGAGGTATTAAGTGTGGCAGCTCGTTGGCTCGCATGTGGAAGAAGACGGATACGTTTAACAGGCGGAGGTTGACATGAAACACTGACAGAAGTGAAGGAAGTGTATCTGAAGGAGAGGAACTCAAAGGAGAGGAAAATATAGTCTGCATGTATCTAAAATCTATATCGTTTTAATTTCATATTGCAGAAGGTAGAACTTTTTAAAGCTCAAACCTGCTTGACTGGTTTATGTAAATACTACCTTCCCTGTTTTAAAAAAAAAACAGCCTAGACCTGCTATGCTTTTTAAAACCAGTGAACTAATCCAAGCCATGAACTAATCCAACAAGCTCCAAGATGAATCACAACATTACAAACTTTAATATAAAGCAAAAACGTATTTGAAAATTAGATAAAAAGACAAGGGTAACGTCTTTCATGAGGGAATAAACTACGGTGCCATAAAGCATAAAGTCAAATGTCTTGATGGGAAAGGAGGAATGTCTTGATGGGAGAGCAAGAACTAGAGGCAACTGAGAGGATCCGGTGTCCAGTTGCATGGGGTGGCAGGGATTTGTCCCTGACCGCTGCCCCACCACCAGATGTTCTTTGATCGAAACATCCATGATAGGTGGCTCCCAGCTGATGACCCCATAGCTGGAGGTAATAAGCAGGCAATAATGCCCAGCAGGTTTAGACATTTACCTGTGCATCTGAGTAAGAAACTATATATTCAAATTTTACTGTGAAATATTCAGACATATACAAATATAGAAGTAGTTTGAGAGACCTACTCCTCACCGATTGCATCATTCTTAGTGTATCATGGAAGTGGGCGGTCACTGCTGGACTTGTTTGGAGCACTTTGTTTGCCGTGATTCTCTGATTGGTTGATCTTCACCCTAAGGATAATGGGTAGGGTAGTTTTTCACCAGGAATTCAGCTATTAAACACGATTTTTTAAAAATGAAGTTGAAATAATGCAGACTGATGGATTCTAAAGAAGCATATACCATTGATTAACAACCTCTGAGCTCACAGTATCTGTCTATAAAGGTTTATATGTTATCATTAATCAACTGCCATATGGAGAATAATTAATGGGATTTTTACTTCAACCAGACTGTTGAACTCCGGTCCATAATACAGCCCTGATTACAGTCAACGATTATGAAGATGAACTTTGCTGTGTAGCCATCACATGTACAGTGATGCTGGTTTCCTCCCTGATCTCTGCTAGACCCTACACGTATACAGCCATGCCAAGTGCCAGAGGCCGAGGGAATATAACATAATTCTGAAGAACTACAGGATAAAACATTCAGTAGAGGTGCTTATATAATGGACTAACCAGTATCTTGTTAACAGAATTAGGTGAGTTATGTATTAAGGCTAGAGTAGAACCCGACCGGACTGTTGTGGGCCCGACTCCTCTCTGTCGATAACCTGAAGAGCATTTCTTCCATCACCCCCAAGGTCTGCACTTATTCTATTATTGCAGGCTTATCTCCACATGGACAAATTTATACCTTGTTATTCCTGACCCATTTGGAGCATGCCAAATGCACTTATTCCAGCATGTATGCTCCCTCGCTATAAAACGGCTCTCATTTAAGGAGACTGAATGGTCTGTCAGGGTCATTTTCATTTAAAAACATTAAAGCACTCTAACCATTTCTCACATCAAGCTGAAAATGACAGTATAATTTGGTGGGATACATGAGGCCAGGTTATTAAACTCGAGCTGGATGTGTGGTGTGGTTTTAATGGCAACTCTGACTCAGGATGAAAAGATGCCCAGTGTGCGGCCATCAATAAAAACTTATTTCTCCCGCAGTCCTTTCCACCAATTAGAGGCACTCCGAGGAGGCAAGCTGTGCTGTGATTTGCAGTGATTGCCTGAGGCCGTGGCCTTCAAAAGGCAGAAGAAATTCAAACAATAGGAAAGAGATTTTTCAAACTGCAAAATGACCAACAAAATTAAAGCTGATGTGTTTAATTTATTTGATGTTAAAGTTTAATAAGCAGATTCAACTATAAGTGAGGCATTTGAAGGCTGATTTCACCTGAAAGTGTAACAATAGCTCTGTGGCATTATATCAAAAGATCTCTCTGTTTTTTTAAGCAGCCTGTCAAGTCTGGCACAGCAGCATTGTCTCAACCAATGATGTGAGTTTGGGGCAGGACTAGCTCTTTGTACAACCAATAGAAGAAGGGGGGAGTTTTGTGGTATAATTTTCTCTAATTTTTACACGGCTCTTTAAAATACTTAATTCTGACTGGTAAATTACAGCATTCTGTGCTCACATATTTTGTACAATGACCGCAAAACTGTATAATGACCATTATCCCAGACAACTAATTTCCTAGATAGCTGTGCTGGTTTCATATCTTTTGTATCTCAGCATGATACAATTATTTCAACTCAAATCAACATTTCATTTTTCTATTTAAAAAGTGGCCATCACAATTCTTGGGTGTTTTGGGTGGTTGCCAGGGTTGCTAAGGGGTCCTGAGTATTTTTTAGCATGTTGCCTGAGGTTTCTATGGTTTTGTGGGTGGGTGCTAACAGCTAACATATTTCTAAATAGTTTCTTAAAGTCCCAAGTCAAAAGAGCCCAGTCAGCCTCAAGTCTCGATGATACTCTGGTCCATATATGGCTCGGATCCTTCTTATAATGGAAGTCTACAGGATTTTTTTCATCTGTTTTAACATTCGCCAGGTAAAAAAGTTGGAATGCGTAGAAAAGTATCATCACACCTCTCCTTAACAAGCCACACAATCTGAGGTATCAGTCACATTATAGCACAAACAGTGTGGGACAAGTTAAACATTTTATAAACTTAGGGTTTAGGGGTTTATTAAAATCCTTAACACTAAGTATGAGCAATAGTAATAGTGGTGCCTTAGGAAGTATTAGTTATTGTTTTGCATGTGCTGATTAAAAAGAAAAACATGATCTTTTTTAAACACTTGTAAATGAAGTGAACACAAAGCAGGTCTATTTTTCAACTCATGTTCTGTGGTGGCACTGAAGGACTCTTGATTAGAGGAAATGGCTCTGTCTCTCGGCCCTTAAACTGGGCCTTCATATCAAAACAACAATCAAACGGCAAGAAATGAAAGGAGAGCTGTCTCCAATGAAAAACCGAATATAAATTAAGGAGACAGAGATGAGACAAAGATGAGAAAAAGAGGAGACAAGAGGTGAAAAAGTAGAAATAAAAGAGAAAGAGGTAAAACATAGAAGAAAGAAAGGAGATGAGAGGAGAAAAAAGATTAGAAAGAGAGAAGACAAGGAGAAAAATAAAGAGTAGACAGAAGTAAAGCAGGAGATTCGATGAGAAAAAAAGGAGAAAGAGAGGAGACAGAGATGAAAAAAGATAAACAGGGGAGACAGATGAAAAGAGAAAGAGATTAGGCAGAGATGAGACAAAAAGAGCAAAAAAAAAAAAAGAGGTGACAGAGGTGTAACAGTTGAGATGTGATGAGAAAAGTGGAGACAAGAGGAAAATAGCATAGAAAACAAAGACAGAGGTGAAAAAGAGAAGAGACACAAAGAGAAAAATAAAATGTAGACAGAGGAGATGCAAGGAGAAAGAGGAGACAGAGGTGAGAAAAAGAAAAAGGAGTAAAGAAAAATGAGAGAGGTGAAACAAGAAAAAGCAAAGACAAGAGGAGAAAAAGAATAGAAAGAAAGGAGACATGAGAACAGACTGGAGATGAAAAGATAAAGGTAAAACAGAGGAGAAAGAGGGCGATGAGAGGAGAAAAGAAGAGAAGAAAGAAAGGGGACACAAGGAGAAAAACAGAGTAGACAGAGAGGAGACAGAGGTGAAACAGTGGAGATGCATGGAGGGCAAGAGGTGAAAGAGGAGACAGAGATGAGGAAAAAAGAGTATAAGAAGAGACCAAGATAAGTGAGGTGAAATAAAGGAGAATGAGTGAAGAGGAGAGGAAAAAAAATAGAAAGGATACAGAAAGGAGACAGAGGTGAAACAGATGTGAGGTGAAAAAGAGAATAAAGAGAGGTGACAGAGATAAGAAAAAGAGAAAGAGAGGAGACAGAGATGAGACCAAAGAGAAAGAGGTAGAAATTGGGGAGACAGAGATGAAAGAGATGAGACAAGGAGATGCAAGGAGAAAAAGAGGAGACAGAGAAGAGAAAAAGAGGAGAAAGAGAGGAGACAGGTGAAACTGGAGAAAGAGGAGACAAGAGGAGAATATAGAGATTAGACTGGTGAAACAGAGGAGAAAGAGGGGAGATGATAAGAGAAAAAAAAGAGTAAAATGGCAGGAAACAGAGATGAGACAGATGTGAAAGCGAGGAGAAACAGTGGAGAATAAGAAGAGAATGAGAGGAGAAAAAGGGGAGAAAGAGTAGATACAGAGGCTGTCAAAACATTCTAAACAATCAGCTAAGTGAGTCATGTGTGTTCTCCCCAAACCAACACACACACACACACACACACACACACACAATGTTGGTGCGGCTATCCTTATGAAGACTCTCCATAGACATAATGATTTTCATACTGTACGAACTATAGATTCTATCCCCTAAACCTAACCCTCACAAAAAACATTCTGCATTTTTACATTTAAAAACAAAACAAAAAACAAACATTGTTTAGGATGTTTTTTAAGCGATTTGAATTATGGGGACACTGGAAATGTCCTCATAAACCACATTTATAGCATAATTCCCTTGTAATTACCAGTTTGTAACCTAAACAAATGTCCTCATAAACCACCCAAACCCCCCCCCCCCCACATACATTTAGCCTGCAGTACAGAAAACAATTGAATGCTCATTTACCTATTGTGTATCCTCGTTTCAGATCACTGCACCGTGGAGTACGGTGCTGGGAATTGGTTGTGTTGTTTTCCTGCACCTCACACGTTGTTGTCTTGGCAACAGGTGGAGAAGATCTGTTTAAGGACAGACTCGGGATGAGACGGGCAGGAAATCCTGGAGAGCTGATGTCCACTGACTGGGACTTTTTCTTCAGCCTGTTAGAAGAAGCACAGAAAACAGAGCTTCAGTGTCTATCATGCTGTTTATTGATCGTTTGCATCAGGTCACGCTGAAACATTCACACATTGAGCTACAATTGTCAAACTCCTGCAATATTCAGAAGTGTCATTTGAGATTCAATCAATCAGTTAATCAATCAATCAGTCAGTCAGTCAGTCAGTCTGTCTTTCTGTCATGCATTTTGAACTGCTTAATAATCTGTTGGAAAGACAACATCAAATTATTCTGTCTTTGTGCCACCCAACAAAGATGTGCATATGTGTGGGCATGTCATTTACACACCTGTATAAATAAACACATCAGAAAAAAGCCTAGTGCAGTTTTGACAACATGTTGATGCCAGACCCCAGGTGCAGTCCTCACTTTCTCTCTCTCTCTCTCTCTCTCTCTCTGTCTCTGTCTCAAACCAACTCAACAATACATAATACATTCAGTCAGCCATAAGACAAACACTGCTTGGCAAGATTACACGGTTAAGGAAGCCCAACAAAAACAAGAACTTGTTAGACAACATAGAGTGGCAATTTAACCAGAATTCTGGAGCCAGAAGGCTAGACAGTACACAAGGTTCCACTTCAACCAGCAAAAACCTTCCCTGCTGAAAAGACTGGCATTGCTGGTAATCAGCTTATGTTGTGTTTTGGGTGCTAGTTCCCCAGCATGGAATGCTGGTGTGCTGGTGACCCCACCAGGCTTTTAAACTAGCTTAACCAGCTTCATCAGAAAGAACATGCTGGTCAACAAGCTTCATTAGCTAAGTTTTGCTGGTGAAAAGCATGATGATGCTCCAAAATCCTCACCTCAAACAGACACTAGGTTTATTCTAAAACCTAAAAAAAATACTGATAATAACACTTCAGTCTAATTAATAATGCACTATTGTACCCAATATTTGTGTGTGCTATATATTTTTTGGCTTATTAGAGTATAAACAAAGTTAGCTTAGCAACATGCTAACATCAAACTATTAAAATTAACTCTATTCAAATCAACTGTTCAACAGTGAACAGTGTCACTCCTTATTTCTGTGGTGGGCGGAGTTGCAGCCTATGTAGGGCATTTCAAATTAGTGATAAAGTGACACGCAATAAAAAAAAAATTATCCTATCCTTTTTATCCAAGTTTTTGCCCTGACCGCAACAAGCAATAAGACATGGGTTCACTTGGGTTCTATTTCTGCAGCATACTGGACTTCTCCGACCACACTGGAATTTGATTGGTCCAAAATGCACCAATCATTGCACAGATCTCAGCCTGCCAAGCAGATATTCATGTTTGATGAAAGAATACCACCTCCAACTCAACCCAGCAAAGACGGAGCTTTTCGTTTTTCCAGCGAGCCCAGCAGTTTATCATAACTTTACCATTCAACTAGACTCATCAACAATTACACCATCCAGGACGGTCAGAAATCTTGGGGTTGTGTTTGATGATCAGTTGAACTTCACAGACCACATTACAAGAACAGCACGCTCATGCAGATGTGCTCTGTATAACAATAGGAAGATCCAACCCTTCCTATCGGAGCATGTCACACAACTCCTTGTCCAGGTTCTTGTTAAATCTAGACTGGACTACTGCAATGCTCTTCTGGCAGGACTTCCAGCATGTACAGTCAAACCTCTGCAGTTGATCAGGAATGTGGTGGCATGATTGGTCTTTCACGAGACCAATACAGCACAAGTCACACCTCTTTTCATCTAACTGCACTGGTTGCTTATGTTCAGCATGTGAGCAGGCCTTATGATGCCATCTCAAAGAGACATCAAATCACTTTACTAGACCTTCACTTCAACTGTTCCTCACTAGTGGACCGACCTGACCTGACCCGAGCAGCTGATTCTCGAGCTACCTTGAAGAAACATCTAAAGACGCATCTCTTTCATGAGCATTTGACAGAATCCTACTAATACAATAACTCTCTTCTTTCTTCTTCATAAAAAACCTCAATTAATTCTTTCACCACTCTCTCACCTTGTGCTTCTCTGAGCAATTTGCAACTTTGTATAATAGCACTTCTTATTACTGCCTCCATAGGATTAATCATTTCTGTTGTATTCCTCATTCGCTCTGGATAAAAGCATCTGCTAAATGAATAAATGTAAATGTAAAGGTAAAATCCCGCTCCACAAAACTCCACATCAAACATGAAATGTGCTCTGATTGTCTTATTGTGATTGTGTTCCATTACGTGCTGTAGCTCTCAGTGTGGACAGAAAAATTACTTGTTGCTGAACAGCAAAAACTTTTTGAATTATTGAAATATCATTGAATAGTAACAACCGTGGCCAGCTTCCAGCAACCATAACACCAGATGTAAACAAAGCACTGCCTTCCTTTCAAACAATAATAACCACGGCCAACACACTGCATAACTTTGGCTCTGATTAGGAGAATATATTCACACATAACCTGTATTTTATCCATCAGCACTGGCCATCACTGCTCAAGTGTTTGTGTAAACAACATTCTCCTTCAATTATTGAGGAAAATATAAGAGATTACATGATTCAAAGGTGCAGAGCTTTCACTGAATTGGTACAGAACATCTGCCGTAAAACACTGCTTACTTCTGTAGCCATAATTAGAAAATCAGTTTACTAAGTCAGAATAGTCAGGAATTCCATAGTAAGCTGCTGTGCAGATGATGTTCCTGTTAGAATTCCAATCGATTTTCCACCCCTCAGTGATACACCCACTGAGAATCATGTTGTAAGCGCCCTTGTTATTGGTGACTCTATTGCAAGGAACGTGGAAATAGAGACTCCAGCCACTATTGTTAAATGCATTTCGGGTGCCAGAGTGTCTGACATCAGATAAAATGTACAAGTGTTGGCTAATGCTAAACATAGATTTTCTAAGATTGTTATTAATATCAGCACTAACAATGTCTGGCTTCGCCAGTTGGAGATCACTACAGATAATGTTAAAGAGGTGTGTGAACTTCCAAAAATGATGTCAGACACTGTAATATGCTCTGCCCCCATCCCTGCTCATTGTGGTGACAAGGTTTATAGTAGATTAGTGTCACTGAATGCTGGATGTCTGAGTGGTGTCCGGAGAATAGCATAGGATTCATAGACAGTTGGATGAGTTTTTGGGGAAGACCTGACCTGCTAAAGAGAGACAGACTCCATCCCTCCAGGGAAGGTGGTGCTTTCCTCTCTAGTAATATGGCTCATAATCTTAATAGTGATAGTATTTGACTAACTGGGGCCCAGGTCAGGAAGCAGACAGAATGGCTTAAACATCCATCTGCAAGCTGCCTTGAGACATCTCACAGGTCACATAAACTACAACACATAGAGAATGAATCACCTATATATCATATAGAGACTGTGTCTGTTCCCCGAACTTCCAAACACAAAACCCTAATTATTTAGAAAAAATTTGATTGATGTCAAACTTAAAAAAAAAAAAAAGATAAAGAAGATAAACATCATATAAAGGTAGGGCTACTAAACATTAGATTGCTTTCATCCAAATTACTAATTGTAAATGAAATTATTATAGATCATAGTTTGGATTTGCTCTGACTGAAACATGGATTAAAACAGATGAACATATTAGTTTAAATGAGTCTTCTCCCTCAGGTCATTGTTATAAACAGGAGCCTCATCTGAAAGGTTGAGGAGGAGGTGTTGCTACAGTGCATAGATGGATAATGTCTCTAACTACAGACTTCCAGGTCCGCATATTTGAGCAAACTCATAGAAAATAACCACAACAATCCAAGGTGTTTATTCAGAATTGTGGCTAAATTGGTTAGGAATAAAACTTCGACTGAACCAGATATTCCATAGCAGCATACTGTAGCAGTATTGGCTTTATGAATTTCTTTACTGATAAAATCTAAATCATCAGAAACAAAATATTCATCCATCTGCCACAGCAACCAAGCAGACTAAAATTATTCCCTACGAGCAACTTCAATCCTTTGCTGTTGTAGGTCAGGAAGAGCTAACAAAAACGATCAAAACATCAAAATCAACAACATGAATGTTTCCTGTAATCACAGAACCTATTCTTAATATTATTAACTCCTTACTTCTAACTCCTAACTCATTATCCTTAGGGCATGTCCCAAGAAACTTTAAACTGGCAGTTATCAAATCGCTTATCAAGATACCACAGCTTGATCCAGGAGAATTGGATAATTATAGACCGATTTCAAATCTCCCATTTATGTTGAAAATACTAGAAAAGGTAGTGTTCTCCCAACTATGTTAATTTTTACAGAGAAATAGTATATATGAAGAATTTCAGTCAGGCTTTAGGCCCCATAATAGTACAGAGACTGCACACATCAGAGTTACAAATGACTTGCTCTTATCATCTGATTGCAGCTGCATTTCTCTTCTAGTGCTTTTAGATCTTAGTGCTGCCTTTGACACCATAGATCATGACATTCTCTTGGATCGGCTTGAGAAATATGTTGGCATTTGTGGACAGGCATTAGCTTGGTTTAGGTGCTATATCTCTGACCGCTACCACTTTGTCTGTGTAAATGAGGAACTGTCAGATCAAGTTAAGTATGGAGTCCCACAGTTCTCAGTTTTAGGGCCTCTGATTTTCTCCCTATATATGCTCCCCCTGGGAGACATTGTCAGGAACCATGGAATTAGTTTTCACTGTTATGCCGACGATACCCAACTTTATATTTCTTCGAAATAATTTATTTTATATTTCTTCGAAATAATTTTCCAAATTAACAGTGTATAAATGATATCAAAGCGTGGATGGCTAGAAATTTCCTTCTACCCAATTCCGATAAAACAGAATTTCAAAAAATAAGCCGCTAAAATATAATCTGTCTCTTGATGGATGTACTGTAATGTCAACTTCTACAGAAAAAAATGTAGGTGTTATATTTGATAGCAATGTAACCTTTGAAAAACAAATTTCCAATGTTTGTAGAACAGCAATCTTCCACCTCAGAAATATTGCTACGTTACGACACATGCTATCTGTTTCTGATGCCAAAAATCTAATTCATGCGTTCATGACCTCAAGACTAGATTATTGTAATAAATTACTAGGTAGATTTCCTGCAGGTTTAATAAATAAACTTCAGTTAGTTCAAAATTCAGCAGCTAGAGTGCTAACTAAAACCAAGAAATATGATCATATTAGCCCCTTTTTATCGGCGTTACATTGGCTACCTGTTAAGATTTGTATTCATTTTAAAATTCTGTTAATAACTAACAAAGCTTTGAATGGTGTAGCTCCAAAGTTCTTAAGTGACCTTCTATCATGCTATAATCCATCACGCTCACTACGATCACAAAACTCCGGCCAGTTAACAATATCGAGAATATCAAAATCCACAAAAGGAGGGAGATAATTTTCATATGTGGCTCCTAAACTATGGAAGGGTCTTCCTAGCAGTGTTCAGAACTCTCTCAGTTTAAGCCTAGACTAAAGACTTACCTATTCAGCCAGACATACACCGAATTTATCCCTCAATCCATAGTTATGCTGCTTTAGTTAGGTCTGCCAGAACCGAAAACACTTCTCTTATTATTTAGCCCTGCTTTAAAGTGAATGACATCTATGCAAATTCTATTCTATTTCTTTCCCTTATATCCTGAGGTTACCAGACCCTGCCAGATCCATCTCCGCTCCTGCCTGATGTCCCACTGTGTCGCTGGGTGATGATGACCAACTGCAGCATATGCCAGCCAGACTTCACTTCAGTCTACTAAGATGGACTACACAGAGGATGAATTGATGCAAACTCAAAGACATAGGATTCTTCATGAGCCACTGTCTCATTGCATTGGCTCAGGACGGAGTTCACCAAAATTACCTGTCATAAGCTTTCAGCCGGACTGCGATGCTCCTCACTGAATGATACCTATATCAACTTGGTCAAAGGAGGGACAACTACATAGAAAATGAATTAACCACTAACAAAAGCCTTCATCAGCCAAAGATCAAAGGACAATGCATCTATGTGTATTTCCTCAGTTAATTTGGGATGACTTCAAGGAATTTAACCCTAAATATTAGTTCATACAAAATCATTTTGGTTAACCATTGACCCATAACACTTACTTAGTTTACTAACAGTTCTAAACAAATAACTAATAATGGCATTATATTAATTCATTTTCTGTTATAGCGTAATTTAATGTACAGCTGCCTTGAAACAACGCCTATTGTGAAAAGTGCTATACAAATAAATTTGAGTTGCCTTGACATGTAAGAGGTGACTGGAAACATATATAATCACACAGAGGTGAAACTCACAAAAACATGTCAGTCATACTACAGCATTTTATCACAAAATTTTGCAACAATGAAGGCTATTTTAAGACCATTACAATTTTTGTTGCATTGTGACATTATTTTCATGATAATTAAGCACATTTTCCTCTAAAATTCTCATCAATAATGCATAAAGCAAAGGTTTTTTATTTGATTTTTTTACTCCCATTATTCGAATGATGATTCTCTTTACTTTAATGCATATTTTTTTCTTCATAATTACTGCTTGATCAGAAATTATGCCCAATAGAAATACTTTGCTCACAAGTGATTTTTACCTTGAATTTTCCCTGCTTTCTTGAAACATGACATGTCTCATATTTTATCTCAAGCATACTCTTTACTGACAATTTTGTTGACTTTGTAAACAAGTATGCAAATTTTTGAAAAAAGTTTGATGTGATGGAATGAAGAGCACAACTATGAGACAGTTATTTTCACACAATACGTATTGAAATGGGTTGTGTATTTTACTCTTTGTTTAGATTATCATAGTTTTTAACATGTAATAATTCGATTTTCTTAGTTTTATACTGAAAGTCTGGGTCTGGGACAATGCTAAAAAAGCAAAATCTATAACCTAAAAGTACCAAAAATAATAGATGAAGGCCTGGTAAAACATTTCCAAGTGATATGTCGTTGTTTATATGGTTATTTTGCTGTGGAAGCATGTACGGTGTGTGTGTGTGTATGTGTGTGTGTATGTGTGTGTGTGGGTGAGACGAGAGTGAAAGAGAGGGAGCCCAAGGATGCTTTTCATTAGAAATTGAAATAAATGTAGGATATAATAGACATTGTTTGTCATTTTTATCCAATGTACTTAACCAATGTCTTTGTTTTAATTGGTTATTTTGTTGCGGTAGACTGTAGGGTTCTTTGAAATAACTGAAATCATTTGGCGAAGTGATGTGGAACCGTTATGTGGTCAAGACCTGGAACTACTTCATAGCTGTGCGTTTACTTGAAAAATAATTGCACACCATAGAACGTCTATCAACCAATCAGAATCAAGCATTCAACAGACCCATGGTATCCACAATATTCCTGAGTCCCATGACGCTTTGCGGGCGATGGGCAGAACTCTCGGTTAATCAGAATCAGAAGAATCAGAATCAGAATCAGCTTTATTGCCAGGTATGCTTACACATACAAGGAATTTGTCTTGGTGACAGGAGCTTCCAGTGCACAACAATACAACAGAGCAACAAGACTAATAATAGACTAACAAAAATAATAATAAATAAATAAATAAAATAAATAGAAATAGAATAAAAAAGAAAATTGAATAGAAAATAAAATATATATAGAATACACAATAATATATATATATATATATATATATATATATATATATATATATATATATATATATATATACACACGCAGTGCAAATACAAATCTGTTATATACAGTGCAAGGGAATGTAATGGCAGAAGAGGTAGGATATCTTGGATAATATAAAAAGACTAAGCTGTGAATTGCACATAATTATTGCTCAATGGGGCAGTTTTAACTGTTCATGAGATGGATAGCCTAAGGGAAAAAACTGTTCCTGAACCTGATGGTTCTGGTGCTCAGAGTTCTGTAGCGTTGGCCAGAAGGCAAAAATTCAAAAAGGTAGTGGGCAGGGTGAGTGGGGTCCAGAGTTATTTTTCCAGCCTTTTTCCTCACTCTGGAAGTGTATAGTTCTTGAACAGAGGGCAGGGGCAACCAATAATCCTCTCAGCAGTCCAAACTGTTCTTTGTAGTCTTCTGATGTCTGATTTCATAGCTGAACCAAACCAGACAGTTATTGAAGTGCAGAGGACAGACTCAATGACTGCTGAGTAGAACTGTAATATCAGCACCTGTGGCAGGTTGAATTTCCTCAACTGGCGAAGGAAGTACAACCTCTGCTGGGCCTTTTTCACAATGGAGTCAATGTGGGTCTCCCACTTCAAGTCCTGTTAGATGGTAGTGCCCAGGAACCTGAATGAGGGGGTCAGTGTTGGGGTGTTCCTCCTAAAGTTCACAATCATCTCCACTGTTTTGAGTGTGTTCAGCTCCAGGTTGTTTTGACTACACCAGTGAGCCAGCTGTTCAACCTCCCTTCTGTATACAGAAAACCTCCCTTCTGTATACAATCTTTATGTTACTAACGCAGCATTAAAAATGATGGAAACTTGAGAACATATGATCACAGAATTATAGCGAGGCTACTCACCAATCTGTTAATGATTATGTGTTTCAGGATGATGGCCAAATATTGCAAATATAGAAGCATTTTAGTTATTTTGTCTTTATCCATCGGTGGAAGAACCTGAGCAGACTTAACTGAAAAGCTATGTAGCCTATTAGCACCTTCACAACTGTAAAGTTGGAAATGTTTTGAGAACTGTAGATAAGTATGGTTATTTAAAGCATATATTGAGTCTAGTCAGAACCTGAAGAGTTTGTTTTACCAAGATTATGTACAGAGGAGGTCCAGACAGCTGGATGCTCGTGTATTGCAGGACTCAGGCGATGATACTGTCATGCTGCAATTTTTCGGATAAAATACAAATATTTTACGGGAGATGAATGTGTAGAGAGCTCAGTCTAGCTTTATAATTGTTAGTTTACATACATAATCTCAGTATCTAAATGCTATAACATACGTTAAATGTTATAGTGTTGACTGAACAACTGATCCTGTTGATAGATTGAATATATTGTTTTGTGTAGGAAATAATGATGTCTTAGCAGCCACACAATAAACTGTACCATACAAAAAGAACTACATGCAATACAAATAAACATATTTATTTGAACATTCATTATAAACATTGTACACATAAGTTCAATGTTCTCTGTAAAGCAACTATAAACAGTATGCATTATTAAAAGAACTGTACAAATAAATGTAATTGATACTGAATTAATGTCAAAATCACCTTTTCCCCTTAAGGGAAGACATGCACATTCTGCAAAGACACTCAAAAGAAAGTGAATTGCAGGCAGGAAAAATGCAGGAAAGAGGAAAATCATAATACAATTAATTTCAAACGTGATAAAACATCTCACTACTGTACATGTCTCATCTAATAATTATGGTCTTTCAATGTAGAATTTATCCATTCAGCATCACAGCATAAAAACAGTTGAAAACATCATCACTACTCACAGACAGTTCAGGAAAAACACAGTTCCTTTTTATACTCAGTAATAATGTCATTTCAAAACACGTGAAGCATTCACAAAGGCCAACACTGAATAGAAATGAACAAACTCTTTTCAACAAACATTTCTAATGAACTTTCAGCACATGTACCTGTTAGCACAATAATGCTATCGTTCATTGCGCTATGTTTCTGGACGTCTATCGTAGACAGACCGTAACGGTGGATAATATAAGTAATCCCTGCTCTTGACTTCTTGCCAATAAAGTGAAAAGAGCAAACAAAGCTTTCCAAGCTTTTTGAAACAGAAGTTTTTAAGTCAATCCTTCTGTAGGCAGCCGATGGAAGAAGCAGCATCTGGGACTGGAGCGCTTTGCTTTGCGAGTGGTTTCTGATCATAACATTGCTGTTTTAGATAAAACTTTAGTTTTGCTTGATTATTAGGATAACCATTAACTGTACACATTGTCCGGGGAATTTTAAAGACATCTTACAACATTTAAAAAGCAAGAATCTAACCACATGACATGCAAGCAAGCAGAGACCGGCTACACACAAAATGCCAACCAATCGCACTTCCGCTAGCCAACTGGAAATTCGCCCACCTAGCGAAATACAGTGGATAATTTTGTGTAACCTCAAGTACAAAGTATTGAAATACTGAAAATACTGAACATTTTCCACACTCTCATTTATTTTATTATTTTTTGTCGACTAACAATGCCCAGCAGTGTATGTACATGCATCAAAGGAGATTTATGTCATGATGCCCACTAGAAATAAGTGATATTTGCACCACATGACTTTGATTTGGTGGAAAAAATGTGTTTCTGAAAACAAAATTGTTTCACTGCTTTTTTCTTTTTAAAGAAATAATAATTAAATATTTTTCTGCACTACTAATGCCAGCATTTCTTTTTCTTCTTCTTTTTTATTTTTTCAGCTTTTAGTTAGACTTTGATGCTTTTTTTCTGACAGTTACACCACAACACATTTTTTACTTTAAGCCCCAGAACAAATATCAACATGACTTTGAAAACAGTAATTGAAAACATGTTCTATATTGAAGAGGTGTATTCAAGCAATTTTGTAATATATTTTTGAATAATTTAATAGATCTGAAAAATGCGTCATGTTATCCTGGAAACATCTACAGAATATCTTGAATCCACTGTCAATTTGGTTAAAAGTTTCTGCCAAATGCATAAATGTAATGTAATATTATTTTTTTTCTTCTGATTTTGGGGTACAATAATATCTGGTTATGTTTCTGACAGGCTTTATGAGGTTTACCACAAACACCTCTCTCTCTTTGTCTCTCACTACATGTTGAACTCCCAGAACCACATTGAATATCCCCACTCACAGGAAGTAGAGCAAAACGGGGTGGTGGGAAATTGCAGAGAGATTAACCGCTTTGGAAGGCGGTTGATGCTGAGCGTGGCCGCTCTTTATTGTGGCCAACAGAGTATGACTGGGACACAGTGGGTGGGAGCTGAAGGAGGTGTATATGTGTTCGTACTGTATATTTGAGCAAACGGCGGGTTCACACATCCTCCGTGAGCAGGGCCTGAGTGGCACTTGAGCGTTCGCATTGGACGTTCACACTGGCTGCGTCTCTTCCACGAGAAACAGCAGAGCCTCTGCACAGAAAATAAAGTTAACTATGGGGTCCTACGCCAATATTTTTCTTTAATAAGGTCATAATAAGCTGAGGTTATTGCTGCTTCAAGGACAACAGCGGGCAGTCATGTGAACTTCATCTTTATCAGCACACTTGGTTGAGATTGGTTAATGTTGTGTACACCTTTATACACAAAATGGCATAAGGTCCGGCAGTTTATTAATTCTTTCCTTTGTTAAGTTATTTTATTGAGTTTACTTGCATGCACACATTTAAATTGTAGTGTACTATAGGTTCGGTTTGAATGATTTTGATTTGCTTTTGTACATTTTCAATAATCTCCTGATTATTTTAGTGTTGTACTGCACCCAGACCTGCTGAGCTCAGTGTGAGCCGTGCGGCAAAAAAAGTTCAACACCAAAACTATCCGCTCACTGCCGCGACTGAGACGCTTCTGGGACGCGTCACCTTACGACTCACGCTTGCAGTGTAAACAGTGTAATCTTTTAATATGGGCACCGAAACTAAAACACGCCACTCATGCCCCGCTAACGGAGGATGTGTGAACCTGGCGTAATGTGTAAAGAGGAAGATCTGCCATTTCCTTCTCCTCTTCCTCATGTTCCATACAGATAGAGCCGCTTTGCCAGACATGCAAAGATTTGCAAAGAAGAGACATACAGGGAATTTGGGCAAAACCAAAGCATGCTTATCTCACACAGAATGATGGATTTGAGCCCAGTGAAACTGTGTGAAAGGGTTGACAGCATGTTTGATGCAATGTTCCTCAAAGGCAAATATGACAGATACCCTCGGGTGCTATTACCATGACTAGACTTCATGCACTGAAACTAAATGAGATGAGAAAGACGACATGCAGCTCCATTGGGTATTTGTGGCAGTTTACGACATGACTCTTATGAGAGAGTTATGGGACATTGGCCTTGATAGTCCTCGGGTTTTCAAATGCCTGACGGCTTAATCGAGTCAGCGGAGGAGAGCGTTATAATACTGCCCGAGACGGCCTAACAGCATGAATGTGAAACAGTGGTTCATCAGATTTAAATCAGATTTACTCTTCATGAATAAAACCATCAACGGTGGGCTGCTCAAAAAGATCAGATTGAAGGATCCAAACTGTGTTTTAAGCTTAATTGATTTCTGTTTGTAACTGTTTACTAGTATTGGAGTTTGGCAACCTTAGGCATTTGCATTGGCATGCGAATGAGAGTTATATACAGAATAGTATTTTGGTAGTTGACCTGAAATACATTATGAAAGTTGACATGCCATGTGGTGTGACAAGATACTGTATACTTCATCTAAAACTATTTTAAACAGCCTTTTTCTAATTTTTCTAATCTTCTAATCATTATGCAATCAACATTTAAGACCGCATAATTGAGAGAATACATGGAATATTTGGACTTTTAAAAATTCATTTGTCACACCGCAGACCATTTAAAATGAACTAGTGAAAGCAAAAAAAAAAAAAAAAAAAAAAAAGTGTTTACAACACCTGACAAGCAGCACCTAAGATCAGGGGTGTCATGCACCTATATTTTTGAAGGGACACCAAGGGCACGTGCCCCCTCAGTCTGAATGGGCATGACACTTTATGCTCCAATTACCCTTTTATATTACTTAGTTGTTGATTTAAGAAATTGAAGTCCCTCACTTCTGTGCGCTAAATTACAGATTACAGTGATCTTTCCTCAGTCACACAGTTTGTTTTATTTAGTTATGAGCCATATGGAAAGCCAAAACACTTTTTATACACTCTAAGTGTGACAAAGATGTGATAGAAATTCTAATGTTGATAGAAAACAGGGATGTGAATAAAATTACATGGTGTAGCTACTTCAGAAATGCATGAAGTTTCTTGAGTATAGTATGTTATTATGCATTCACCACCCAGGAATCTCTGATGAACATTTTGAAACGACGTCATGTTAAACCACAACTGCATGGTGAAATGGTGTTGCATAAATCAGGTAAAGTGATAAACAAATAGCTTTCCATAGTGATGTGAAATAAACTCCATCTGCACTGGAGTAAACAGCTCCAGGCTTGAACAAACATTTGGTCAGAGCCACATTAAAATTCACTACATTGAGGTGTAAATCCAGAGGCTAGAGACGTTTCTCTAGTTTCTGTTTGATTTATTTGATTTATAAGAGTCTGTTATAAACTGTGTTCAACCTCAGAAAACTGAAAAATATCTCCTGTTGTTTTAAACAACATAATAAGACAGGCAGGGACCTAATGTGACCTCCTGTTGTTTTTAAGGTCACTAAAGGACATTTCTGTAGACAAAACACGAAGGCAATGACTCACATCCCCAACATGATCACACAGGAAGTTGACATGTTGTTTCAGAGAGTTCCAGTACCCTAAGATCGGACATATTATGCCAACTCAATGACAAGCACCAGCTCAAATCAGAAATTTTCATGTTTACCTTCCTTTGTGGCGTGACCAGATGTGCGTTGCGTCAGTAGCGTGGGAGACCTGGGTTCGGACACCATGTTGAAACCAGGAAGTAATTACATTCACATAATCAGTGATGAGTGCGATTCAGAGGTTGCATTTGTCCCTCTAACATTACATTTTTACTCCACTGATGGTTAGGTTTAGTTTTGAATTTAGTTTTCATAGCTGAAAACAACTCGCTGCACAACTCACTTTTGGTGCCCCTCAGTGGACATTTTACCTGGAAAATGAAGCTCACACATTCACTTTCACATCTTAAGTGAAGATTTAGAGTACAAAGGGCTTAAATATTGTTCTGTTTCTCACCCACACCTATTATGTCGCTTCTGAAGATATGGATTTAACCACTGGAGTCAGATGGGTTACTTTTATGTTTCCTTGAAAGGTCAAGTCAAGTCAAGTCATTTTTATTTGTATAGCGCTTTTCACAACACACATCGTTTCAAAGCAGCTTTACAGGAAATCATGCATTAAAAAAATAAATAATAAAAAAATGAAACTGTAATATCTATAATGTCTTACAGTGATCATTGTGTACAGTGATCAAAGGTCTGCTCACCATTCACTTCCATTGTATGGATTTTCCCCTAATCTCACCATTGCAAAATCTTTCTATCAAACTGCCTAGAGAAGTAAAAATGCATCCAATTATTCCACACTTCCATTTAGTAAGGTTTCCCGTATGTTCAATTTTGATACTTATCTAAATGTTTCCTCAAGCATATGGCTGAACCCCAAATTTTGTATTAATAAGTCCCCCTTTTGCTGGAAAGAATGTATGGAGAGGGGTGTTGCTACAGTTGGTGACCTTTATGAAGGGCATAGTACAAAGCCCCCTAAAGCTGCAGACACCCTCTGTATGGTGCTCACGGCCTTTGAAAAGGGGCATGAAGCATCAGTGTATTATTCATCGTTGATTCAGAGTCTTGGTGACGGGGCCTTAACAGCTCTTAAGAGGTTATGGGAAAGAGATTTTAACTTGGTATTGGAGGATGCGGAGTGGGAAAGTATAAAAACAAAAAATTAAAACTATGTCTAGCAATGCAAGGGTACACCTTATTCAGTTTAAGATTTTGCATCATTTCTACTGGACTCCCTCTAGATTGTTTAGGTTTGGGTTAAAAGACATACCTACCTGCTGGTGATGTCAGCTGGAGGATGAAGACACAGCCCATGCTCTGTGGTTTTGCGCTAAGATTCAAGAATTCCGGGTAAGAGTACAGAATTTTATCAGTGAGGTTTTAGATACTCAAATTACATTCTGCCCCAGACAATGTATATTGGCTGATGGGGCGGTTTTTAAAGTAGGTGACAAATATACAAAAAGCTGAGTCCAAACTAGTGTAATGATTGGCACACATATAATTCTTAGAGGATAGAAGTCAACTGGCGCATCCCCATTTCAAGAATGGTTCACCGAATTGGGCAGGGTGGCAGCATTTGAAAAGATGTCATATAAGCAGCTTGGCAGATTGGATGCATATGGTAAAAAATGGGACAGGTATTTGTCCTTTCTGGAAGGCTTTTAGTGAGGACCATGTGGAGAGAGACAAAACTGTGGTAGTAATTGTGCATTCTGTTCATTGTGGAATTCTTTCTTTTCTCTTTGTTTGTTGATTTTTATATTTTTGATTTTCTCAAATATTTTTTGTTTGTTTATACAGTATGTGTGCATTGTGTAATTTAGGCTTTGACCACAGGGATGATTGTTGAGGGGCAGGGTGGGGAGGGGGAAATAATGGGGGTTAAAGTTGATTCTGTATATATATATATATATATATATATATATATATATATATATATATACAGTATATATTTGTTTATTTGTTTTTTTTTATACAAGAATCAATAAAAAGTGTTAACAAAAAAATAAAAATTCACCCAAAAATGAAAAAAATCTCTTATCATTTTCTCACCCTCATGCCACCCCAGATGTGATGACTTTCTTTCTTCTGCAGAAAACAAATTATGATTTTTAGAAGAATATTTCAGCTCTGTAGGTCCATACTTTGCAAGTGAATGGGTGTTAAATTTTGATGCTCCAAAAAGCACATTAAATGCAGCATAAAAGTAATCCATACAACTCCAGTGTTTTAATCCATATCTTCAGAAGTGATGTGAAAGGTGTGGGTGATGTTACATGCCCCTGCTCTCTTGTTTTGTTTTCCCTTCGTGTGAGGCTGCCAATTGGATGAGGGTGGAGTCTGGTAGCTGGCAACACCTGAACTCTGTCTGTTTAAGAGTGTTGGCTGCACTGCATGGGTGGCTGCTGCCCCAGGAAACATGCTCCTGTGTTTGTTTTTTTTTTTTTACTTTAAAAGGATGGTGAGTTTACCCTTTGTTTATTTAAGAGTAGGTAAGAAAGTGTACCTGGAAGATTTGTTTCCATGTTTGTTGTATTCTGGGACTTAGGAAGGTTTGTTAACTCTTTTGTTACTTTACAGTTTAATTCAGTCAGCTCACTATCCTTGTTTAAGTATTTGCATATGTTACATTTATTGTTGGTTTGTCTTAATTTTTATTTTTAAATAAACTTCACCTTTTTTCTATGGCCATTGCGACTTTATGACTTTTTATGATGGTCCCAAACTTGAGTCGTAACATAAACTGGGGGCTCGTTTAGGATTTGGACTGCCTGTGTCTGCACCGCTACTTTTGTTTTTTGTAGCATACTTTGTTTCTGCTGCATTTGTTTTCATTTACATGTAGCAGTTTTTGAGTGGTGTTTTTTTCTTGACTACTGTTTTGCAGTGTGTGTGGTTTTGTGTGTGTGCTTGTGTGAAGTTGCTTTTTGGTCTGGCCATAGTTTTTGGGTTGGTTTATGGGGTAGTGTTGTTTTTGCCTAATTGCATTTTTCTACACTAGGCTTTGCGCTTTGTGTCAGGAACATTTTTGTGATGGAGGATTTTGATCAAGAGAAGTTTGTTTATTCTCCTTCTTAAAAACAGCTCAATGGCTGTAGAAAGCTGAACTTCAGCAAATTGCAGATTTCTTCTAAGTTGAAATCGCTCATGGTAGTCTTATGGATGATATGAGGGAACGAATTCTGACTGTACTAATAGATCAAAAAGTGTTCCCTAATGATGCTGCTTTGAAATTTTCTGGTCCACCTACTGGTGAGCGTGATTTGCCCAGCGTATCAGTTTCTGAGAAATCTCAGCGTGTGATGGAACTTGAGCTTAAACTTCGAGAACCTCTGGTCAAAGAGAACCAGATTGCAAATGACTTTGAATTGTAAAAAGTTAGAACTGGAGTCAGGAAAATTTAAAATGGAGAAAATTCTTACTCTAAAGGAGCTTTAACTTTAACCAAGTCAACCCGCTGCTCCTGTTGCAGTTCCTGCTGAGTTTGACATCAATAAACCCATTTGGTTGGTCCCTCCTTTTATAGAAAAGGATGTGGATAAATACTTTACTCATTTTGAGCGTGTAGCTACTTTAGGTTGGCCTAAGCGAGTCTGGATATTGCTTTGCAATGTGTTTTAACAGGTAAGGCTCAAGATGTTTATTCCTCTTTGTCATCTTAGCAAAGTTTAGATTTCAAAGCTGTTAAAACTGCCATTTTAAGATTGTATGAACTTGTCCCAGAGGCTTATCGATAGAAGTTTGGAATCTTCACGAAGTCTGAAGAACAAACCTATGTTGAGTTTGCACATGAGCAAGAGTTTGTTTGATCGTTGGTGTGTTTCTCAAGGGATAACTGATTTTGCCCATCTTAGAGACTTGATCATCCTTGAGGAGTTGAAGAACTGCCTTCATGAGGCTGTGGCAACCTTAAACAAATAGAAGGTGCTTCAGGTAGCCAAAGCAGCTGCTCTTGCTCATGAGTTTGGGTTAACTCTGTGTTTTTGTTCAGCCGTCTCATGTACATTTTCACAAAGCCAATAAAAGTACACCATTTCCTAACAAACCTAACTTCACCATTCAGGGCATGAAAACCGGGAAGAAAAATGAGTCTGCGTTTAAGCAGAAGCTAGTCGGTTTCTTACTGCAAAAAGCAAGGTCATAAAATGGCTGATTGTTTTGGGCTGAAGAGGAAAAATGCCTGTTCTTCTGAACCTGTAGCTCTGGTGAACACTACTTTGCCTGAACTTCTTTCTCCTCTTGAGTTTCAGAATAAAGTACGTATCGTTCTTGACAACTACAAGCCATTCTTTATAGATGGGTCTGTGTCTGTAAGTGCTGACTTTGAAGTTGAGATTTTGCAGGATACGGGAGATTCCCAATCTTTCATTTTGGAAAGTGTACAGTATTAGCCTTTTCAGAGAGGTCTTCCACAAACTGTAGTGTATTAGTCCAGGGTGTTGAAATGGGCTTTGTAAATGTGCCTTTGCATAAAGTTGAGCTGAATCCCCTCTTGTGTCAGATGTTGTTGTTGTGGGTGTTAGGCCCAGTTTGCCTGTTGAGGGTGTTTCTTTCATTCTCAGTAATGATTCGGCAGGAGGTAAAGTTTTGGTTAATCCAGAAGTTGTTCAAATGTTCTTTCTCAGACGAGATGTCCCAAAACTTCCCAGGTGTGTCTACTGCCTGCGCTGTTACCAGGGCTATGTCCAAGCAACTTCGAAGTAAGTCCATAACATTTTGTCTGAGTCTCCTAAACCTGAGTTTTGTACTATACCTGAGATAACTGTGCATGTTAATTAAGAGACTCATTCTGCAGGATATCTCAAGGAAAATAACAGTTCTGCTGGGAAAAGTATGTCCAGAGAGCAACTCATTGGTGAGCAGAGGAAAGATCCCTTTTTTTTTATTTTATTTTATTTATTTTTTTTATTGAGAAGGATGGGGGTTTGATGAGAAAATGGCAACCTCCTCCTGTGTCTTTGCAGGATGACTGGTGTCCTGAGTCGGTGTTGTGCTGGGAGCCGGATGTTTGCTGGATTCCATCTCTAAGATAACATTACCTAGTGTTGCAGTTTGTTGTCGCTGTTGAATAGCGGAAGAGAAGCTCTGAGGCAAGGCTCTCGGAAGCACGCATAAACGTCACATCTTTTGGATTTTCCCAGCAAAAGCGACCCGCTCCCTTCGCATGAAAATCAGTCTACAGGCTTTAATAGGCAACTTAGGAAGTCCGGGAAAGGCTCATTTTTTTAAGTTGCGTTACAAGCCGTTCACACATTGGCAAAAAAAAAAAAAAGGTGAATATTACATGGTAATTGTTACACACTGCACCTTTAAGAGTGTTTGCTGCACTGCATGGTGACCGCTGCCCCAGGAAACCTGCTCCTGTGTTTGTTTTGATTTCTTGTTACTTTAAAAGGATGGTGAGTTTACCCTTTTGTTTAGTTAAAGTAGTTTACATGGAGTAGGTAAACAAGTGTACCAGGAATATTTGTTTCTGTGTTTTTGTTTTTTGGGAGTTAGGAAGTTTTCTTAACTCTTTAGTTACTTTACAGTTTAATTCAGTCCGCTCACTATCCTTGTTTAAGTTTTTGCATATGTTACATTTATTGTTGGTTTTGCCATTGCGACCTTTTCAGTACTGGTAATGTTAAAAAAGCTTGGAATAATCTCAATGTCATGATGGCCAGAGATGTAAAGAAACGGTAAAACATTCCTTTGGATAACATCACTTTTGCCAATGAATTTAATCAGTTTTATTGTAGGTTTGATACAGGTGAACAGTGGCAGATGATAATATGTACATTGGTTAAAGGCTGGGACCCTATTGTTTTGACAGTGGGTGAGGTAGGAGCCAGTCTTGCTTAAATTAGGCCAAACAAGGCATTGGGTCCTGATGGCCTAATGGGGAGGGTCCTGAAGGGGTGCAGGTATTGGTTGAAAATGTTTTTCACCAGATTATTTCAGTATTTGCTTGATGAGCATGTTGTGCCACACTCTTAGAAGACATCTATTATACCAGTGCCAAAGACTGGGCCATCGATACCAAATTATTTTAGACCAGCTGCTCTCAAGTATTTTATATAAGTCTGTGGAAAGGGGACAATCTTCAATTTGCTTACAAAGAAGTACTAAGGATGCCTTGCTGACACTATTGCATATGGTCACTAGGCATCTACGATTGTCTAAAGCTTAAGCTAGAATTTTATTTATTGTTTTTAGTTCAGCTTTTAATTCTATTCGGACTGATATTTTATTACAACGGCTTCTTAATTTGGGTATTAATGGTAACTTTCTAATGTAAATTTAAATAATTTTTATCAGACCAGACTCTGAGAGTTTTGGTCCAAGATACCCTGTCTGAAGAAATCACTGTGAATGGAGGTGTGCCTCAAGGTTGTGTCTTGTCCCCTGCTTTGTTTTCTGCTTACACCAATGAAATGCAGGTTCATGACGACAACTTCTAAGTATGCAGACGACATTGCATTGGTTGGATTAATGCAGAGAGATGATGACTATGATGATGCTGATGGTGTAATGGAAAGCTCTTGGATCACATTAGTGTTGTACTGCAGTGGTGTCAAGTCAGTACTTTGCTGATAAATGATAGTAAGACAAAAGAACTCACTGTTTACATCAAAGGGGGACATCGCCCAATATGTCAGCCTGTCATAATCAATAGCCAAGTTGTTGAAATTGTTGAACAATTTAAATATCTTGGATTGATCATAGATAACAATTTGAATTTCTCTACAAATACAGACCATATATATAAGAAGGCAATGCAAAGACTGTACATTCTAAGGAAGCTAAATAGTTTTTATGTTAGCAAAGATGCTCTTGAAATGGTCTATACAAGTCTTGTAGAGAGTATCCTGAGGTACAACATTATATGTTGGCATGGAAATCTAGGAGTCAGTAACAAGAATAAATTAACTAGCATAGTGAATATAGCAAGTAAATCATTGGAAGACATCAGAGACAGAAATATATAAAACAGACTAGAAGGAAAGCAGTGCGGATAGCGAATGATCCGTCACATCCACTGTTTAATGAATTTGAAAAATTGCCATCAGGAAGATGCTACGAAGAGCGCACAGAGCCACTAAGAATGTTTTTAAGAGATCTTTTATTCCATCTGCAATTGTGTTATTGAACAATGAATTGCATATTGGTGAACTGAGGTTTTCATTTTTATTTAGGGTTTTATACTTTTTCTCAATTTAACTTTTCATTCCAATTGTTATGATGATGATATAATTTGTAGTAAAAACACATTTGTGGTCTCAGGCTTTCAGACCCCACTACATGCATTTAATAATCAATTTACTATCAATATATCAATTACAAATACAGAAAGAAATCAACATCGTAAACATCTGTAGATCTTCAGCAGTGTAAACTGAAGAACTGTAGCTGTGAATGGTGCAGAGACCAGATCACATGAGGTGACTGCCAAAATCTCCCTGTGGAGACACACTTCACCTTACAATCCCTCTGTTACATAAACAGACTGATGCACAATTGTCATCTCACTTTATGCACTAGAATATTCTGCTCCATCACTCGTTCTACACATAGCTTTGTGTGCAATCCTCTTTTCTACCTAAATGTTTTGATGAGGCATCAGTTTTTATTTTCTGTGGTTACTTTTCTCTCTCTCTGTGTTGTCGAAGCATTAGCTGTTGCTGATGGTATTAGTAGAAAAAAGAGAGAGTTGTGTGTTTTTGGAGATAAATTTTACATATTAGACACAGAGAGATGGAGTTAAAGGGATAGTTCACCCAAAACTGTTTTCTTTTTTTTTCTTTTTATAAAAGAATAAACAAACAAAAGAAAATACAAAATGAATGTTAGGCAGAATAAAAGCTTCAGTCACCATTCACTTTCCTTGTATGGAAAAACAAAAAGATCCAAAGAAAGTGAATGGTGACTGAGGCTAACATTCTCTTTTAGTGTTCACAGTTGTTCTCCAATTTCCTCCATTGAATGAGATGATACATTACAGTAATAGCCTGCTTATTTGATGCTACCGGACTTTGACTGAAATGAAATGTTTATCAAAATTAAACTTTTTCTTTTTTTTTCTTCCTAAGCCTGATTTTGTGTTCAGGCTTAGAGCTATTTTAGTTATCCAGTGAAGAGAAGTATTGTTGTTTGATTAATATTACCCATCAATTATGAAGTGAGGGGTGGGGGTGCCCAATTTCACAGTTTGGGGCATGGGCTTTTCATGACCCTGTATAGTGCTGTATGTACATGTGAATATTCAGTATGTATACTGTAATGTAGCCCGTGGCATGCACGTAGTATGGGTAGCACGTGTGATGGCACCCGGGTGGCAAAGAGTTGGGCCAATCAGAAGATAACCAGGTTACGTGAAGGAGGCAAAAGGTACACATACACACTCAACAACTGACGTTAGTGAAATAACTGATAATTAATAACTTGAATAAAATAAACGTCACATAAAACAATAGACAGTACAACAAGTAGATCTTAAAATAATACAATAAACACAGAGATTTAAATTCAGTGTTCTTTCCTTCAAATTCTGTTAATCTAATTACGCCTATTTAGTTTATTTGAAGCTAATAAAATATTTTAATAATTTTAGTTCCTATTTTGGTACCCAATTTAAATGTTTTAACTTTTTTTTTATTTTTTTATTTATTTATTTTTTCAAATAAACTCAATGTAGATAAAATCAACAAATAAAATTAGTTACCTATTAATTGCCTATACAATTCAAATAAACAATTATATAATTAAAAAAACAATCAACTGAATTACCAAATATACTAAATTTAGAGTTCTTCAAGAATAAATATTCAAAACATTTCCAGATTCACAAATACCTCAACCTTTTCGTTGTCGAATGAATTCAAAGTAGAGATGAATTGAAGATTATTTGGAAATCCACAAACGGAAGATATTCATAGTTCAGATAAGACTCTTGGGTTTTTGGCTTGCAATCAAACTTTCCGGAAAGTTCGTGCAGAACATCCACGATGAAATGTTCACTATCCTCGTTGAAAACGTGGTCCAACTCGAACAAAACACATATATACAAAAACTGGCCGATTTCCTGGATAATTATTAACTAAACTTGTTCTTTTCTTCCAGGTTTTATCCAGATGAACAGTGAAATCAATGACTTCATCGCTCAGCTTTATCTCGATTGGACATCAAGATTCACTCTCAGGTATTTTTTCTCTTTTTCTAGAGCTTTAGTATAAGATTAAACTAATCTTTTCTATTTTTCAGACTTTTGCAGCTATAAATTCCTAACAGTGCAGTTGATCGGCATCTCGTTGCACTTCACTTCTTCGTCTGTTCTGTGTCTGTCTGCATTAACTCTAGGGTGGAGTCAGTGGCTACAACAAGATTGGCTGATTGGATAAAACACATTTGCAGTGCTGATCCAGACTCGTATTGGTCAAGTTTATCTGCAATATGTTTTACATATATTTGCAAGTATTAATAATAAATATGCCATTTTGCATATTTTTCTGACTCTTTGGTTTTCATTCTGTTTCTAGTTACTTGCCTTTTAGTTTCTTCACATATTTTAGTTAAATATGCACTTTAGTTAATTTTAAGCTTATAACTTAGAATACAATTTACTCTGATTTTACATCTGGGTTACAGTAACTTTGCACAGCATGTGAATAGACTACCTGGATGAGCTACAGCTGTACTTTTGACAAGATATACAGAAAACAATCAGAGCACAATGCATACTGTATCCCACAACGCAATGTGCTAAACTTTATCTTTTCCAGTGTGACAAATGAACAGTAAGTATTATCATTTGCAAATTTTAACATCACTTTATTAAATCATTATTTGACTGAACTACTAAGAGTCAAGACATTTTTACACACAACTGGATGAAAATGCAAAATAACCATATGTATCTCTGGGATGACAATTGCACATCACTCACTGAATTAAAGAAGTAACATTTGCTTCAAACAGCAGTATAATACTGTTATGAAATGTATTGTTGCATACTGCATCCTAACATACTATTTTATATATATACAGGTGCATCTCAATAAATTAGAATGTTGTGGAAAAGTTCATTTATTTCAGTAATTCAACTCAAATTGTGAAACTCGTGTATTAAATAAATTCAATGCACACAGACTGAAGTAGTTTAAGTCTTTGGTTCTTTTAATTGTGATGATTTTGGCTCACATTTAACAAAAACCCACCAATTCACTATCTCAAAAAATTAGAATATGGTGACATGCCAATCTGTTAATCAACTCAAAACACCTGCAAAGGTTTCCTGAGCCTTCAAAATGGTCTCTCGGTTTGGTTCACTAGGCTACACAATCATGGGGAAGACTGCTGATCTGACAGTTGTCCAGAAGACAATCACTGACACCCTTCACAAGGAGGGTAAGCCACAAACATTCATTGCCAAAGAAGCTGGCTGTTCACAGAGTGCTGTATCCAAGCATGTTAACAGCAAGTTGAGTGGAAGGAAAAAGTGTGGAAGAAAAAGATGCACAACCAACCGAGAGAACCGCAGCCTTATGATTGTCAAGCAAAATCGATTCAAGAATTTGGGTGAACTTCACAAGGAATGGACTGAGGCTGGGGTCAAGGCATCAAGAGCCACCACACACACAGACATGTCAAGGAATTTGGCTACAGTTGTCGTATTCCTCTTGTTAAGCTACTCCTGAACCACAGACAACGTCAGAGGCGTCTTACCTGGGCTAAGGAGAAGAAGAACTGGACTGTTGCCCAGTGTTCCAAAGTCCTCTTTTCAGATGAGAGCAAGTTTTGTATTTCATTTGGAAACCAAGGTCCTAGAGTCTGGAGGAAGGGTGGAGAAGCTCATAGCCCAAGTTGCTTGAAGTCCAGTGTTAAGTTTCCACAGTCTGTGATGATTTGGGGTGCAGTGTCATCTGCTGGTGCTGGTCCATTGTGTTTTTTGAAAACCAAAGTCACTGCACCCGTTTACCAATAAATTTTGGAGCACTTCATGCTTCCTTCTGTTGACTAGCTTTTTAAAGATGCTGATTTCATTTTCCAGCAGGATTTGGCACCTGCCCACACTGCCAAAAGCACCAAAAGTTGGTTAAATGACCATGGTGTTGGTGTGCTTGACTGGCCAGCAAACTCACCAGACCTGAACCCCATAGAGAATCTATGGGGTATTGTCAAGAGGAAAATGAGAAACAAGAGACCAAAAAATGCAGATGAGCTGAAGGCCACTGTCAAAGAAACCTGGGCTTCCATACCATCTCAGCAGTGCCACAAACTGATCACCTCCATGCCATGCCGAATTGAGGCAGTAATTAAAGCAAAAGGAGCCCCTACCAAGTATTGAGTACATATACAGTAAATGAACATACTTTCCAGAAGACCAACAATTCACTAAAAATGTTTTTTTTATTGGTCTTATGATGTATTCTAATTTTTTGAGATAGTGAATTGGTGGGTTTTTGTTAAATGTGAGCCAAAATCATCACAATTAAAAGAACCAAAGACTTAAACTACTTCAGTCTGTGTGCATTGAATTTATTTAATACACGAGTTTCACAATTTGAGTTGAATTACTGAAATAAATGAACTTTTCCACGACATTCTAATTTATTGAGATGCACCTGTATATATATATACACAGTACTGTGCAAAAGTTTTAGGCACTTGGAAAAATGTTGCATAGTGAGGATGTCTTCAAAAATAATGCCATAAATTGTTTTCACTTATCAATTACCGTCATACAAAATCGAGTAACCGTAAAAAAGCTAAATCAATATTTAGCGTGTCCACCTTTGCCTTCAAAACAGCACCAATTCTCCTAGGTACACCTGGACACAGTTTTTCTTGGTTGATGGCAGATAGGATGTTCCAAGCTTCTTGGAGAATTTGACACAGTTCTTCTATCTATTTCGGCTGTCTCAATTGCTTCTGTTTCTTCTTGTAATCCCAGACTGACTCAATATTCAGTGGGGGGCTATGTGGGGACCATGCCATCTGTTGCAGGGCTCCCTGTTCTTCTATTCTATTTTATTCTATTTGCAAAAGAAATGTTTGGGAGTCTAAAATGTATATTTCCTATTGACACACTAAAGCTGAAAATATAAATAACCATCTTAAGACAAATGTTTTTGTGAAGCATCTTATGTGCCTAAGACTTTTGCACAGTACTGTATATAGTAGGCCGTATGCAGGGTTGGGGAGTAACGGAATACATGTAACTGGATTACTTATTTAAAATACAAAATATAAGTAACTATTCCATTAGTTACAATTTAAATCTTTGGTAATTAGAATACAGTTACATTCAAAAAGTATTTTGATTACTGAAGAGATTACTTTGCATTTTATTGTCATTTGTTTCATTTAATATTTTGTCCTTTCAGATGGAAAACATTTATACATATAAATGATGCGATCCAAAGTGCATTTGAACAGTGGTGAAAAACTTTCTTATGATGTGTTACATTCATACGAGCAGACAGAGAATTAAAAAGTTTGAAGTAAGTTTGGAACAGAAGAAATACAAATAAACCGTTGTAAATTGTTAGCTTTACACTAAACTAAAATGCTATTTCTAGCCATTTTACATGCACGTTACCAGGCACGATCATATTTTTTTATCAAGAAAATTCACGTTGGATCGTAATTTCTTTTTTCTAGTAAGACCTATGAAATAAGAGCAAAAATCATATTCTTGACAATAATTTTTGTATTGTTTTCCTGTAAAAATATCTAAAAATCCTTAAAAGAAGATCAATTTGATTTATCTTGTTTTAGAAACAACACTGCATAAGATATTTAGGTTTTTCAGAGAATGTATTTTTAACTTGTGTATTTTGTCTTACTGTACTGGCAGAGTTTTTATAATCAAAACAAGTGAAAAAATCTACCAGTGCTGAAGAAGTAATCCAAAGTATTAAGAATACGTTACTGACCTTGAGTAATCTAACGAAATATGTTGCAAATTACATTTTACAGCACGTCTTCTGTAATCTGTAGTGAAATACATTTCAAAAGTAACCCTCCCAACCCTGGCCGTATGCAGTGTATATTGTGCAATATGCTCTGCAGTATGCTAGTATTCTATAGCCCTTGTAAATCTGAGAATAATAACTATATTGGATACAGTGTGTGGCAAACTAAGTAGTATTTGCTTTACTAAGCATAAAATATTACTATATGACATGACATATTATGGCCAAATCTCTCTTGACACTACTTTTGTGCTTCTAACTGAATCGACCATAAAACACTGAAAAAATAATACATTCTACACTGCAGACGCAAACACACTGTTATGATTCCCGCTGGAATTTAACAATTCATTCCCCGCAACGCGGGACAGTTTAGTGTTCGTCAGGGTGCCTCCGTAAATCAACAACAAGCAGAGGTGCTGCTATTCCTTTTCCAAAATATATAAATATCGCTGAAGCACGGCCCGCAGACAAGAGCTGATAACAGAGCAGTTATGAAGAGCCTGAGAGAAATCTGCCAATTTCATTACCCCGCTCAATGTGACTCGGGGGCAAATTTCTCCCTCGCTGAACCATTGTGCATCTGTCAAACTGTGTGTTAGTTACAAATCCTGATACACACACATACACACACACACACACACACACAGCACAGTCATCCTAGGGCCTTAAGTTAACTGCAGTCTTTCAATAACACTGCAGTTGCTAGCCACACTTTTGCTCTCTCTCCCTCTCATTGGTGGAGACAGAGAGCAAGAACAAATATGATTGGAGGAGAACACTGATGATTTCAGCGTGAAACTGAACTGATTCGCTGCAGGACAGAGAAGAGGAAAGGATTCCTGAATAATGTCAACACTACAACTGATCGCTAACTTAATTTAACATCTCAATACTTTACAAGAAATGGCTATAAAGTACTGTCACCTTGGGCACAGATGGTTTTAACCATCTTGAGTAGATAAAACATTATTTCCCCTGAGGTTTTTGGCATTGCAGTACAATGCAACTATATCCAGTGTTTCTCAATCTCTCTGCCTGTTGTGATTTAGTGGGAGCAGGTTTGATGCACGATGGGGTCGGGCCACAAAATAATCAGGTCAGGCTCATTTGTTTTAATGCACACTGTAATGAGCTCAGGGTCACAGCCCAGATTTAGCCTCATATCAGTGCCCTTGAGATGTCATGATCAAGAACACACACACTCACTCAAGACTGTCGAGAGGGTATGTGTGTGTGCTGATTTAAAGGCATGGAAGTATATTAACAACAGATGTTTTTGAAACACACTGAATTGCAATAATTGAAAAATAAATGCATTGCATTAACAGTGCTTGCATTTTTGGAAGCTGTGAATATTTCAATTGAAAACATTTTGCACAAAATTTTATAATTAAAAATTAAATAATACATATTTACCTTCCAAAACTCAGTTTGCCCAGGGTGCCATACAAGCTAGAACTGCCACTGGATGGGCCATTAAATTAATTAAAACATCTCCTTTTGTGTTTCATATAAGAAAAAAAGCATACAGGTTTGGAAAGACATGAGGGTGAGTAAACCATTTTTGGGTGAACTATACCTTTACACATATAGAAATATACCTTTTTGTGATATATATGCAGTGTCAGATGGCCTCTCTGTTACTTGTGCCAATGACTCAGCCAACACATTGGGACTGGGGAAAATAGTTTGTCTCAGCACACTGAATTCAAGCGACTGCCCAACACAGACACGAGCAGCATATATTTGGTGCCAGTATGGGTACTAGCTCATAGGGGTGATCTCTCTGAGCTGTGGCCAGTTCTACCCTTGCAAGACATCTGCTTCGGCTGGCAGGGACCAGTGATGGAAACAGGGCACATCTGTGCAGGCTCAGATCACTTGCACTGGGGAAAGAGCTCACAAAGGAGGGTGTGTTTATGAAACATTTGCTGCTTAAAAGCTCTGAGCAGGGAGTGAGAGACATCAGTGGCCCCATGATGAGATCTGAGAGGATTCAAGGCTTTTAATGGCTCATTTGGATGGTCTCTTTCTTCAGATGGTGGTCTAGGCTCATGTCGCGTTTCGCTGGACTGACCCGTGGATTTTCACGTTCAACTCCAACACCTACCCTCCACCAGTCGGTCTGCGCTGGCACAGGGCAGCTGGCATGATAATGTCACCCTTCCATCTCTTCAGCTGCCGCATCAAGTCAGCGAGCATCATGTTGGCATGACTGTGCACAATCTGGGCTGAGCACACATTCAGAGTGCTAACAAATCAGGATACCGATATAATTAAAGGGAGAGTACACCCAAAAATTAAAATTCTGTCATCATTTACTTACTCTTATGCATTGTTATTATTGTTAATGAAAATTAAAAGGAAAAAACCAGAGGTGGAAAGAGTTCAAAACATGTTCAAAACAATGCAAGGAATGCAAAAAAAAAAAAAAATTAAAAAAGCAGTCACTTGGCGCATTATGTCTCGCACAATTGAGGTGATAGAGTAGTTGTTTGGAGCAGGTGCAATTTTTACTATAAATTCTCCTCCCTGCTCAGTCAATCTCCACTTTAACTTTCACTTTCTTCTTCTTTTGTTTTTGGTAATTCACATGCTTCATGCATATAGCCATCTTCTGGGCAGGGAGAAGAATTTCTAGCAAAAATTGACTTAAATATTGATCTGTTTCTCACCCACACCTATTATATCTCTTCTGAAGACATGGATTTAACCACTGGAGTCACATAGATTAGGCTACTTTTATGCTGACTTGTGCGCTTTTTGGAGCGTCAAAATTTTGGCATCCATTCACGTGTATTGTATGGACCTACAGAGATGAAATATTCTTCTAAAAATCTTAATTTGTGTTCTGCTGAAGAAAGAAAGTCATACACATCTGGGATGGCATGAGGATGAGTAAATGATGAGAGAATTTTCATTTTTGTGTGAATTATTTCCTTAAGTAGCACATGGGGGGCCACATTGTACTCCTTTTGAGATACAGTGTTCCACATTGATTTAGTTCTTGTATCTTTTAAGCCCAGAAATAGTTGTGTTCTCATATTAATGCTTGATGCACATCTCTACTTTCCTGTTAATTTATTATACAAATTAACACACTCTCTACATCAGGGGTCTGTATTATTAAAAAAACTAACAATATTATAAAAAAATAGTATTATTAAAAATGTCACTGTTTTATTCTATTACATTAATACTTTTAAAGCTACTCAAGTTATTCATCCAAAAGTAGTGAGGGGTTTTCTCGTTTCCTTGTTATTGTTGTTTGATTAAAAGCCTTTATATGACATAGCCTGCTTGACAGTGCTCAGTTCAGTTATATGTATACTTCAAGTCTGACATTTTGATGCAAATACGCTTTTTGTCCCACTGTTTACGGTAACTTTACACCAAACAGACTGCATTTACATTAATGCCTCACCAAGACGGGCATTGGCGGAATTATAAAGTGTATTTGACCATTTAGATGCATTAGTGCACAAACATTAGCCGCCTTTCAATCAAACAGCACGCAGCTACAGACATCAGGAAATAAAAAGTAAATCTTTTATATTTTATCTAAATCAACGAACCAGTGGTTGTCTTGTTATCGCGATCGATGTAATGAACACTCCTGGTCTAGATGTGGAACATAGGCTAAGCATAGAAAATTACTCAAAAGTTTATCATCGATATCGAGGACATCTCTCTTTTTTTTTTCCAGATAAACATCAAGAATGTTTTATCGCACAGCCCTATTGATAGCATTCCCATAATCTCTCAAATCAACCCAGTAATCTCAGTGATAGATAGCAAAATTACAGGCTACGTTATAGACACAGAATCTAGTAAGCAGAAATATGAAATTTACCTCGATATGTTTCTTAAAAATAGAGGCAGGATTAATGCTGAGATCTGGCTTGAGCAAGTTAAACTCACATGACACAGTCAGGGAATTGGCCTTTTTCGCTGCGAAAAGCCCTTTCATGTGCGGTCGTGATGTTCAGGTGTTGAAAATGTGTTTGAGGCATCCTCCACATCCATAACATTTGGCGCCCGATCTACAGCTGCCGTTCAAGTTTTTTACATGTGATTTGATTGGAGTCACAAGACTCTCCCTAGCCAATCATGTTGATAGATAAAAATAAAATCAGGACAGGGAAGTAGCGAACACAGACAGTGGGAAAATATCACATTAAAAGTACAGTTACAGCACTTAAAATGTACTCAAGTAAAAGTATACAATTTTTAAACTACTTAAAAAAGTACAATTCCTGGGAAAAACTACTTAATTACAGTAACGTGAGTATTCGTTACTTTACACCCCTGGAATAAACTTAAAGCTAAAAATAAAAACACTGAAAAAAAAATCTGGCCAGCTGTTTGGCCTTCCTTTTGGACATACCTGTAACCTGTAACCCCTTCACTACAAGCCTGTGTACATGACCTACACCCAAAAATAAAGATTAAGGGTTGACACTAATACTCAATGTTGTTAATACACTGAACAAGCGGTTGGTATTTAAACAGTTTAATGAAAAAGAACTCCACTAGACTATGGTCAAACACACACCCCACTTCCAGAACAAACACTCTCTGTTGTTGTTTATAATGATGACATCTGGGGTGTTTGCTGTTCAGTTTGAGAATACAACAGGATTTATACACATTATACACATACATTTAAACATGTCAGATTTAACAGTAGAGTGTTTAAATATACCAGAAGCAGAGGTAGCATAAGGAACATTTTCAGTCAACAAATCGACTCGGTTACATACATAACCTCAGTTCCCTGAGATGAAGGGAACGAGACAATGCGTGCTAACACATATGGGGAGTTATCCTTCCACACGACCTAGTTGAAACCTCTCTACAGTAATGCCAATATTCTAATATTGGCTATGGTGTTTGAGCCCTGCCCTTTTAGGTGAAAAGCTGTCCACTATAAAAGCAGGTGCACAAACACCATTCCCCAGAATTTTCTGACTGAGGGACAAGGAGCGCATCGCTCACACCTCAGAAGAACTCTGAGTCTTGTAGTGTGGCCAGCGTTCGTAATATCTCGTTCCCTTCATCACAGGGAACCAAGGTTACGTATGTAACTGAGATGTTCCCTTACAACTCAGTACACTTGACATTGCATGCTAACGCATATTGGGAACAGAATCCCATAATGCCCACTACATGACATAACCTTCCAGAGAGGAAACATGATGCCGCAGTCCCGCGGGACAGTGACCGACATGAGAATGCCGCAAGTGAGTGACCCTCATGTTGAGCCAGGAGGGGAGCACTCAGAATGAATAGATGAACTATAGTCATATACTATATAGTCACGAACTCAGTCAGGAAGGGAGTTTATTTATAAAGAAAGTGCTTGTGACTTTATGATAATTTACAACAGCCTGAATGCTGGGGAGCATGTACTTAAGGGGAGGGGCATAAGTATATGTTTGGCAAACGAAATAGCAAGCACTCTGAACAGAGAGGACTTGTGAAGAGAGAGATGTTATATCTAGGTTGTAAAATCTTGCGAATGTGTTTTGAGAGGACCATCCTGCTGCAAAACATGTGTCTTGTAAATAAACATCGTTTGTCCATGCCCATGAGGAGGCCATGCTTCTAATTAAGTGTGCTTTAACACCAATTGGGCAGATCTTACCCTGCAACTCGTAAGCCAGGGCGATTGCATCAATGATCCAGTGAGAAAGTCTTTGCTTGGAGATGGACATTCCTTTTGTGCGTCCTCCATAGCACACAAAGAGCTAATCAGACAGTCTGAACTGGCGGGTGTGCTCAACGTATGCATGTAGTGCCTGCAGAGGGCATAACAAATGCAAGGATTGTTCCACATCCGAAATTAAATGAAGGATGGAAGAAGGCTTGAAGGTGAACCACCAGCGCTCTGAAGGGCGTGGTTAGAACCTTAGGCACATAGCCTTTTTTGGGTTTGACAGTGGCTTTTGGAAGACCGGGGCCAAAGTCCAGACATGAAATGTCAATTGATAGTGCATGTAAAGTCACCGACCTGTTTTACTGAGGCTAGAGCCAGCAGTAATGCGGTCTTAATGGAGAATATGCGCAAATCGACACTCAAAGACTCAAATGGGGGCCCTGTGAGCGCTTTTAGGACCAAAGTTAAATCCTAAGTCGGAACAGTAGCCGACCGAGGTGGATTTAATCGTCTTGCTCCTCTAAGGAACTTTATGATTAAATCATGCTTGCATATAGTGCCGCCGGCTTCAGGTGCGTAATACGCAGATATAGTCGCCACATACACTTTGAGCATTGACGTAGTGAGTCCTGCGTCCAATCGCTCTTGAAGAAATATGAGAATTTCATTTATGGGGCAGTTTACTGGGTCTTTGCCATGTGAAAGACGCCAATCAGTGAACATTTGGTGGTCTTGCCCTGACAGAAGCCAATGTGTCAGTTATCAATTAATCTGAAACTTTCAATGTCTCAGAGGAGGACTGTTTCCACTCCAAACTAACACCTGTCCAGCAGTCAGGCCAATCAGACCAGACTCCAAAGCCAGCAGAGTGTGTATCTACTTTACCACTTGGTTTCTTCTGAAACCCCAAAAAGGTGGAATCAGGTTCTCTAGCAAGCGGGACTCTACGCCGCTTAAGAATGAGATTCTCCCTGCTGTGGCAGTGGCGAAGATTATCCTTGAAAATCGACTTAAATATTAGTATGTTCATCACACAAAGCTATCGTTATGACTTTGAAAGACTTGGAATATAGTGAACAAGTCTAATGGACTACTTTGATGGTACTTTTATCATATTTAAGGGTTTTATAGCCCTGGGGACGAGATACAATCTCCATCTGACTATTTCTTTTTAGCTATAATTATTTTTTAACCTAATGTTACGTTTAAATGCTTAATTTAACAAATTAATGACACTTTAATCAATGGAGTAGGTAGGCCTCTTAATGTATGAAATATTATGCTTAATTATAAAATTATTTTGTATTGATAATTATTTTCCAAAATATGCTAAAAAAAAAAAACATGGGTTTAGGTACACTGGTTCAAAATCTTAATTGTGGATAAGAAATAAATGCATAATGCATTGTGTTAAACAGAAGAATGCACAACTGTAAGAAGATTAAAAATCTTTTCTGAACCATTTTTGTATTTGTGGAGTTTAGGGAGGTTTGGTTCATAATAAAAATACAAAAGTAGTTGTTACGTTAATTATTGAGCTAATATGAATAAATGATAATAGCCTATCATGTCTAACTTTATGCAAACGAACACAAATGGCAAGACTGCTGATTATGTGTAACAGATTTGCATATCATCATGGGAACATTTACTGAACCAGTAACTGAAACATAAATCAGATCTATCATCCAAACAGGCAGATAAGTCTGATCTTTAAATCAAGCAGGCTCATAGAATTAAGAACTTCAAGTTCATTAAGGACAAAATATAATCGTGAGTAAAGCCGCAGACACTGTCGCCTACCTTTCCAAGTGTATTATCGAAATATTCCCCAATATGCATAATATATCGCAACTGGGGACAAAAAGAACAACAATTAACTTATGAGCGCAATTATGAACAATGAGGCAGAAATCCGAACTAAACTTTCTTAATTTAAAGTGTGCGTTTTTTTCCTCAGTCACATGCCACGCATCTGTTGCAAGAGTGTGTGTGTAATCTGAGGCGGCATCTGTATCACATTGGGTATTATTATAGTCATTGTACTTGAATATTAAATTCCATAATCAATGCATCAAAGTTTCAGCATCATATATTGATGGAGGCATTTGAGGAGCACCTAAACAAAGGGCAGGGGCTCGAGCCCCTAGAGCCACCCACTCTGCAGTTGCCTGCGACGAATTGCAGTAAGACCTGAAGGTTTGCAAAGTCATGTTGACACAGCTTAGCAGCCGAAGTATTAAAATTCAGTTCATAAGTTCATTTCTTCAAAAGTGCAGAGAAACAAGTCAGTAAAAGCAACATTTGACCCGAGGCGAAATCCACAGGCCCGTTTTAAATTCCAGTCATGTTCAGGCTCAGGTGGGACATCTGTTTTCTTCTGGAAAGTGAGCTGGGATAAATCCATCCAAGCATACGGTACCAGACAGGAAAGAGCTACAATGACTTCCTCATTTTAATTAGCTTTGGAAAAGAAGCCTCAAAGAGATTATTTTTACCTGAATTGTTTGTATTAGGTTTTATCACAAAAGGAGATGTTAGGTTGATTGTTTAGTCTCAGTCACCATTCACCTCCATTGTATGGAAAAAAGATGCAATTACAGTGAATGGTTATGGGGGCTAACATTTTGGCTGACATATTCTATTGTGTTCCATGGAAGAAAGAAAGGCATATGGATTTGGAACAATATGAGGGTCAACTATACCTTTAGGAGCTCTTTGTTGACTAGCCGTCCTCCCATTCTGATGATCCAAATCTCCATTCCAATGCTAAGCGTAATATTATAGCGATCTCCATTCTTAGCATAATCGTGTTCATATTTATGACACTTTCAAAGAACAGTCATCAGATACGAGTGCCATGGGCGTCACTTTGTTTTTAAAAATGTTGGGAGCAGCTTGTAAGCTCAAGAAGTGGCGAGACTCATGAATATTAATTTGGTTAAGTGCAGATAATGTCAAATAATCTTTTACTGTTTTGATAAATAGTCATTCTTAATGACCAGTTCAAACGCTCTAACAAATATTTCACACAATTAATTTGATAATTTGATCCATACATGTAACACTGTCAGTACTGGGGTTTTGATAGTCAGTGGATAAGGACTGTACATGGATCAATAGAGCATGCACCTGAATGACTGATTGCTCTAGTGGTAAAGCTTTTGGCTCTAGTTCAAGGATATCTGGGTCCTAATCTGCCCTAATATCATTTTTTTATTTTAATAAATGAATATTTCATCTGTATGTTAGTGAATGTGTATTATAAGTGGGGACACAGTTGTTTGGATTCTGCTTGAGATAACATTGCCACCCGCTCTTACTCAAAGCCACTGATAACAGCCCAACGAGTGCTCATCAACTGGAAATGCTTCTTGTGCATCATACAATTACCTGATGAAAGCTATTTCAAAAAGTGGTGTGGAAAAAATTGGCTGAGGTAAAAAGTGGTAGAGACATGTCCCACCTGTAAATGACCCCTCTGTCGAGTGCTTATTCCGATAAGGAGACAAAGTAACTGTACAAGTTTTATCTGATGGAGTTGATGGAAAGATATTAGTGATAAAGGGAATGTTCTGGACTTTCCATTGTCTGCACTTTTAAATTGATCTTATTTGAACGTGTCACGTATGACAGATGCAATCATGTACTGCTGCAATGAGAGACTGAGTGAAGAACATTGTTCTGCTTTGAAAGCGTATAATTATCAGAAATAACAGACCACTGATCAGAGAGAGTGAGAGGCACTCAGGTAGAATAAATGAAGAGACTGAAGAATAAGTCTTTAATTTCAAGCGTCTTGCATGCATTCTGAACAACTCAAATACTATGTGCACAGACAGAGGTGTCATTAACGTTCACAATTCTTAACTGTTCTTTTGGCTTTCAAGTTTTCTGATCCATCCATCCATCCATCTCTATTCATCCATCCATCTATCTATCTATCTATCTATCTATCTATCTATCTATCTATCTATCTATCTATCTATCATGCAGAGTTCTAAATAGGCCTTCACTCTTTCACCAGCACTGTCCTCACTGTCTTCCTCCATCTGGATGCAGCAGATGGTGTCAGAACATGAGATGGGGCCATTATCAAGTGTCCATCTTCTCAGTTGCACCATCTAAGATATAGTCCAAAGCCCTGACACCACGCCAAGTCCACGCTATCCCCATTTCCCTTTTCAACCCAAACAAAAACAAATATGTCAGTATGAAACCTAAGAGCTTCTTCCTCTAACATCTGCAACACTATCAATTGCTTTTGTTGCATAATACCAAAATAAATGCAAGAAAAGCATCGATACAGCCAGACAGTGGAATATTCCAGCAGCAACTGTGAATCTGCTACTCTAAGCTTCCTTTCACCAGGGGCTTTTTGCGGTCATGTAACATTCCTGTGCTCTCTTTCCTTAAGCCACTGGTAAACACAAGACCACATGGCTGACCAGCCAGTGCATTAAGAGGTTTATATTATCAGCCGATGTACTTATTTTCTCAAGCTCAGTCTAGAAGCAATGTCCGTGTTGCTGGACAAGCAGTATCAAGGATTACAAAGCTGCCACAAGTTCTGATTTGCAAACTAATGTGACTTCTCTGGGTTTATATCTGATTTATCCTGGGTGTACCTCAATTTTTGCTTTTTTTTTTTTTTTTTTTTTTTTTTTTTAAAGAAAAGCAGGGATGAGTCTAAATACTTTTTTGTGGTAATCAACATTATGTCACAAATGCTGTCAACTGAGCTTAACTTGTATTGAACCTGGAATATTCCTTTAACTCTCTATATAATATTCTTCAACAAGAATAACAACTCACTGCTCCTTTGCTGGATGCCTTTAGTAGCTTTAAAAAGTATACAGTATAATCATACAGTGAAGACCAGTAATTTAAGTAGTTTTATGTTACATTTCATTACTTTTTTCAATTTCTGTATGTTTACTTGAATACTTGATAGTGCTGTTAAAAACTTCAAGCACTGTTTTCTTAAGTTGTATCTTTGTTCAGTTGTTTTTATTTGTTCTATTGCTTGTCATTTGTTTCTTTTTACTTTCTTTGTTAATGACTGTTTACTGAGCTTAAAAAAGTTCTTAATAACATAAAAACAAGGTTTACTCAAGTTAGTTAATAGTTTGCTGGTATTGAAACTGATATTGAGAATCATCAGATGGCTTTACATGTAAACAAAATGGACATTATAACTAAAATATACCCAAACTAATCGTTATCCAATCAAATAAAATTGAAATCGGAATCAAAAGCTTGTGGATCGGAAACAAATAGGTAAATCTGTATCGATACCCAGCCCTACTGATAAAGTCAATCTTATGAAGTCTGTCGACTATGTGTAGAAGAAGACATATTGAACTGAGGCAGAACAGAATGAAATCTTGTTTACTGGCAGCATATCATTTAATTTGATTTTTGCACATATTTCTGCCCAAATGAATTTTAATCTCCTCAATCAGGCATCTCGGCAACTGACATTTCCCTAAATCTCACAACTACAGCCTCACCACCCTCAGAGCTCCTCCAATATTTTAACTACTTATTCATTTCATACTAGTTGATGCAAAGCAGAATCTGCATTTATGTTTAACTTCAAAGGTCAGTATGAGTCACATGAAAGAGGTAGAAAAAAGGAGAAACAATAATTTTCTGTAGAAAGCTGGAGCCAATAACAAAGTTTCTTAAGACACTATGTTTCTTGTTAAACTGCTATGAGTAAAAATAAAAATGATTAAAGGCATTTTCAATATACAAAATCCATGAATAGAGACGGTCTGAATACTGAGAGGGATCTTTGGTTCTTCTGTTCACAGTTCACAATTAAAAACGGATCCCACATCACCATGTTAATGCATGTGCAAGTGTGAGAAAGGTTAAAAAAGAAGCTGAATATTTGATGAGAGGTTCCGGATCTCCAGAGAAAAAGCAACCTCTTCATTAAAACCCAAATAAAATGCATTTGGAATGTCAGATTATGCGCAAAAAACAGCATTTCATATTGATTAAAAGGAAACAATTTACTATTTTGTTTTTCTGTTTTTGCATGCTGCATTGCAGCACATTGGTGCTGCATCTTATACAAAACACACAATAAAATAAACACTGTGCCTTGCACTACAAAAAAATGCACAGGCCACTTGAGAAAATGCATTTTACTTGTATTATTCAATCTGATCCCTGTTTTGCACGGTGTGCATGCCCTAAGGATCGTCACCTGTGACCGAAACAAAAGTAAAAAAAGTCAAATGTAATTAATTATCTCGCAACATGTGTGCATTTTTCTGCAATAACAATGTGTGAGATCGCTGCCTTCATTTTTAATGTTTGCCGGTTGTGTGCAAATCAAACAATATATTGACAACTCTTATGACAACTCGTAATGATTCGTATGAGATAGCGTAATAAGTAATATACATAATAAGTAAATATCCATAATATTCCTGCATGCAATATAACTGTATATCATAGAGAGAGCATGCTTTGAATTTCATAATGTAACAGTGTGTGTTTTGAAACCAAATGTATTATTGCAATTCGCCAAGGCCAGAGGCTAAATAGTTCTGATGAGCCTGACATGCATTAAGAGGAAAAGATGCAGGGATGAATGGATGGATGGATGAATTGATAGATAAAATATGAAGGGGGACAGGGGGACTGGGGGTAAGCTTTCATTAGAGTGGGGTAACTGTGACACTGTGCCTAAAACTCTGTAAAAGACAAATCCACTTTTTCTGATCAAGTGGGATTATCGTGGCCAACGTACGGCTTAGAGTGTGTCCTGGAGTGCTCACTTCACTTCAAACAAACATGGACACACAGAGCCTGCAACACACCCAATAATAGCATTCAGCTTGCAAACATCTGCAACAAATTGCTTTGCTCTTTCATGCAATGCCCCACTTTAACTTGCCCTTAAAACATTTGATAGCATGTCAACATGCCACTGTGTTGCCATGCAGTTGCTAGGGTTTCAGAGAGGTTGCTAGGGCCTTGATTACTGCCTCAATGTTAAAGCAGCCTATTCAGAAACATCCTATATCTAAGTCTAAGGCCATGACCACACTAATACGTTATTGATTAAAAACATGTTGATTTTGCAACATTTACGCCTCTTAACCACACTGCCGCCACCGAAAATGAAGACTTTCAAAAATGCTCTCAAGTACCATTTATTTGAAAAACAATGATGTTAGAACGAAACAGAAAAATATAAGTGTGGACGTAGACTTAAGTTAAGATCTGAAGAATTTTTAAGAATCGTATCTGAAATCACCACTGTTACGAACCGATAAGTTAGGGGTCATTCATACCAAACACACTCTTGCGCTAAAAAAGCTAGGCGCTGTACAATGCATATTACAAAACGCAGGTGTCTCAAGATGCATTTTTAAAAGTTGACATTCTTTTTTTTAACCTGACACAGCATCAAAAAATGTGGCGATCCTTCCTGAGACTCTTAAAAAACAGTAAGACATGGTGCATGGTCAAAGACATCCATCATAGCACATGTTAACACAGAAAAACACAATTCCACTGATAGACTAGAAAGAACTGATTAAAAAGAACAAGAATCAGAGATTTGACAGTACAACTAAATTCTTGGCACTTCTTCTCACACTTTCCTGCTAATTTAATGCAAACATTTAAGACCAAACATTGTGAGCATGCAGAAATTCTCCAATCCAGCTCTGTGTTTTCAGGAACAAGCATGCAAGTCCTAATCAGACATAACTGTTTTCTTTTATGTGCCTCTAAATATAGATTTCTCAATCCTTTCAGATCATTGTGCCGCACACCGTGGCCGCTTTTCCAGCTTCAAGCAAATCTGCCTTTTAGTCAAAGAGCTGTTATTTTCCTGCTATTGATTGAATGTGTCTCAGAGCAAATTCACCATTTAAAGATGATTTCCAAAGAAAGGGAGATAAAGATAAAAGCTACAATCAAAAAATGGCAAACTAATTGTTGTTGACTAAAAGATTCAGGGAAAATACTAGTCTTAAAACATACGCTGCTTTAATTACCTGAATCCCACATTAATTTGACTCAATATAGCCACCTAATGGTAACTGCTTTTGAAACATTCTTCCAAGAAGTTGTTTTAAATATTGGACTGCAGTGTGAAATTCAGGTACAAAATCTGCTTTCAATTTCTTAATCTTTTTTTTTCTTTTTTTTTTTTTTTTGCTTTCAAAGAATACTGTATATCTTGAAAAAAAAAAATTATAAATCATACGCCAGTGGGAAATGTTTTTTCTTCTTCTTTGAAGCACAAACCTCACTTAATTTTGTTAAGAATTTTGCTTAAAAAAAAATTCTGGATTCAATACATGTTAATCTCAATTAACAGCATTAGTGGCATAATGTTGATTTCCACACACACACAAAAAATTCTACTCCATTATTAAAAATAAAATAAAAAATTGTGGTATTTACTATGGTAGTGAATGAGGCCGGTCCAGAAACACTAAAAGACACATTGTTTCAAATGTATCGTCACAAGATGTTAACATGATTTTAGTGTGATAAAATCTCTTACTATGTTTGCAGTGTAAAGTTATAGCCAATATTACAACTCTGTTGCCAGGACGACAAAACCCTGTAATCCCTGTAGGCTATACCTTTTCACAGATGAAGTTAGCAAGCTATTTTATCACACTAATCATGTTAACATGTTTAATGCTTATGTCCTGTGGCTATACTTTTCAAACTATGTGTATTTTAACTTGTATAGACTGGCCCCTTTCACTGCCACAGTAAGTGCCTTACTGTCACCGCTTTTTATTTTTTTTATTTTTATTTTTTTATAAATGAGGGACAAGTCAAAATTACTTTTGTGGTAATCAACATTGTAACACAAATGCTGTTGATTGAGCTAAACATGCATTGACCCAGAATATTCCTTTAAAGCAAAGAGAAACTATTTACCATTGGGGCAAGAAAAAAAAAGAAGCTTATGTCATGATATATTCTCTGAAAACAAGTCTTAACATCTAACACATTTTCATGTTTCTCAAGTAAATGTATCTTGCTTCAAGGATATTTAAATATTATTACTAGGAAAAAAGACAAAAATACAGTTTATGAAAATGATGTTAGGCTTTCAAAAATGTATGACTTTTCCAATAAGCCCAAGAACACCTACAAATGAAAACATCAATTTGTGTACGTACCGTGCCGGCTGCAGTACAGGCTCCATTGATGTTGTGCTTTCAGTGTTGATCTGTGGACTGACCCGCTGCTGAGATTAAGCTAAGGCAAAACCCAGATCATGTGATCTGTCTTAAAGAGAGTGGGCCACTGGGCTAATGTATTTAACGAATAGCCTAACGACTGATGATGCCGAAGAAGCAAGTGCCAGAGAAAAGCTTGAGCCACACAAGAGAATTTGAAAAAGCTTGTTGTGTACTGTAAAGCCAAGTCTTAACAAACAGTGAGAGGGGGGATATTTAAAGATGGACAGACAGACGGACAGAGAGACAAATTTTTCAAGAGACATTTTTAAGGGACCATACATTATAAAATAACTTGCACAAGACAAAACAAGTTGTCCAGGTTGTTCTCTCGCATGAGAAATTTAAATAATTCGAAACCTTTTAAGGCAGGCAAACTCAGAGTCGTGGTGGGGATGCATTTTTCCATACAGTCTATCGCTGTTGAACACCATCCCCCACCACCCCACCATCCCCACCATTCAGAAGTCATTAAAACTCATTTTTTTAACCACTCCACAGATTTCATATTAGCAAATTATAGTCGTTTAGGACATCTACATTGTGCATGACACAAGTAATTTTTCCAACAATTGTTTCACTTTTAATTGACTATATCACAATTCCAGTGGGTCAGAAGTTTACATACACTAAGTTAACTGTGCCTTTAAGCAGCTTGGAAAATTCCAAAAAATGATGTCAAACCTTTAGACAATTAGCCAATTAGCTTCTGATCGGAGGCATACTTAATTGGAGGTGTACCTGTGGATGTATTTTAAGGCCTACTTTCATACTCAGTGCCTCTTTGCTTGACATCATGGGAAAATCAAAAGAAATAAGCCAAGACCTCCGAAAATAATTGTGTACCTCCACAAGTCTGGTTCATCCTTGGGAGAAATTTACAAACACCTGAAGGTACCACGTTCATCTGTACAAACAATAGTATGCAAATATAAACGCTATGGGACCACGCAGCTATCATGGGAGACGCATTCTGTCTCCTAGAGATGAACGTATTTTGGTGCAAAAAGTGCAAATCGGTCCCAGAACAACAGCAAAGGACCTTGTGAAGATGCTGGAGGAAACAGGTAGACAAGTATCTATATCCACAGTAAAACGAGTCCTGTATCGACATAACCTGAAAGGCTGCTCAGCAAGGAAGAAGCCACTGCTACAAAACCACCATAAAAAAGCCAAACTACAGTTTGTAAGTGCACATGGGGACAAAGATCTTACTTTATGGAGAAATGTCCTCTGGTCTGATGAAACAAAAATTGAACTGTTTGGCCATAATGACCATCGTTATGTTTGGAGGCTTGCAAGCCGAAGAACACCATCCCAACTGTGAAGCATAGGGGTGGCAGCATCATGTTGTGTGGGTGCTTTGCTGCAGGAGGGACTGGTGCACTTCACAAAATAAATGGCATCATGAGGAAGGAAAATGATGTGGATATATTGAAGCAAAATCTCAAGACATCAGCCAGGAAGTTAAAGCTCAAATGGGTCTTCCAATTGGACAATGACCCCAAGCATACCTCCAAAGTTGTGGCAAAATGGCTTAAGGACAACAAAGTCAAGGTATTGGAGTGGCCATCACAAAGCCCTGACCTCAAGCAAGGAGCAAGGAGGCCTACAAACCTGACTCAGTTACACCAGTTCTGTCTGGAGGAATGGGCCAAAATTCCAGCAACTTATTGTGAAAAGCTTGTGGAAGGCTACCCAAAATGTTTGACCCAAGTTAAACAATTTAAAGGCAATGCTATCAAATACTAACAAAGTGCATGTAAACTTCTGACCTACTGGGTATGTGATGAAAGAAATAAAAGCTGAAATAAATCATTCTCTCTACTATTATTCTGATATTTCACATTCTTAAAATAAAGTAGTGATCCTAACTGACCTAAACAGGGAATGTTTTCTACGATTAAATGTCAGGAATTGTGAAAAACTGAGTTTAAATGTATTTGGCTAAGGTGTATGTAAACTTCTGACTTCAACTGTATATGAAGAAGACAGTCCTGCAGATACAGTATATATTTTAATAATAAATAGGTGCTGTTTGGGCACATCTGTATTCTGTTCTGCTTGCGGTGGGTGGTGCGGGATGATATTTCTAGGCTGAAGTTGAAAAATAGACCTACTCTTGGAGATGGCTTACTGACCGTGGTGCAGAATACAAATAAAGCTGGCTTATATTTATGGCAGGATGCTGTCTGTGGACCGGAGCCAAAAACAAACAGCACCAGACTAGAGCACTAATGAAAGCTCCCTTAACACAATTCACAGTGGACTCGCAAATAATGGTGTCAAGACAATGAGGGCCAAGAAAGAACTAGATTTGTACATGTTCTGAAGAAAATGTGAGTGGTGCTTGCTCGTACAGAAGTTACACAACAAAGATTAATACTTAGATTGATATGGCTAAAAATAGCCACAATATGTAAACATTATAGCCTACACGTTAATATGATTTCCCTATCTGTCACTCACTCGACGTTGTGTCAATGTAGTGACACTAGGAGTCACTCTTGGGAGCCCTAAACACCTCTGATCTTTGAAAAAAGGCCAATGGGAATTGGCGAGTGGAATTTGCATGCCACTCCCCCGGACATACGGGTATAAAAGGAGCTGGTATACAACCACTCATTCAGATTTTCTCTTCGGAGCCGAGCAGTTTTATTCATTGAAGCTGAATTCATCCGCGAGTTCATTAACCTCAACCGCTGAATTTTACGGCGCATTTCAGTGGCTTCTCCCCCTCTGCATCTGTGGAGAGCAGAGAACGCCCCTGGGCGCTTCGGTAGAATAACAAAAAGAGTATATTCTAAAAAGAGTATATTTTCATTCTAAAAGAGCGGCACACACGGAATGTCTTTTTAAGGATGCCTTTCCGTTTGTGTGTTATTCCTGGTTGCGGTCGTTATCTCTCCGCTTCAGACGGCCACGATCGCTGTCTTATGTGTCTGGGTGCTGCCCACGCGGAGACATCATTCGTGGATGGGTCTTGTCCTCATTGCGAGAACATGACCATGGCAACGTTGCGGTCGTGGCTTGCATTCGTAAGAAAGCAAGCCACCCCAGCGGCTCCTTGTCTCGGTCTTTCTACCTACGGGTATGAGGCTGTGCCGGTTAGCACTGGGGGCGATTTGGGGACCTCAATGGGAGCACCTCCACCGGGTAAACCCCCACGGACCTCCCATTCCCCAGCACGCTCGCTTGCCCCGGTCGGGCTCTCGGATGAGACCGCCGGCTTGTCTCATTGCGAGTTCGACCTCTTATTCGTAGCCCGGGAAGATGATGAGTTATCGAGCGCAGCATCGGAGAGCGGGCTCATCCACTCTGACATGGACGCCTCGGCTGGGCTCCCTCCTTCGGGTGTGGTCGCCCAGTCTCAGGCTGACATGGAGATGACGGACATGCTTTCCCGGGTAGCAGCGAGCGTCGGGCAAGAGTGGAACCCTCCACTTTCCCCTGAACTCTAGCGGCTCGATGATTGGTTCCTGGGCCCAGAGCGCCGCTCACGGCCGCGCCCCGCCCCGGTCCCTTTCTTCCTGGAAGTGCATGAGGAGCTGACAAGATTGTGGGGGCACCTTTTACTGCCCGATCTTGATTTTTCAGCTCCCCCATGATCTCCCAGGTTGGCCTATTCGGTGACACCGTTGAGGACTTTGCCCAGCAGTTCTCGGCGGTGAAGCAGCAGACGGAGGCCATTCAACACATCCTGCCCTGGCGCGGCTCAAGACCCCGCACCCCATCCGCTTGTTGCCAAGGGCATCCTCCTGCAGCAACAGCACGGTCGGCCGCCAATAACCCTAGGAAGGCTTCGAAGCACCCCTGAGACGGGCGACACAGGGACGAGGAGATCCACTTCTACAGAGCTGGTAGACAGACCACTCTATCCAACCGGTGGAGGGCCAGCAGGAGAATCTTTTGTTTCATCACGACCGCCGTCCACCGTCCCATTTTCGCAGGTTTGGCACTCCAGCGGAGGACCCCCCACCCCTGCGCGCCCAGCTGTGGCACAAACACGCCCACACCGGGTTGGCACCATGTGATGTTCCTCCTCCCCCCACCTCGACCAATCTTATGGTGGGTATCAAGAGCCAGGTAAGTGCTTTGATTTCCCTGGACTCAGCATGGCCACGGGGCTCGAGCCCCCATGATGTGGTGCCTCAGGTTCTGGCCGTTGATCCAGGGCAAGCACGTGTTGGTCCGGATGGACAACATGGCGACGGTAGCGTACATCAACCGTCAAGGCGGTCTACGCTTCCGTTGCATGTCACAACTCGCCTGCCGTCTCCTCCTCTGGAGTCAGCAGTGCCTCAAGTCGCTACGAGCCACTCACATCCCGGGCGACCTCAACATCTCACGACTGGATACGCTCAGGGGAGAGTGGAGACTCCACCCCCAGGTGGTCCAGCAGATCTGGAGTCGATTCGGTCGAGCATAGGTAGACCTGTTTGCTTCCCGGGAATCCTCCCACTGCCCACTTTGGTACGCCCTGACCGAGGCATCCCTCGGTATAGACGCACTGGCACACAGCTGGCCCCCTGGACTACGTAAATACGCGTTTCCCCCAGTGAGCCTACTTGCACAGACCCTGTGCAAGGTCAGGGAGGACGAGGAGCAGATCGTCCTAGTAGCACCCTACTGGCCCACCCAGATGTGATTCTCGGACCTCACGCTCCTTGTGACAGCCCCCCCTGGCGAATTCCCCTGAGGAAGAACCTTCTTTCTCAGGGACAGGGCACCATCTGGCATCCGTGACCAGACCTCTGAAATCTCCACATCTGACCCTTGGATGGGACGTGGAAGACCGAAGTGGCCTACCACCCACAGTGGTAGACACGATAACTCAGGCTAGGGCTCCCTCTACAAGGTGCCTGTATGCTTTGAAGTGGCATCTGTTCGCTAAGTGGTGTTCTTCCCGACGCGACGACCCCCAGAGATGTGCTGTCGGATCGGTGTTTTCCTTCCTGCAGGAGAGTCTGGAGGGGTGGCTGTCTGTACTGTAGTTGCCAGCCCAGTACATGTGCTAACTAAACCCTGTACTGGGGTAGGTGCTCCACATGCGCTGGTTCCCCATAGGTGACCCCATGTGATATATCTTCCGCTAAATCATTTCCCTGTCGGTAAACTGCATCTACCTTGGGCAGAGGCCCCTCTGCCCCCGGTCACCATGCTTCTAGAAACTCCTCCCCCCTCGGGTAGGACCAGGCGACTTCTCCACATGACATACTTCCGACAAGACTCGGTAAGACCATGTGACGTACTTCCACTCGAAATACCCCCCTCCCCCTTCTCTGAGCAGGGTGTGGTCTCCACGGTGTCTTCCCCTTGGGAGTGACAAACCCCCCCCCGATGTAGACATTTATGGCCCCCAGTCAGTTAACAAATTCCACTATTTTTGGGGAGAAAAAGAGGAAAAGAGGCCACGGCTGGGCTAGCCTGTCCCTATTTGTTGGGCAGTCGACTTGATCCCGAAGGACCATTCGACGCTCATAAGAGTGTTGGGGGAGGTTACGTGACGGCCTGGTGAGCTGGCTACGAGGCACACAGAGGTCTGCCCGTCTTGCACCGCTAGTCCACGTAACACAGTTCAGTAGTCGTGCTGTTTTGTATAGGGACCCCTAGTGTCACTACATCGACACAACGTCGAGTGAGTGACAGATAGGGAATGTCCTGGTTACTTTCGTAACCTCCGCTCCCTGATGGAGGGAACGAGATGTTGTGTCCCTCTTGCCACAACGCTGAACTACCCGCTGAAATGGCCGGGACCTTGTCTCGGCTCCTCAGCACAAAACCTGAATGAGTGGTTGCATACCAGCTCCTTTTATACCCGTATGTCCAGGGTAGTGGCATGCAAATTCCACTTGCCAATTCCCATTGGCCTTTTTTCAAAGATCAGAGGTGTTTAGGGCTCCCAAGAGTGACCCCTACATCAACACAACATCTCGTTCCCTCCATCAGGGAACTGAGGTTATGAAAGTAACCAGGACGTTTAGTGCAATAAAATCCAGGATTTACTGGTGTTACTGAATTTACCTGATTACTGTAATATTGGATATAACTTTACACAGATGAGGTTAGTAAGGCTATGTCCTGTAGCTATACTTTTGAAACAGTTTGCATTTTAATGTTTATGGACTGGCCCCATTCACTTCCATTGTAAGTGTCTTACTGTAACAGTAAACTGTTCTGCTTTAAAAATAAATAAATAAATAAATGAGGAACGAGTCAAAATAATTTTTTTGTGGTAATCTACATTATTACACAAATGCTGTCAATTTAGCTTAATTTGCATTGAACCCAAAGCATTTATTCAAGACAAAGATGTTTTAATGCCGTCTCTGATTTAAACTTCAGTAGAAAACGGCATTCGAGTTGGTGCATTCGATTAATTATTTATATATATATATATGATATATATCCAGTGATTTAGACCGTGGCATGATTGTTGGTGCCAGACGGGCTGGTTTGAGTATTTCTGTAACTGCTGATATCTTGGGATTTTCACACGCAACACTCTCTAGAGTATATAGAGAATGGTGTGAAAAACAAAAAACAACCAATGAGCAGCATTACATGTGGACGAAAATGCCTTATTGATGAGAGAGGTCAACGGAGAATAGCCAGACTGGTACGAGCTGACAGAAAGGCTACAGTAACTCAGATAACTGCTCTGTATAATTGTAGTGAGCAGAATAGCATCTCAGAATGCACAACATGTCGAACCTTGAGGCGGATGGGCTACAACAGCAGAAGACCACATTGGTGTTTCACTTCTGTCATCCAAGAACAGAAAACTGAGGCTGCATTGGGCCTACCATCCGTGAACCTCAGCAGAAATCCAGATTTGTCAGACCAGGTGAAGTTTTTCCAATAGTCTACTGTCCAGTTTTGGTGAGCCTGTTCCCACTGCAGCCTCAGTTTCCTGTTCTTAGCTGACAGCAGCGGTACCTGGAGGGGTCTTCTGCTGCTGTATCCCATCCGCCTCAATGTTCGACGTGTTGTATGTTCAGAAATGCTTTTCTGCATAGCACTGTTGTAACGCATGTTTATTTGGGTTCACCTTCCTGTCAGCTTGGACCAGTCTGGCTATTCTCCTCTGACCTCTTTCATTAACAAGCTGTTTTCGCCAACAGAACTGCCACTTGCTGGATGTTTTTTTGTTTTTCATACAGTTCTCTTTACACTCTGAAGACTGTTGTGCATGAAAATCCCAGGAGATCAGCAGTTACAGAAATACTCAAACCAGCCCATCTGGCACCAACAATCATGCCATGGCGAAATCACTGAGATCACATTTTTCCCCATTCTGATGGTTGATGTAAACATTAACTGAAGCTCCTGACCCATATCTGCATGATTTTATACATTACACTGTTGCCACATGATTGGCTGATTAGATTATCGCATGAATAAGTAGATGTACAGGTGTACCTAATAAAGTGGCCGCTGATTGTATGTGTATGCAGTATATACTAATATATATATATATATATTAGTACTGTGCAAAAGTTTTAGGCATTTGGGGAAAAATGTTGCACAGTGAGGATGTCTTCAAAAATAATGCCATATATAATTTTCATTTATCAATTAATGTCATACAAAGTCCAGTAAACATAAAAAAGCTAAATCAATATTTGGTGTGTCCATCTTTGCCTTCAAAACAGCACCAATTCTCCAGGTACACCTGGACACAGTTTTTCTTAGTTGTTGGCAGAGAGGATGTTCCAAGCTTCTTGGAGAACTTGCCACAGTTCTTCTATCTATATAGGCTGTCTCAATTGCTTCTGTCTCTTCATGTAATCCCAGATTGACTCACTGATGTTGAGATCTGGGCTCTGCAGGGGCCATACCATCTGTTGTAAGGCCCCTTGTTCTTCTTCTATTCAATTCTATTTGCAAAGGGAATGTTGAAATCTATAATTGATATTTCCTACTGATACACTAAAAGCAGAATATATAAATTAATCATTTTAAGACAAATGTTTTTGTGAAAAATATAATGCCCCTTAGACTTTTACACAGTACTATATATATATATATATATATATATATATATATATATATATATATATATATATATATATACAGTACAAATACACCAATCAGCCACAACATTAAAACAACCTGCCTAATATTGTGCAGGTCCCCCTCGTGCTGACAAAACAGCGCCAACCCGCATCTCAGAATAGCATTCTGAGATGATATTCTTCTCACCACAATTGTACAGAGCGGTTATCTGAGTTACCGTAGACTTCGTCAGTTCGAACCAATCTGGCCATTCTTTGTTGTCCTCTCTCATCAACGAGGCATTTCCATCCACAGAACTGCCGCTCACAGGATGTTTTTTGTTTTTGGCATCATTCGGAGTAAATTCTACATACTGTTGTGTGTGAAAATCCCAGGAGATCAGCAGTTATAGAAATACTCAAACCAGCACGTCTGGCTATATATACACATCTTTTTTTCCTTTTTTTTTTTTTTTTTTTTTGCAGTAAAAGATTATGGTGAATATATCACACTCAAAGTAAAGAGTGAAGCATCCAATATAGGTTGTCTCACATGTATGGGCCTGTTTTTCTTCTCTGGTTACGTGTTGTCATGACAAAGTAACTGTCATCACCCCCTGGCAGCAAGTTCCCAGCACGAGTAGATTACATTTTCACAGGCAATAAATTGACATTTTGCCTTTTCTTGCCCTCGCCAGGCGGCTGATAGCTTGGTGCTGCTGTTAGAGGCGTCTGTCTGCTGTCCTGCGTCTCAGTAAAGTATCGACTGCACCTAGAACTGCTCAGGTCTTTTCATTAAAGAAGCAACCTACCAGCAGGAGAATGAAAAACAGGCTGAGGTACAAGGGAAAAAAAGTAAAAGAAAGCAAGAACATTATGGGAAAAGGTGCTCCAAAACCCAGATAAAGGCCATATTTGGACTACCACAGGACAGAATTACCAGAAAAATATAGTATAGTGGTATTACAGTACATAATATTCCAAGGTACTTTCTGTTCCTGTACTGAATGTCCAAAACATGGTAGTACCATGGTACATTTTTGTTAGGGTAGTTTTACCTGAGGAAGTAAATTTGTGTTTCACAGACTTCTGTGTTTTGTTGCTCAACCTCAATTTATAATTACAGGGCAAATTACCTACAGTTTTTCAGCTAAATCTGGCATCCTCTGAGAAATATAGTCCGGTCTGGATAGGAATGTCTGTGACTGTACAATTATTTGTGTAAAAACACTTCTCCTCATTTACTTTGACCGTTACTAAAGCTACATTTCTTGCTTCACTGCCTGATGAACATTTATTGTGGATTTATATCTGTTTGCCAACATTTTGGGGTAAAATAACAGTTAGCGGTTCAAGTACTGCTTCTATCCCTTGTGACGTCACAATTAATTTAAACCAAGCAATAGTGCCCACTATTGCAATAGTGCCCACCAACTTTTCAGCTACTGTGGTTCTGGAAATATTGTTATTCCATTTTTGCCATAGGGATTTCATAAAATCCTTCATAAGGTTTTAAGCCATGAACAAAACCAACCAGTTACGAGGAGAATCACAACATTACAAATGTTAATTTGAAGAAAAAAGTTTTTGAAAATTGGACAAAAAGACAAAGGTTCAAGACTAATATATATATATATATATATATTAGTATATACACAGCAAAGAACCTCACGGTAGGTCTGTCTTTAAAAGTTAAAAGTTACAGTTAAAAATGAATTCACCTATGGAGAAAATGAATGGGATTTTTTACTTATATCACTATTATACACAGAGTGTTATAATTATGCACTCAGCCAGAGCACATGACCTTCTGTAACACCCACATCCAGACACTAGACCGGCCCACCTTAGTAATAACTAGATATCCCAATCTCATCTGAATCAGTACAGATTTAATATTTTAACTAAAATGTCCTTTACTTAAACTCACAATGTTCCAGTAGCTCAAATGGCACTTACAACACCAAGATCATGGGTTTGATTCCCAAGTAACACACTGATAAAATAGATACCTTGAATGCGCTGTAAGTTACTCTGTAAGTTGCTCTGGATAAAAGAGTTTAACAAATAAATAAATGTAAATGTACTGTAGGTCCTCTGGATTGCAATTTTTTATGATCAATGTATGAGGGCGGTTTCATCAGACAGCCGACATGATGCTTATATTTAGACAAACTTGTGATTTGCATTTTTAGCGACTGGCAGTCGAGAGAAAAGAAACAAGATTATCACACTATTTTTGTCATTTATATTTGAATGATTCATACATGAGGGCTTGAGACAAATACGTGCGCTGCAGGTGCTAAATTATTTCTCACACATCAAAAACCATCTCGGCCACTGCGAGTGACCCAGATGAAGGGTATGGAAGATTTTAGCCTTGGAGGAAAAACAATAAGCTAGAGTAAAAGGACTGATATATCTCTCTCTCTCTTATTTTAATGTCTCTCATTTTTTCAAAACAACAGCTTGCTATAAATACAGCTCAGCAAGAATTTGGCTCCAAAATTGTTACAAACAGCTGACATTAAAGGCAGCTCATGCCCAGCAGCAATGTGCAGGACACGGTTCACATCTCCGTGATATCTATGGAAAAAGTGCCTCCGTATATGAGTTAATCTCACAAAGAGGTGTCCAAGTCATACTTACCCCAAAAATCGTAAGAAAAAGAAGAACCCCCACCCCCCCCAAACATTTTTACGATTTATGTGTTTCAATTTGACACATTGCCATCAAACTGAATTGAGCAATCTTTAAAAAAATATACATTGGCGGCCAAAAGTTTGGAATAACCAGGGTTGGGGAGTAACGGAATACATGTAACGGGATTACGTATTTAAAATACAAAATATAAGTAACTGTATTCCACTACAGTTACAATTTAAATCATTGGTAATTAGAATACAGTTACGTTCAAAAAGTATTTTGATTACTGGAGAGATTACTTTGCATTTTATTGTCATTTGTTTCATTTAATATTTAGTCCTTTCAGATGGAAAACATTTATCCATATAAATGATGCAATCCAAAGTGCATTTGAACAGCGGTGAAACACTTTCTTATGATGTGTTACATTCATACGAGCAGACAGAGAAGGACGTTTGAAGTAAGTTTGGAGCAGAAGAAATAGAAATATACCTTGTGTAAATTGTCAGCTTTTCGCTAATTTAAAATGCTATTTCTAGCCATTTTACATGCACATGTTACCAGGCACGATCATATTTTTTTATCAAGAAAATTCACATTGGATCATAATTTCTTTTTTTCTAGTAAGACCTTTGATATTAGGGCAAAAATCATATTCTTGATAATAAAATTTTTATTGTTTTCCAGTAAAAATATCTAAAAATCCTTAAAACAAGATCAGTTAGATTAATCTTATTTTAGAAACAACACTGCATAAGATATTTAGGTTTTTCAGAGAATGCATTTTTAATTTGTGTATTTTGTCTTACTGTACTGACAGAGTTTTTATAGTCAAAACAAGTGAAAAAATCTACCAGTGTTGAAGAAGTAATTAGAACATATTTAGAATACATTACTGACCTTGAGTAATCTAATGAAATACATTAAAAATTACATTTTACAGCATGTATTCTGTAATCTGTAGTGGAATACATTTCAAAAGTAACCCTCCCAACCCTGGGAATAACGTACAGATTTTGCTCATATGGAAATAAATTGGTACTTTTGTTCACCAAAGTGGCATTCAGCTGATCATGATGTATAATCAGGACATTAATAACGTGAAAAATTACTATTACAATTTATTTAAATAAATAAATAAATAAACGTTCAGAACTTCTTAAACTACTTCAAAGAGTTCTCATCAAAAAATCCTCCATGTGCAGCAATGACAGCTTTGCAGATCCTTGGCATTCTAGCTGTCAGTTTGTCCAGATACTCAGGTGACATTTCACCCCACGCTTCCTGTAGCACTTGCCATAGTTGTGGCTGTCTTGTCGGGCACTTCTCACGCACCTTACAGTCTAGCTGATCCCACAAAAGCTCAATGGGGTTAAGATCCATAACACTCTTTTCCTATTATCTGTTGTCCAATGTCTGTGTTTCTTTGCCCAGTTTAACCATTTCTTTTTGTTTTTCTGTTTCAAAAGTGCCTTTTTCTTTGCAATTCTTCCCATAAGGCCTGCACCCCTGAGTCTTCTCTTTACTGTTGTACATGAAACTGGTGTTGAGCAGGTAGAATTCAATGAAGCTGTCAGCTGAGGACATGTGAGGCATTTCTCAAACTAGAGACTCTGATGTACTTATCCTCTTGTTTAGTTGTACATCTGGGCCTTCCACATCTCTTTCTGTCCTTGTTAGAGTCAGTTGTCCTTTGTCTCTGAAGACTGTAGTGTACACCTTTGTATGAAATCTTCAGTTTTTTTGGCAATTTAAAGCATTGTATAGCCTTCATTCCTCAAAACTATGACTAACTGACAGGTTTCTAGATAAAGCTGTTTCTTTTTTGCCATTTTTGAGCTAATATTGAGATTTTTATTAAGACATGCCAGTCTGTTGCATAATGTGGCAACTCAAAAACAAGCACAAAGACAATGTTAAGCTTCATTTAATGAACCAAATAGCTTTCATCTGTGTTTGATATAATGGCAAGTGATTTTGTAGTACCAGATTAGCAATTTAGCATGATTACTCAAGGATAAGGTGTTGGAGTGATGGCTGCTGGAAATGGGGCCTGTCTAGATTTGATCAAAAATGACTTTTGTTCAAATAGTGATGGTGCTGTTTTTTACATCAGTAATGTCCTGACTATACTTTGTGATCAGATGAATGCTACTTTGGTGAATTAAAATACCAATTTCCTTCCGAAACAGCAAAATCTGTACATTATTCAAAATATTTGGCTGCCAGTGTATATATAAAGAATTCTGAATAATCGTAAATTAATTCAAATAAACTTTTTAAGACCTTAAGAATTTAACATTATTTTCAGGGCAGTTAAGCTCATTTTATCCCACAGTTCTCATTACTGCATTGTGAAATACAGAGTCTCATTTTCATTGGCGTATCGTGATAAATTTTCTTTTTTTTCCAGCAATACAGGTATAAATTGTTATATTAAAGTAATGAGAGTGAGAATCATAATTTAAATTCTCATTACCATAATGTGAAATACAGTCTCATTCTCATTAGTATAATGAGAGAGAGAGAGAGAGAGAGAGAGAAAAAGATTACTATATACATTTGAAAAGTAAATGGTTTTAATTTAAAACAGTGCTTGTATTGTATTGTAACTGGCAACAAAGGCAAAATTCCCATGGTGAACACATACCTTGACTCCAAGGGTCTAAAGATAAAAAAAGGAATCTTGGTGTCATTTTGGAGTCAGACCTTAGTTTCAGTAGTCACATCAAAGCAATAACTAAATCAGCCTACTATCATCTCAAAAATATAGCCAGAATAAGATTGTGCGATATACCGATACTAACAAAATATCGCAATACCAAAAAAATGTAAACGGTACGATATCATCTTGTTGCTAATTTCGGTACCATATTACAGTATGTTGCCATTAGCAAAATGTTATGAGATGTGACAGTTTTGAGATGAAATCAATGACAATAAAAAAATAAAAAAAATAAAAAATAAACTCAATATAGCCAAGTATGATCATTAAACAGCAATAGGTGTAATTTAATTAAAGAATGTACAGTCACATTCGCTGCGTGCTACAGAATGAACGAGAAGTGCCGCTCTGCTCTATGATCTACTTCACACACACACGCATGCACACACACATACAAATGCAACACACACTACTGGTGCTTGATTTTCATGCAGTGTGTTTAGTGTATAAACAGCTGTGAACACTCATATCTCCTCCTCCGGTGCAGCTTGGATATTTCAGCTCGCGATTCACAACGGGACTATTCCAGCATTAATGGGAAGCTTGATATAACAAGAGAATATTTAGCAGAGATGGGCCACTTCTATTAAAATGAATGGGAGAAATTGGAACGCTCAACCAAGGAGCTCTGTGCACCCAATGGTCAATGGATGTAGAAAGGAAGGCCTTACATTTAAAAGAGCCAATCACCTTTTAGATACAGACATCACCTGTCAATCAACTGTAGAACCTGCATGCGCATATACAAGCCGGGAAAATTCTATATGTTTTTTAGCATAATATGAGATAAAGAAGCGTAATTTATGACACTAGTGTTGTCAGATTTTACTGCTGATTTGAAATATGTTGTTTAAACGTAAGCTTGGCGAGCAGTTTTTGAGATTTCGTTGTTTCCCCATTCAAGTGCGTAGATAGGAGCTGCACTGGCATGACTGGAAATAGCCTCCCGAGAGCATTCCAAAGACGGCCGACAGTGACTTGCGTTCCACAGATGGCCGAGCGTTCCATTGATGACTTGCTAGGAAGACTTTGATGATACTTAGAGAACGCTTTTGTTCACAACATATGTTTATTTAAAAATAAATAATTACATTTGGAGGTTACTATATGCCAGGGCTCCTCAACTACTTTCTTCGTGGGCTAGATTATCCAGATGAAACCTCAATGGGGGCCTAACAATTTTATTGTAACTATCATGTTAACATGAAAAACAAAACACTGTTAATAATGTGTGTTTGTTTACATTAAAATAGCCATGGGTATTTAATTAATATTTTTAAGGTCTGGCCATAAATCCCTTTTTAATATCTGGCTAAAGAACCAAATTGACCTCACACCCTCAAATAACCAATAGGTTTCGATTAACTTAACTTTGAAAATAAAAACATACAATAGGGTTATTGTTTATGAAAACAGATGAAGAACATTTAGATCTGCCAAAGTCTGTATCTTTGACAATATAAACCCACATAAAAAACAATGGCAATCTAACGTAGAACGTCTTTTTAGATAAAATAATGAAAAAATGCAGTGCCAGTTCTTCCATTTTCTCTATAATTATCCAACTCAGGAGGGGAATGAGCCTTTTCTTGTCCTTCACATATGGTGAATTTGTGCAGGAGACATATTTGTGCAGATTATCATTGGTAAGTGGAGAACAAACTGATTTGATGATGTTCACATCATCCGATCATAGAACCAAACACAATCAGGATATGCATTTATGCAGGTTTAATGACGCTTCACGTTAACACTTTTAACGAGCATGACTGACCCTGAACAGATGAGACACGCCTGTTTAATACTTGAAGAATGGAGAATAAAAGCAAACGTTAAGGTTTGTTTTTCATCATCGATTTATCTTTTGTTGAAAAAGCTTGTGCATATGAGCTGACCTCACTTCTGTAATAGCTGTGAAGTATTTTTTAAGTCTGTAGTTTTGACTGCGCCTGCTTAGCTGTTAAACTCACCGCTGAGCTTTGCGCAGAGAGCGCTCGGATGTTTAGCCTGTGACGCAATTTGATCAAAATCCATCGGAGGATCAGATAAATTGCGGACCACATCAAATCATCTGCTGTATTACATTAAATAAAGAAATTACACAGTACTGGGAGACTCTGAGAAGTGGTGGTACGCAAGAAAAACTGCCGGTACTTTGTTGAAGAAATTTGAGATGTGCAGGTACAGCGAGTGCGTACTGGTGAGTACCTGTCCACTTTAAGCACTGATATAAAAGTAAAATGTTTCAAAACATAATTTTTTTTAACTGCAATACATAAATGACTGTATTACCCTAATGAGAATGAGATTTATGATTAAAACATAACGAAAAAGACAATACTAAGCAAAACAGAATTAAGAATTTGGGGGTAAAATGTACTTAATTGTCCCCAAAATATTCACAACGCAAAAAATAGTAGACCATGTATTATTTATGTAATACTGTATGTAACATATTATTTTTTATATGTTTGACTTTTTTGGTTTAAGTGTGCAATGTGACTTCAACATTTCCAGACTGATTTTCGTGAGATTCACCCTAATATCCATGATAGCAGAGGCGTGCTGCAGACTCCCATGATGCTCTCTGGTTTACACCACAATCAAGGCCGTGACCATGTCTTGAACACTGGGGGGGACCAAACCATTTTGGGGGTGGGGGGGTCACGGGTGTTGAGGTCACAAATATAATTATTTAATTATAATATAGTAATATAGTAAAGGCACAGAATTCAGTAATTTTCTGAATAAAGGCTTGAAATGCAATAAAGGCCTAAAGTTGTATAATTTTTGGTATTAAAAGATACATGCATTTTTAAAAGTTCACACATTACAAGACAAACACTGTGTCTGCATTGCTAACGATTTGCCTGTTTCAGTCATCTTTTCTTTCTTTTTTGTGCTGTCTCAAAGGAAAGATAAGTTGAATTTCTTTTCATTGATGTATCTGTAAAATTACACGACTGTGTCAGCTGGCTAGCAAAAATAAGAAAAAAGGAAATTATTTCATTATTTTACATATTTCAATCCAAATGGTGAATAGTTTGCACCCTTGGAAATTAATGTCGGTCGGTACAACATTTCAGTCATAAAACAGTGGTCAAATATTGCACGTTTAGTTAGATACTAACATCTTACATGACACAAACACTCTTAACCTGAACTGCTTGCTGATGCGTGGCGCTGGAATAATCCACGAGGTTCCCGTTTAGTGTCTTAAACTTGAGTCCAGCCTTCATCAATTTGATTAGCTATCTCATTTGACATTGACGAGCGGTGTTAGACTACTGAGCGTGGTAAAATATAACTTTTTTAAACCATTATGTTATTCCTGCAACAACTTAATGACAATTAGACAGCAGTGCATAATGAACTGCAGCAGAACAGCAACAAGGATATCAATTATTGGGGGGGACAATCTGTCCACATCTGATTATTGGGGGGGACTTGTCCCCTTCAAAGTATATTGTGGTAACGGCCCTGACCACAACCATGAAGAAATCGCACTTATGGATACATTTTTTTTTTTGCAGGAGGATGCAGAGTGGGCGCATTGTTGATTGTAGTGGACGTTCCTTCGTTCCTAGATGCCCTAGCATTATTGGTGAGCTGCAAAACTGGTTGTAAGCTTTGAAAATCTGATCACAAATAGGATCAAGCTTGCTTAGGGACCGTTCCCACAGAACTGGAATTAGGCACTACAGATGGAGCCACACTGAGACCCACATATCTCTGGGATTTAATCATACATTTACTTTTGGAGGTAAAGGCACTCCATCTTTGCAAAAGCAACACAAAAAAAAGTTTTTCCAATACCATTTTTTTTTCCACACCATATACATTTTTCACACTCCGGGTTTTGGAACGCGGAAGTAAACGATTGCAGGGTAAACTTCAACAGCGGTGAATGGGAGTGAAAGGGAGATCCCAACAAATATTATTTTCACTTACCCAAAGAAAAAATCCACTATTACTTTTGAATGACTTTCCAGAAGAAGAAAACAATAGAGAGCGGTGGATTAAGACAGTCAGTTGGGAGAAGATGCCAAATTTACTGTCACCCTCTCAACAGCTGTTTTCAAAACCCCCTCGCAGCTGTGGTAATTCATTTAAAAAAACTCCAGGGTAATATAACACAAAGCATAATGTTATAAATTTACACACAATATTTAAAACATTGATAATATGAAAAAGTTTGCAATATTTATGCTGCTAAATTAGGCGGACACGCGTCATCACAGTCTGTGAAAAAGGTCTATTGGCAGATAATGCAACAAGGGGTGCTGAAGTCAACTAATTTTAGTAATAGACCTACCAATTGCTATGTAAAAAATAAAATACTGACGCTGACCTGTAGTTTTGGTCCAAAATCACAGGACAAAATTGCCATTCCGACCACTCTTTACATAAAAGTGGATTACTCAATTTTTTTATCCATGGCACATATATGTTTATTTTTCTTTAGAAAAAGTATTTTAAAAAAATAAAATGTCTTAGGGGAAGTTTCTGAAATTTTGTTGATTTGACATGAAATAACCCAGTGGTTCTTAAAGTGTGGGGCGCGCAAGAGCCAATGTACGCAAGAACCAATGTGCGCGTTTTCTTCACCTCTGCCTTTTCTCCTGCCTTGTTTAAACTTTCGGAAGGCGTGAACTGCACAAAGCATGTAGCAGTGTCAGGTGCGCTCTTAGCTGTGCTTATGTAAACGAAGACATCTCGCGCGCGCCAGTTTCAAATGGGGGAAACGATGAATTAACACTAATATTTCGGTCAGTCCCTTCCACAACACTATCAAATGGCTTCAGAAGAATTTATATATAAGGCTCAAGAGTTAAGGATGACTTGTATGGTGCTTTTGGAACTTGGACGGCCTATCAATTTTCAAATTTCAATTGCCTATCACCATTCTCTCATCCCTCAGTCATGTCGATGACACATGGTACCTGTAACCAGTAGCGGTTTTAACCACCACCCAAACCACGCAATTGCGTGGGGCCCCGCACATCGGGGGCCCCCGCCCTGGTAGGAAAGCACAGCAAACAACACTTGAGGTGTGACATGTTGTTCTGTGTACACGCGCGAATACGCTGTTGTCAGCGCTCTCAGAGCGGTCATGTTAGAGGTCTGCCAGGTTTTTAAGTCAGTTTTTCAAGTAGGACTTTGATATTGGATTTGTAATTTATGAAAAATATACAGTCTTTCCGAACATGTTTCGCCCACGCGATCTCACTCACATACACACAAACGGATGTGTTAGGGGCCGTTCACACCGAACTTGTTTTTTGCGTGCGTCTGATCTGTTTTTCCATTGTTTTCCTTTGTAAAAACACACTGGACGAACGTCCATACCTGCTGCACCACGTCTCGCTTTTTCTTCAGTGTCTCACGCAGGACCAGTGTTCTGACAAACTCTGCTACCTGCTCAGGATGTGCTACTAGCAGTAAAAACAGTGATATGTAAAGTTAAATCATGGGTAGCATATATTGGGAGCCACGGGAGAACCTGTCCGTATGTACTACAACAGCATGAAATGTGTTTAAAAACCTAGGTAGCACATCTTGTCAGGCAGATAATACCTATCAGGATGTGCTACCAGCATAACTATCAGATAGTGTGATATGGTGTGAGGCTGTGCTAAGCCCTAATCCTACCCCAAACCCTAACTCCAACCCAAAAACGATGTGAATATGGCATTGGTAGCACATCCTTCAGAAATAGTAAACACGCCCCTACCTGTAACTTCTCTCAGCACTGGCCAGGATGGGCCATTCGCAGTCATTTATTATTACTGGAAGTTTACTGGAAAATTTTTTGTTGTTTCAAAGGGTGTCATGACCAAATAATTTGAGAACCACTGGTCAATAACCCTATAATATTTTTTTCTATCCCAATTTAATTGTCAAAGACATCTATAAGTAAGCCATTTGTAAGTTGACTTCCTGTAAGGTTGTGAACACTGAGGCTCTGTGGCAGATTAAAAAACATTGCTTTGTTTATTTGACCACCCCAACATGTAAATTGCTGGCTCAACCAATAGCATGAGTTTGGGGCAGGTCTACCTGTTTTTTGAACATTGGAAGACGGGACTTTAGGTTTGTTAAACATGATGAAAACAAATCATTATTTTTGTAATTCTGTTCGGTGATGCTAGTGACACTGAAATGACACACTTCAACTTTAAAAACTGGCTGAGAAAAATGTATTGCATAATAGTGCCCATTTACTGAGGCAGATAGTGGCTTGCTTGGACTTATAGGCTAAAAATAGATGTCACAGCCAGCGGCCGAGTGTCTGTGAAGGCCCATAATGAGCTCTGTCACATCAGCCTGGCCCCACAGTGCCTATGGATGTCTCACGCCACTTTCCATTCACCACAGCAGCCACCGAGATCTCCAGTGAACCACCAGGAAGTCAAAACAGCTCCGCCATCAGTCGCCTGTTTCCGGGTTCACACCTCAAGGCCCGCACACCTTACTGAGCTGAAGGTGAAGCAGAACAGCATTTATCAAGCTTCACTGGGTCCATGGACGTCTACCTGCAGCAGCAGAGACTGCAGAATAATCAATGTAATCACATCAATCTGTGCAAAACACTTGGCTTCTTATCTCAAATGCTTTTCTGCATCAATCAAGCTTACATAACACTTCTGCAAGCAGTGCTAAGATTACTATATTGTAAGTCTGATTTGTAGTGTTTGGATGTTGTTCCCCAGCATGAGATGCTGGTGCTCCTTTGTAATTGGTAAATAGCCTAAATATTATATGGAATTTTGCCTTCATAGTTCACCCAAAAAGGAACATTCTGTCATCAATTACTCACTCTCATGTTGTTCCAAATCCGTATGACTTTCTTTCTTCCAGGGAACACAAAACATTTGAACAAATGTATAATACCAGTAGATTACAGTACTGTACATGGCAATAAGATACAATTAAACATTTGTTGTCGTTATAATTTATGTGTGTGCATTACACAGTGATTTACTTTATTATTAATTTTATTTTTTTCATTATTATGAATTTGTTGAGTGGAAAACAAACTTTTCTGCGAAAAGTGTTTTAGAAAGTAACTTACAAGTAATTAGTAATGTGATTACTTTTTTCAGATTCAGATTCAACTTTATTGTCATTGTGCAGTGTACGCATGAGACAATGAAATACAGTTAGCTTCTGACCAAAAGTGCAAATAGCAATAATAAATATGACAAGTAATTAAATAAAGTATTAACTGTAGAAGTAAAGTGCCGGAATATGGACAGCAGTATTAATTAAAAACAGTAAAAGTTAGCTATACAAAAGCTGTACAAATTCTGTAAAAAATGCTGTGCATGCTACTGTAAAATAGAGTGCGGAGGTGCAATAGTAGCAATAGTCCTGTGCAAATGTAGATTAATGGGCCTGAATGGCCCACTATGAATGTCCATGAGGGTCCCGGATGGACCACTGTGTGTGTGCATTGTAAGTATGGATGAGGGTGTGTGAACAATGTGTTGGGCGTAGGTTAACGCATTAGCTCAGAGTTCAGAAGGGCAACAGTAGAGGGAAGGAAGCTATTCCTAAGCTGACTGGTGCGACAGTACAGGCTCCTGTAGAGTCTCCCTGAAGAGAGGAGGGTAAAGAGTCCATGACTGGGTTGAGAGGGATCCTTGAGGATGCCACTTACCCTCCGCAGGCAGCGTTTATTGTAGATTTCTGTAATTGTTGGGAGCTGGGCACGATGATATGTTGAGCCGTTTTCACCACTCACTGGAGAGCCTTTTTGTCTGATGCAGTTTGTCAGAATGCTCTCAATGGTACATCGATAAAAGTTCACCAGTATCTGTGAAGATAGGCGAGCTTTCCTCAGTCTCCTTAGTCAAAAAAGGTGCTGTTGTGCCTTCTTGACCACGGCAGTGTTAATGCTCCAGGTCAGATCATTGGAGATAAGAACTCGCAAGAACTTAAGGCTAGTCATGCATTCCATCTCCTTTCCATTTATGTGAATAGTGGTGTGTGCATGACACTTCTTGGTCCGTCTGAAGTCTACAATAATTTCTTTGGTTTTTTGGGTATAGAAGGCCAGATTGTTATTGGCACACCACTCCTCCAGGTGCCGGACCTCATCCCTGTAGGCCGTTTCATCGTCATTGCTGACAAGACCAACCACTGTGGTGTCATCTGCAAACTTGATTATGGTATTAGAACCATAAGCAGGAACACAGTCGTTTGTTGATATAATTAGTAAAATCAGTAAATCTGATTAACAATTTAGAGAAGTAATTTGTAGTGGATTACTTTGAGTAAATTACCCAACACTGAGTTAAAATAGATGCAATGAAAGTGAATGGCAACGGAGGTCTAAAATTTCCTTTTGTGTTCTACGGAAGAAAAAAACATCATACAGGTTTAAAACATGAGAGTGAGTACATCATGACATAATGTAAATTTGGGGGGAACTATCCCTTTAAGAAATATAGTATCTATCCTTTTTCCTCACTGTCAAGTTTCTAAATACTATATTGATTCAGAAAGTCGCAGAAGCTTGAAATTACCAAAGTTATACATTCAGAACAAGCCATTTTTGCAGATTTGTTTCATTATATGGTCTTTTGGGACTGGGGGAGGACGTTTTGAGTTCTGATAACTACTGCATGTTTTCATGGTACATCTTTTTTTTTTTTTTTTTTTTTTAATGAAAAGTTTAAGGAAAATTAGATCTCTCATGGTATGACCACTCAAAATCAAATTTGTTGCATGCATTGTGTATTTCACTGCTTATTCTTACATTTAAATGCCAGCAAATATGTGGTCCAGTGTATTACATAAGAGACAATTAACTACCAGCCGCGTCCCTGAAGAAGCACTGCAGTTTAGAAATGAAGTAATTCGATTTTCAAATCATCTCCTGGCATTTCATTCTTTCCATAATCTATGAGTAATTTTCTCATCAGTGTAAATCAGACAGCTCTGACCTTGCTTTATAAACACAAGTGTACAGCAGAAGCAGCCGGTAGATGGCTGTTTGTGGTCCGTTATTAAACTTCCACTGGTTTCTATCAATATTATCGGTGACTTTGAAAGATGAATTTAACTCATTAGAGCTCATTCAAAGGGCATCACAAGCATTCAGTGCAGGTGATAACTGCTATCTATAATGGACTATTTGTGATTACAGAAAACATTATCTCTTCTTAGCCTGTGTGTAAATTGATCATGTGTGTTTGATGTACATACAGGTCTGTTTGTGCATGGTGATTTGTAAACTATTTTCAGAATAAAGAGTTTAGCTCATTTGCACAGCCACATTAAAGTGACAGTTTACACAAAAATGTAATCTCTTGTCATTATTTACACACCCACATTTCATTTCAACCTTGTATGACTTCTGTTCTTTCCTCAGTGTTTGTGGATCACAAAAGATGTTAAGCAGAATGTAAGTCTCAGTCATCATTCACTTTCATTGGACGGAAAAAAAGATGCAATGAAAGTGAATGGTGACTGAGGCTAACATTCTAAGTCTGATTTTGTGGTCTACATAAGAAAGAAAGTCATACTGGTTTGGAACAACATAGGGTGAATAAATGATGACAGAATTTTCCTTTTGGGGTAAACTATCCCTTTAATGTACGCATTGGATTCCTCAAACTCACTGTCAGGCTGTTAATTCTGCATATAAAAGCTGCTCTCACTGCAGTAAAGCTGTGTGTGTTGTGTGGTGGTTTTTTTTAGGTTACAAATTGGTAATTACAAGGGTATTATGCTATAAATGTGGTTTATGAGGACATTTCTAGTGTCCCTATAATTCTAATCGCTTAAAACACATACTAAACAATGTTTTTTTGAAAATGTAAAAATGCAGAAAGTTTTTTGTGAGTGTTAGGTTTAGGGGTAGGGATAGGAATAGGGTTAGGGGATAGAATCTATAGTTCGTACAGTATAAAAATCATTATGTCTATGGAGAGTCCTCATAAGGATAACCACACCAACATGTGTGTGTGTGTGTGTGTGTGTGTGTGTGTGTGTGTGTGTGTGTGTGTGTGTGTGTAACCAGGGGAAACGTGTCCAGAGAGACAACAACAAATATAAATGTTTTACTGTGAGAGCAGTAGGCAGCTCTGTCACAAATTATTTAGAGTTGCCTCAGTGCGGCCGGAGGACACTGTGAGTTCATAAGGACAGTTTGTTTGTGACGTGTCATCTACATGTGCTCTGGACACGTGAAGCTTCTCAGTCTGACATAAGGACATTCAAAAAGTATGGCAAAGACAATAAGTGACATGATCTAAGATATTAAAAAGTCATAGGATACAACAGGGCTAAAGGCACACCTTAAAGGAATAGTTCACCCAAAAAGGAAAATTTTCTCATCATTTACTCACCCTCATGCCATCCCAGATGTGTATGACTTTCTTTCTTCTGCAGAACAATAAAGAAAGATTTTTAGAAGAATATCTCAGCTCTGTAGGTCCATACAATGGAAGTGAATGGTGGCCAGTATTTTGAAAGCATATAAAAAGTGTGGGAGTTTCTGTTAAATAATATTAATTTCTGTTTCTCATCTACCTATCATATTGCTTCTGTAGATATGGATTTAAACACTGGAGTTGTATGGATTATTTTATGCTGCATTAATATGCTTTTTGGAGCTTTAAAGTTCTGGCCACCATTCACTTGCATTATGTGGACCTACAGAGCTGAGGTATTCTTCTAAAAAAACCTTTGTTTGTTTTCTCCTCTGGGATGTCATAAGGGTGAGTAAGGGTGAACTATTCCTTTAAGGAAAATGTGGTTTTTTATATATAATATAATTAGGGCTGTAAGTCGATAACATTTTTAAATAAAATTAATTTCATGGTATGCCGATTAATTTATCAAATTAAACACAATTAATCGCATACATAAATATTTGCTGAGAAAGCCCCTCATATAACAATAATTCAATATATAATAATTAAATAATTCTAAGTAGTAATATTTAAATTATATATATATATATATATATATATATATATATATATATATATATATATATATATATATATATAATAATACAGAAAATTCAAATATATTACATTATTTAGGCACACAAGTAAAGCATTAAAAAAGACAATACAAAAAGTGGCTTTAGAATGCAATATATTGTATATTTCCAAATTATTAAACATACAGTAAGGCAATCATACAGTTCACAGCAATCCATTTTGCAATTAAATTCGTCAATCAGTCCGAGATTTATTATAAGTGCTTGTCTAATAATGCGTCAGCGTACACCTGTGTCAGACGGACGCTTTTGGAGCATCTCGGTTGCATTGCGTCATAAACATACCGTTTTTAGGTCGCTGTGTCATGTTAAACAAAGTTTAAAACAGAAAAACACGTTTTGAGATCCCTGCCTTTGGATTTGCACTCCATCAAGCTGTGTTTGAATGCAAGAATGTGTTCTCATCTTGTGTTGCCTGCTGTAAGAAAATGTGGTTTGTGCTCTATCTGTATGTGTTGCCTATACACCGAGTTTTGCTTACTGCCCCCTGGAGAAAACAGCCGGTTCTCCATCCTTATTAAGGTCTAAGTCGTCAGGGACATGATTAATTGTGTTAATTTATTAAAAATGAATCGCACTAAATTAACACGTTAAATCAACAGCACTAAATATAATTGTTAATATAGTTGTAAATATTACAATAAATGATTTCAAGAAAATAAATGAATGAATAAAATATCTTAACTAAAAAGTCTTTGTAAACACATTTGCAAGAATCTGTTCTGTTAAAATATAAAATCATCTCATCATTTGGCAATAGGCTGCTGAGGGCAGTAAAATCTACTTCGAATTGCATTTCTAGTTAACAAAAATTTATTCCTCAAAAGAATTGTTTATTTATCCAATTAAATAACATTAAGAGGAATCAGAACTGGAATCTTCCTTACAATTCCTATCGCTAGATGGGGCAGTAAAAGTTAAACCTGCATCCAATGAAGGGAGCATAACAAAACTCATTTCACATGCTAAGAAAGTGTTTACATAGGAGTCTTAAAGCCGAGTGTTTGTAAAAAATAAAATAAAGAAAAAGGTAAAGAAAAAGATAATATACTATACACATAATTAAAATTAGCTCCAAATACACCTCTATTTTCTGCTCACGATTATTTGCAAAAGATAATGTAAACCATGTGTACCAAACTAATTTGAATGCACTGGGTGTGAATTTGCCTCGGCTTATTAGAAGCAGTGAAAACAGTGTGTTTTCAGAACTGGAGGCATGTGTTCAGGCAAACAGCAGTGCTAATAGGAAAATGAACCAGACGTGTCGGTCTCCTGCGGAGGCTCTGGGGGTTACAGGAAACAGCCTGCCAACTCTGCGGCTCACCCACACACCCCTGCTCTGTACAGAACAGACTGTATGACTGATATTCACAAGCCTCTATCCACAGCTGGTGTGGTGGTCAAAGAAACACTATGCTGCTTCAAAAATGCCATGGTCATATTTTAAAGATCCTGTGACATCAGAATTGGAGTTTTGTGTCTTTCAGTCCACAAGGTCATCTATATGCTAGTGTTCTCCTAAAAGTTGAGAAAATAAACAAAAAACATCCATTTCCAAGCAATTTCATGGGGTCTTTAAAGGGGTCATATCATAAATGTCCACTAATTTACTAATTTATTAAGTGCATTAAATGTCTAAAATAGTGGAAACTCTGGTCCAAAATTTTAGCAATGCATTACAAGACTAATGTGAGCTTCAGCAGTAATATCTGTCATTACTCTGTGGGGTCAAATGGAAATTTTCTCTGAGACTCAGTTAATACACTGTAAGCTGCTTTGGGGAAGAATCTGTTAAAAGGAAAGTCTCGAATCAAAATCTGACCCCCACATCCCCTGTCCCTCCCATCAGAGTCACAGGATCTGTTCCAAAACCAAATGAGCTCCCTATCTAGATGGTATTTTAAGGCATCATAGGCACGCTCCTGACTTGAAGCTTTTCCAAAAGCAGTATAGCGAGATGATGCTGGCTTCTAAGATATCTTTTCAGTACTGAAAAATACAGATACTATGCTTATTAGTATATTGCAGCATTAGCTTCTCTGGAAAACAAAACAAAAGACAAAAATAAAAATAAACAACAACAGCTTTATCCAGCCTTGGATAGTTTGTCTAAGCTGGTTTAAGCTGATCTCCCAGCCTGGCCCAGAAGGCGTTCAGCTGGTTTAGCTTGCCAGCCTGCTTGTTTCCTAACCTGAACAACTGAAAAGTGCCCAAAACCCCTCTAGAACCAGCAAACCAGTCCAGCCTGAGAGATCAGCTCAGACCAGTAAACCAACCTAAAAAAAAAACTTAAGCCTATTTATTTATTTTTTTGCCAAGTTGCTGTATGCATTTCAGTATCATAACAAAATTCCATCAAATTGAATTCATTAATTAAAAATTTATTAATTTAAATATTTAGGTTTTTTAATTTTTATACTGTTAAATATTAAAAGCTTATTGTAATGTGTCTTGTGCTTTCTATAGAAAATAAGTTAATTTCTACTGTACACATGAAACTATAAATATAACTTGAAACACTAAATATAAAAATAACTGCAATAATATAATTGGTGTCAAATGTGATTTTGTTTCTTGAAAGACTGATGCTTTACTACAATGCAAAATGAGTTTTATTTTCTGAATACTGAATAAAAAGAAAATTATACTGTATACAGAGGGTTCAAATTAAAATAGAAAAAGCATAAAGTGATATGAATCAATAAGGTTCCATTCGTTCACATTAGTTAATGCATTAGGTATCATGAACAAACAATGAACAATATATATATATATATATATATATATATATATATATATATATATATATATATATATATATATATATATATATTTTTTTTTTTTTTTTTTACAGCATTTATTAATCTTTGTTAATGTTAGACAATAAAAATGCAATTGATTATTGGTTGTTCATGTTAGTTCATAGTGCATTAACTAATGTTAACATATACAACTTTTGATTTTGAAATTTATTAGTATATGTTCAACTTAACATTCACCAAGATTAACAAATGCTGTAAAAGTATTGTTCATTGTTAGTTCATGTTAACAGTAATGTTGTCAGCTAATGTTTACAAATGGAACCTTATTGTAAAGTGATACCAAGAATTTTTTAAGTGCTTGGTTTTATTATTTATTTTTTTCAGCAGGATTAGCGACATCTCAATGCCAGACTCTATCAAAATCAATTGGGAATCTCCCTTCACATTAGTAGCACTATTTGTACAATGCACAGAAATGCTGCCTATGTGGAGGATTCCAATTTGTCACCTATGAGGTTCCTTTTCATTAAGGATGCTGCCTTAGAAGGCAGCTGCCTATGTACGTAGCAGACAACAGGCGCCTCAATAGGTTTTAGAACACAGCCATACTCCGTGTTTTGGTATTTCAGAATGATCAGATTTTTTTTCTGTCCATTCCTCAGACAAACATCTGAATCAGAGAACTGCGAAACACAATGCTCCCTCATTTATTCAAATAAATGCAGAGTGGATAACTGCTGTATTATTCAGACATGGGGCGACAGTGGCAGAACATTCCATCACCATATATTTTCCTCGTCAGCGAATGTTGTGTGCTGGATAAATGCAGGGAATGTTTAGATCTGTGGATGGGTTGATTATGCCAGAGGTCGTTTAAAGACCTCTTATCAAGCGTCTAGTGTTAAATCTGCCATGATTTGATGCTTGAGGTACAGTATAATGAAAAAAAAAAAAAAGAAACTGCTGATGCAAGTTCTGAAAAGCCGCATTTTAAAACAGCTGTGCCTGACAAATATTGACAAAACTGATGTATTCTACTTAGTAACTTCAGACTAGCAGACCAATGTGAATTCTATTTCTAAGAAAAATATCTTCTCAATGCACATATTTATAATATTGCTGGAATGTCTCAGTACATTTTACAGTGTATGTTCTGACTCATTTTTATTGAAAAATTACTTGCTCTAAATTTACTCTAAATTTACTCTAAATTTAGCATCATAAAGCATAATTTAGAAGTCATATTTTTATGGTGCCTTTTTTGTCCTCTCTGGAGCTTTACAGCCATGGTCAATACAGACTTCAGTCATGTGTATGGAAAAAATACATTATTAAAAAAATCTCCTTTTGTATTCCACAAAATAAAAATAAAAAATCAAAAAGAAAAAATCCCACACACTACCATAGCTCGCAAAACACGATCAGGAATTTATTTGCGACGTTTCATTATTTATCCTTTGTATTCTGCAAAATAAAAAAATAACAGCATACTGGTTTGGAAAGACATGAGGGTGAGTACATAATAACAAATGACCAGATGTGGTGCAAGCTGACAGGTTCTTTGAACTTGCTATCTGTAAGCCAATTGGCTCGCTCACTTGTGACATGTTAAGCCAATCGGCTCGCATGATGCAAGCTGATTGGACCTTTGACATGTAATTGGGTAGCCTGTCAATTTGCGTCTCTCTGTTTATCTAACATTTAAATTGTTCAGTGAAGCCCAAAGTATACGTCAGTCAGACGAGTGACACAATTCTCATCATTAGCAGAGTGCTCGAGCACTGAATGCGCACAGCCTGATTTTTCTAACTGCGCATCTTTGAACGCACAGAATGCGCATGCTCCTGGAATTATTTGCACTAATTAGTGGGTCCAAAAGGTGGCAACACTCACATTTGAGCCATTATTATCACGAAAAAGCATTAGAAGAAGATGTAATTGCCAGTAAACAACAGGAGACAAAGGTAAAAACGTCAACAGTGGATGTGCACGCCATCTCCACATGTCTAGATCTACTATCTGGGGATGTCTCTTTGTGCAGAAGCATGTTCATACATGCTCGATGAAGGATGTCTTGCATTTTGTCTAATTGTGCAGCAGCAGCATGTCCACATGCTTAATTCAGTATGTCTGTGTATTTTCTAGCTGTAGCAAGTCTCTGTTTTTGCTCTGCAGCAGCAGCAGCAGCAGCAGCAGCAACGTAGCAGATCTAGTCTGCCAAGACCAGCATCCTATTAATATGTCATACATTAAAATGCTAAATCTTTCTGAGAGTTGTCATGACTGAACTTTATTTTGGGGGGATTATTTATTCCTTTAACCACTAAACAACCTTGAAAGCAACTGCTGTTTCAAGTAGGAAATGAAATGAGACAGTAAATTGCTTCATATGAAGTGTTACTGTGAGGACGCTGGGTTTCTTGGCAGCCCATTGCAAAACTCGGTGCATGAACGTGGCAGGTCAGTGGCACTGCCGGGCATATTGCCCACTGCCATACTGTCATATCAGATGCCAGGATTAAAACACTACAGTTGATCTGGCAACATTCTGTCAACGCAAAACATAAGTTAAAAAGCTAAACAGAAGACATAATACTTTATAAAAAGAGCTGTAACAGAGAAAATTAGAAATAATAATTTCTCCAATGCTGTTTAATATATACTATAGGTAAGCCAATTGTAGGTTGATTCCACAGAAAAGTGTAAACACGGGCACTTTCAAAACATTGCTCTTTTCATTGTTTGAGCAACCAAGCCTGACATAGCAAGGGATGTGCAAAAAATTTTCATAATTGACTAGTCGGTTGGTGGTTTGAACGACTAGTCATCTAGTCATTCTACCTAACATCTTTGAAAATTGTGACTCCCTTTAAAACCAACACCACTAAAAATATTAATGTTAGTAGTCGACCCCCCCAAATTGACTAGTCAGTTGTTGGACGACTAGTCGATTAGTTGACCACCCTGGCACATCCTTTTAAGGCCCCATCACAGTACAGAGACTGCACTTATCAGAGTTACAAATTATTTGCTCTTATCATCTGATTTCTCTTCTAGTGCTGCCTTTGACAAGATAGATCACGACATTCTCTTGAATAGGCTGGAGGATTATTTTGGCATTAGTAGACGTGCATTAACATGGTTTAAGTCCAATTTATCAGACCGTTACCACTTTGTATGTGTAAACGAGGAATTGTCAAATCAAACAAAAGTTAAGTATGGAGTGCCACAGGGATCAGTTTTAGGGCCTCTGCTTTTCTCCTTATATATGCTTCCCTTGGGAGATCAGGAATCGTGGAATAAGTTTCCACTTTTATGCCGACAATACCCAACTTTATATTTCTTCTAAACCCGACAAAATTTCACAATTCTCCAAATTAGCAGGGTGTATCAATTAAATCAAAGATTGTATGGCCAGAAATGTCCTTCTACTCAATTCTGACAAAACAGAGGTACTAATTATTGGACCAAAACCTCTAAAAATAAGCTGCTAAAACATAATTTGACTCTCGATGGATGTACTGTTACATCATCTTCTACAGCGAAGAACTTATATTTGATACCAACTTGTCCTTTGAAAATCAAATTTTCAATGTTTGTAGAACAGCATTCTTCAAGTCACGACACATGCTCTCTATTGCTGATGCCGAAAAACTAATCATGCGTTCATGACCTCAAGATTAGATTATTGTAATGCATTACTGGGAGGATGTCCAGCAAGTTCAATAATAATAAAAAAACTTCAATTGGTTCAAAATGCAGCTGCCAGAGTGCTGACTAGAACCAAGAAATATGATCATATTAGCCCCATTCTATCATCATTACATTGGCTACCTGTTGAATTTCGTATTAATTTTAAAATTCTGTTAACTACATACAAAGCTTTGAATGGTCCAGCTCCACAGTACTTAAGTGACCTTCTGTCAGCTATATTCCTTCACGTTCATTACGGTCATAAAATTCTGGCCTGTTAATAGTTCCAAGAATATCAAAATCCACAAAAGGAGGTAGATCCTTTTCCTATTTGGCTCCTAAACTATGGAATAGTCTCCCTAACACTGTTCGGGATGCAGACACACTCACTCAGTTTAAATCTAGACTAAAGACTCATCTATTAGCCAGGCATACACCTAATTTATCCATCAACTCACAATTAGGCTGCTTTAGTTAGGTCTGCCGGAACCAGAAACATTTCTCAGAAACATTTCTCATAATCTATAACTCTGCAATAAATTGAATGGCATCTACGCTCATATTATTCTATTTGTTTCCCTGTCTCAAAACTGGATTCATATCCAGAGGTTACCAGAGCCAGCCAGATCCAGCTCCGTTCCTGCTTGGTGTCGGACTCCGCTTCGTGTCGTTGAGTGATGACGACAAACTACAGTTGGTGCTAGCCAGACAACACTTCAGTCTTTTATTATAGACTTCAAAGGATGAACTGATGCCAACTCCAAATGAAAGACATTGGATACTTCATATGCTACTGCCTGAAACTTGGATTTAGGATGGACCCCACCAAACCTCACCAAAATGACCTGCTGGTTGAACTGCGATGCACCTCATTGATCTATGCCTGCGTCACCTTTGTCTATTGATGAACTACACTATTGAAATGTAATACATAGACTATCAATTAATGATCAAAAGCCTTCATCAGCCAACTAACAAAGGACAATGCATCAGTGTGAACTTCTGCAGTTAATCCAGGATGGACTTCAAAGACACTCATTAATCTTACAGTTCATACAAAATCTTTGTTTAAACACTGGACCTTAACACTTACTTAGTTTACAAATTTTAAACCATGACTTGCACTGCATACAAATAACTAATATTGGCATTATATTCATGCTGTTTAGCCAGAGGGGAACTGACCCCTTTTGTGTTCCTAGCCACAGTCACCTTCGGCTTGCTCACTGGGGTTCTAAATACAATTATTATTTAATTATTTATTTTTATACACAATTTACAATCATATTTAATCAGACTACACAATGATGACTAAGACTTTATAGATATTACAGTTTCATTGTCTGTTAAAGCATGATTTTCTGTAAAGCTGCTTTGAAACGATGTGTGTTGTGAAAAGTGCTATTCAAATAAAAATGACTTGACATGACTTGACAACACTGGCTCAACCAACACCATGAGTTTGAGGTGAGGGTACTGTATCTGTTTTTGTCTGACCAATGGCAGACTGGGAGAAGTGTTTGTAAAACCTGCTTGAAAACAGTCATTATTTTTGCAGTTCCATTTGATGATACTAGTGGTGCAGAAATTACAGACTTCAGTTTTAAAAAACAGTGCACATATTGCATTAAAATACCCAAACATTTAACAAAGAGAGGTGAAACAGTGATAAATTAGTCAGAAAGAGCACATATTTAAATGCTCCCTTTCATATTGAAGCATTCCAATGGTAAGAAGTCTGTTTTGGAATAACCTCAAGCAATTATCGGAGAGTCTTTGAAGTTAAAGCCATGGCCTAACAAAATAATTGCATAAAAATTGAGCTTAGTATACTGGGGCATTAAAACTGCTGCATTATTCTGCTGTGGAGACAAACTGCTGTATCAAGCAACAGAAGAAAGTTTGTGTCCTTAATAAAAAGCGAACAGAATTGTATCTTAACCATCTCGGCTGTAAATAATATGGTTAAGATGGTTAAGATAAAATGAATGCAAACATCATATGAAACCAAATAAAGTCCACACACTATATACAGAACTCCACTGTCAATAGGTCTGTTCCAAACTTAGAAAGCTGCCTTTCTTGCCTTGCCTACATAAGCAGTTGCCTTCTAAGCAGAATTCAAACACATTCTCGCACAAAAAAAGTTAGATGGAGGACAACGCATATAACAGAACGCAGGTGTCTCAAAACCTGCTTTCAAAGTTTTTGTTTTATACCTGACATGGCTTCTAAAAAAAAGCCCCGCTAAAAATGCTTAACACGAGAAACTCTGCACACAATTTATTTTTAATAGTACATGGTGTAGGTGCATGTTGCTAAACTACCACTGTGATACTATAACACACAAACGTTGGGTAAATAGTGTCCGGTGTGTGTCATAGTGTCATCATTTATACACTATTGTGTTGTTCGTATGACTTTTTTCTTCTGTGGAACACAATAGGATGTTAGAGAGAATGTTAGCTTCAGTCACCTTTTACTTTCATTATATATATATATATATATATATATATATATATATATATATATATATATATATATATATATATATATATATATATATAGATGCAATGAAAGTCAATAGTGACTGAGGCTGTCATTCTACCTAACATCTTTGGTGTTCATGAGAAGAAAGAAATGTCATATGGCATTTATGTTTATGTCAAAGTCATTTGTGTTTATGTCATCTTGGACTTAAACTGAAACCTTGGGGCCTGGATGCAGCATCATTCAAATGCAATAGTTTTCATATACAGATGCCATTTTAGAAATTCACTGTTGTTCAGAGTCAGCAATTCATAATTTAATCCATGAGTGAGAATGTCCAATAACGGGGCGGTTACTGAGATTACGTGAGTAATATTTGTCTGGTCATGTGATCCTAACATGGCAGCCCCCATGAGGAGACCCTCTCACCATAGGATAAAACAGCTTTTATAAGGTTAGTGATATAATTGGAGTCTTCATCTCATTTGAGTGAACATCATTTTAAACATACAGTATGTTTGAAAATTACAATTCATTTCTTTCAGAGTAAAACTTTTGAACTGCGCACCTTTAAACTAATGCACTGTATTACTCGGCAGAAGTATATGATTGTTATCATAAACAGATCATAAATCATATTTATTATAACCGGTTCCAATAATAATGATAAAAAAAGGGTAACCCTTTGACTTTGCGTAACCCTGAAAAATATCAGCCCATTTTGATAAGTACTCTACATACAATTTCAATAAAGAACTACCCAGTATTTGCCCAGTCCCTTACAACTAAATTTTCCACATTATGTTTGCAACAGAAATTTATTCCAACCCTCCCTCCCTCTTCTACATCTCCTGAACTTTAAATAAATTCACTTTGGTCTTGGAGATATTAATATAGGTCAGGGAATTGCAGCCTGTGTTGCGTTCAATTTAAAGTGTTTAAAAATCCATTTCTCTGCCCTAAAGATGTACATTTTGCAGTTGGCATTTAACTATTTCTTCCTCTCATCCAAGAACTGTTAATGAAGCCGAATGTCCTGAAAATAATTTGCTTCCATTGTGAATAAGACAACCACAGCAAAAGTTACAAACATTTCACAGCATGTTCATGCATCTTCAATTTTCTTAGTCATAAACACTAGAAAATTGACAATTTAACTTGCATCAGCAAGGACCCTTAAATGTTGACAAGACATTAAACAAAGCAGAAGTAAACACAAACAATTTAAACAAATGCTTTCAGCTTCCAGCAGTGTCGTCAATCATACAGATCAGCGACTGAAGCCTGTCCGTTCACATTAGAAGACAAAAGCCCACAAAAACTTCCATCATTGTCCATCACATCTTTTCTTAAGAGCTGTCTGATTCTGTTCATATTAGGCACAATCAGTATGAATATAAAGCTGCTGCTGTCAGTCAAATCAAATACACACAGAAGACAACATTGGCTTGTTTTTCATGAGCTATTACAAAAGTGTATCGACAGGAAAAAAGTGTAAATTCTGAATTCTATGCGGGTCTTGCATTCGTCCATGCGCTCATATGTTATGAATTTCTAAGACATCTTCATGCATGATCAGCATTCAAAATAATTGAATAATTAAATGTGCATTTGTCTTCATTTTTTAACATAATGCATAATAGGTCCTAATAAACAGCATTTATTACAACTGCAAAAACCTACATATATTTTAACTAAAACATTTTAATACACAAAAAATGCCAAGCAGGGACTTCGGTGAACATTTTTGAGGGACAGATTAAAATGATTCATAGAAATGAATTGAACTAACCCACTCTAATGCTATTTTTGCTACTGAAATTTAAATAAGAGGTGCTATTAAAATATCTCCTTCTTAATGATTTCATAATTGCAAACCGCTAGACAGGATTCTAGGTAACTTAATGTCCAAAATAAAAAAGTGCATTAAAATCACTGCAAAAATGTTGCTTAATTCTATATTGCTAGCATAATTACAGCCTTTATCATGAATATTCTATATTGCCCAGAATTAATGTGTGCTAACTACTATTCCAAGTTTAACCTTTATTTTCCACATTTGATTTTTCATTGAAATCCTTAAAGGTTAATATTTTCACATTTGCTCACCAAAATCCACTAAAACCTGCTTATGTTAGTTTGGATATGATTGGGCAGTCAATTTGTTAATTTATACTCATTTATATTCATTTTATTGTGCACACAACCTGTAATCTGAAAAACACACTCATTATAACTGCATCTGAACAACCCCACTCATAGATCCCTCCCCTTTATGCTAATGAACCCCCTTTCATATCACCAGTCAAAATCAGCCCCAGGATATTGAACCGTGGGGAGTAAAACAGTAACTGTCAAGCACTTCCTCACTGAATGTGATTAAACTACGATTTCATCTCTGAATTCCAGAGCATTCCCAGTGTCAAGGTCTATCAGGATATCTGATCTGTAGGTCATTCAGCCCTGATTAGATCTTTGTGCCTTTGAAGACAGTTGATCTTTATGGTTTATGTTCTCTAAAGGAAGAATGTCTTCTGCATATGTAACTAATCAAGTTTTTAAATTATATGTACCCAGTGTCAATAAATGTCAATCCCCAGTGAGCTCATTGGCAAGGTATCATTTTGGCATGATTTGTGTCCACATTACAAGGACAAACAGCGTGGTGTTGATTGCTAGTGTCAACGATTTGTCTTTCATCAGTTTTTCTTTTGACAACAGTGGCCACCAGCATTCATGTTAGGTTTAGGGTTGGGGTTTGTGTTGGGGCATATGGTTATAAAATATGTATTCCTGTTGATTGTATTACATAATTTACAACTAATTACAACTCGTTTACAACATGCTTTTGGCGCCACTCTGTGAATATTTCACCTGGACACTGGGGCTCACACGTTGCCCGTTCAACAACACTTCCAGCTTCGGCCACTAGGGGCGGTGCTCCGAATTTTGGTAAGAAAAGACCAATTTAAGTAGCAAAACTTTCGACCTACTGTTGGTAGGTCGAATAGTGAGATCACATTGTAAAAACAAAACAAATGGTGGTTGGTAATTTTACATATCAGTCAGACTTTTTTTGATGGTTCTTGCACAGAATAAGCTCTAAAGTGGACCAGACTTTTTTCTAATAGTCAAAAGACTGGCTTTGTGAGACAATGGGAAAAATCAAGAGTTAGACGGCTAACATCTCTGTATAAAGTTGACAACTGTCTGCAAAGTTTTCTTGCTGGGAGTAACAGTGGTTATTTATTTCCAGCCTAACAATATAATATCCTTCTGTGTCTGAAAATATCACACCAAACCTGCATCTCCTGTTCGCTGCAGCTAATGAGCACAACTCAGTATTGTTTTAACATCATTACTGCCCTCACCTATTGCAATTATAGCTCTGTGTATGATAGCTCAGTCTTTTCATACTAACATCTCTCAAATAGGCCTGGCAGACTCTAGCTTCTTCCTGTTTCAGCAGGAAGTCATTGGTGTCTACTTCAGTCAGCTTTGAGATGACAGTTAAAGCGATGCACAGGAAGCACACAAGATTAGGATACGAAACTCAATTAAGCCATAATGTAATTTGTCTCAAGACAGACCTGGAGGATGAACCTTTTTTTCCAAAACCCAAGGTCACTTAAAAATTATTTGAGGGTGTTTCTTCAACTACGAGCACTTTTATGTCCAAGTAGATGATTTGTATTGAAACTAACAGATTTAAACTTTCTTTTTGCTATATGAATGTCACATTTAAACTTTTAAACCTTTGTATATGTTTGCTACATTTTAAATGCTTTATTTATGTATAGATTTTCTTGCTTTACCCTGGTCTCAAACCCAGATTTGATATATAATAGTTCAGATTTGGCTTCCGTCAAGCTGTGTTTGAACGCATGAACAAGATTCATCTTGTGCTGTCTGCTGTGGGTAAGTGTGGTTTGTTCTCTGTATAATATAGATGCAAGATGAGTTCCGCTTACTGCCCCCTGGAGAAAACTAGTGGTACTTTAAACTTGAATTGCTCAGATGGTAGGAATATTCAATACTTTCAATATTTTATATATATATATATATATATATATATTTGTGTGTGTGTGTGTGTGTGTTTAAAGAACACCTGTTTGCTGGTTTTAAAGGGATAGTTCACACAAAAATGAAAATTCTGTCATCATTTAATCACCCTCATGTTGTTCTTAACCCATTTGTCTTTTTGTCTTCAGTGGAACACAAAAGGAGAAGTTTGACAGAATGTTAACCTCAGTCACTATTCACTTTCATTGGACCTCATTCATGAAACTCAAGCAGCACAAATTTTTGTGTGAATCGTTCGTAAGGACAGTCTGATGTAAATTTTCGGATTCATGAAAGTTTTTGTATTTTCAAAACGTTCGTTGGTAAGAACTAAATTTACACCTGCTCCTGACCACATGTAAATCATGCGTAAGACATCCAAATATGTTGTGTACTTTCAGACAAACTGTCTTGACTACATTTTGATAGAAGTAAAATTAAAGAAGTAATGCAAAAAACTATTAATAATTAAATGTGTCAAATTAACCTTAAAAAAAAAAAAGGTTTTATTTAGAAACGTTTCTTTGCTGATTGCATTTATTTTTTCAAAGTAGCCTAAGTTTTTCCCCAACTCTGCTTATTTCCGGCAGAAGTTCTTGACATGGGTTTGCATTTGATTTTCTCAAAATAATAATAATAAAAAAAAAAGCCCTCTAAGTTGACTGGCTGGACATTTTTTTTTTTATTTGATATAAGCTCTACTATTTAGATTACATAATTTAGTATATGCATTGGTAGATTGCATTCAGTTTCAGATAATTTAGTATATGCATTGGTAGATTGCATTCAGTTTCAGAAGGGAAGTATATCAATGTACAGTCTTGGATTTACTCGAGAAGTTTCTCAAATGATGCTGGCGATGCGCTCAGTTGAACCAGAGAAGGTTAATGATGGTGGACATCCTCCTCTCGGCATGAACTGAATTTTTTTTACACTAAAGCTTCAATGTCAAACAATTTTTATCGACCTCTTATTGTTTAATTCACTAATGAACATCTGATGGCAGCAAAGTCAAAGATGACTGAAAGTTCCTCACTTTCTTTTTAGATGTGAGTGTTTGCTAAATCAATATTTTATCAATATAATATATTTTATTACTGTTTGCCAGTGGCGAATTCTCAGGGCCAGCAAAGCTGTCTCTGCTGGCCTAACGTGCCAAATAAATAAATATTTTTGCCTATGTATTTTTAATCGCTTTCCACTCTTAATTAATCTACAAACAAATAGAGAAAACGAAAAGTTTATCCAGTCAGAATTTATTCCTTGATGCTTACAAGCAAAGTGTGACAACTGTTTCACAAATCACATGCCGGAAGCTGAGCTCATTAGCCAAAGCAGTGTGTGAGTCTGAGCTCCACCCCCTCAGGCCTTCAGAATTTCCACAGAATCCCTCAACAGTGCAAATGAATGCGCATCTAATGTCAGATTGTCAGATTCATCAGCCAATCAGATTGATTTATTTGTTCTTGGTGGGTGTGATCTTTAGGATATGTCTCGATTGAGGCCTTCTAGCTGGCCTTAAGCGACGCAATCACGCTTTAAGTGATGTACGTAATTTGAAAGTGAAGAGGCAAGATCTTGCAGAGGAGTCAGCTGTCATCACTGCTGGTATTGCCGTTGAGAAAGAGATCCTTATGGATTTACAAACCTGAGATGTTCTGCATGATCGTGTGATTGCTTAATTTATTAAACAGGAAAGGAGGGCTGATTTTCACTTCAAGCAAATTGGTAAGTGCTTTTTGCATTGTTATAGCAACATCAGGAGTTTCTAAGTGTAAATTAGGCTGCTTGAGCATTCAGTGTCAGATCAAGTTTTGAAAAGTAGTACTGCGTTCCATTCAACTCGGAGAGTCGGATTTTACAACTTCCTACTTGGAAAAGTGCAATGGAATGCATCTTTAAGTCAGAATTACAACTAGAAGGCTCATGAAGAAATTCTCAACTCTGATTTCACCGAGATGCAGGGGCATGATGTCACACAAGCATGTCGAAACTCAGGGAGATATACAAAGTGATAAACATTAACTTTATTAAGTAATATCGATAAATGAGTTTGTTTCCACATTACATGATATTAAAGCTTGTTTAACAAACGCCTGCAGAAACAGGTGTATAAAACATTAGACATTCATTTCACAAAACAGTCATGCTGCAGTTAAAATTAGGCTTGCTTCAGCATTAAGTGTCGTTTCAAGTTCTGGCTTTCATGCGTGGACGTGTTTTTAAAATGCCAGTTGGTATTACTAGTTAGCTGCGACATAATGTATGATGCCCAAAGGCATAGGGTGTCTTATTCATTGTGAAGCTGTGTTTTCTTAAAGGCATGAATCACATTGAAGGCCTAGACTTTAAATGCACGGCGCGCCACTGCTGTTCGCATATATGTTAAAAGCTTAATTTTCTCATTTACTAGCGAGTCTGAATCCTTCCTTATATGACGTTTTCATGGTTGTGGATTATGATAATTGTGAATGAACGTGCACGCATGCTCTATTTACGAACGTTTGAAAGTTGTACAAACAAATCTGGGGATTTCAAAGCGTTCGTGAATCCGGCTGAAAGTTTTGAGGAATCTCCATTTTATACGGAAATTACTCCCAATTCTTTCGTATATTTATGACATTTTCATGAATGAGGAATAAATGCTTCTTTTTTTCATACAATAAAAGTGAATGGTGACTGAGGTTGTCAGTGCATAATATCCTGCCTAACATCTATATTTGTTTTAAATATAAGATAGAAAGTCATTCTGGTTTGGAACAACATTAGGATGAGTAAATGAAGACAGAATTTTCATTTTTGGGAGAACTGTCCTTTTAAGTGACATGGATATGGGCACTCAAGATGACATTATGGACTGCAAGAGGATGTTTGCGTAATAAGTGTTGTGCCCGGGGCATTGGTGGAACGGTTTAGTTTGCACTGCCTGAGTCCATTTTGGAATGTAAACATTGTAAGTCTAATTAGAGGAAGCCTTATCTTCTGCACAGAGCACATACACATAACCGCAACCTAAATGAGAGCCGCGGCTTGTTTTTCATGAGAAGACTGATGTGGCAGGGCAAAATGTTTAATGAGCTGTTCAAACTGTAATGCATTTAATAAACAATCCCACTGATGAAGGATTTAATTTAACAGTGTTCCCGTTGCAGTTTAACTAGCATGTGTAAACATACACCATTAAACCACTGATGAGAGTGCAAATACCCAAACAATAAAAGTGCTCTATAACAGTGGTTCTAAACTGATGCATCACAACCCAAAAAGAGGCACAGGTCTGTTCTGATAGAATTGCTGACAGCAGGTAAAAACTATGCAAAATGTATACAGTATTATAAAACGCTTCTAACCATTTAATTGCATATAACTAGAATAGCAAAATTGGCTAATGAACTTTTAAAATGGTTTGAATTGTCAGATTAATATAAAAATAATTTTCTAAGAAATATTTGTATAGGAATATGTTTGGTCTGATTGTGTGATCAATGCAGGAAAATAACCTCTAGAATGCCAAAAAGACAATCTCCAAGAATTACACTAGTCAAAAATTGCCTGTGCTCCATTTTCTAGAACATACTGCTACTGTGACACTCCATGTCAAGTATGCAGCGAGTATTGTGCAGAACAACAATGTGATTTCCTCAGGTCACAGGCTCTCAGTGCAGCTTTTATCAGTTTTATGCATCCCAATTGGTTTCTTTACTTCTGTGAGCTACCAATTACATCTGTTTTTGCTGTCAAACTCAGTGTCTGTTTGTGCAATGGCCCACATGTAGCATATTCATGTTCAACTATTATATCTGAAATGCTTTTTTGGCACAGCCACAGTGAACTGACTGTCAAAAGCCAAATCTGACAGTCAGTTCACTGCGGCTGCACCAAAAGCATTTCAGAAAAAATATTCTGCATGGTAGAATAAAATAAATCAGAATAGTCAAATCTGAGTATGAAATGTACCATTATCATGCATCACAATGCCCATGGGAAAGTACCAATTTAGAAAAAATAATCTGTGCATTCACAGTGTATGAACAAAGCTTGAGTTTGAGGTGTCAGTACTGTGAAGTTGTGATGAATCATTGTGTGAAGTATAATATTCATCAGAACGTTGTCAACATATGTTCTGAATGTATTTCTTTCAATAACTACAACAATTTTGACAATTTTTTTTGTGTGCAAACACACATAAACTTTGGTAGTGACATACATGTTTGGAGTGCAAATATGGACTATAGTACATAAGTTTTCAAATAGTGCAAATAGTCTATTGTATATTTCTGCTCCAAAAAGAGCTTTTAAGCTTTTAAATATTTATTATACATACAATATTTGAACATTTCTTACCCCCAGAGGTCCATACTCTGACCCTTAGAATGTATGAAGGACAAACTTGCAAAAATAAATAAATAAATAAATCCATAGATAAATAAATAAATAAATCCACGTATTTGTAAATAAATAATAAATATATAATTAACTATAAGTATGAGGAGATATTCAAATAATTAAATAAATAAATAAATGCTCCCATCAATTCAAAATAATACAATGTAAAACAAATAAATGGTTGGGAAAATTCAAAAATGTTAAAGGAAATGCAAAATTTAAAGTTGAATTTGAATTCTATATTTCTTCAATCATTCTTTTATTTCTGTATGTAGTCCCCTATTTATTTTTCCTTCGCACAACATGCTTATGAGAGGATGTCGACAGCCGTTCAAGTATCACAGTCAAACTTTTTAAAATGTACCTACTAACTGCCCATAAACGTCTATGCATGCATCCACATTGAAGAGTTTATAATCAGCAGATAACATAGTTCTATTTTTAACAGTGTCGGCAAGCTTTTGCAGGCCTCTGACTATTGCTAATCTGACTCTGTCCATATTTTCTTTCTTTACATTTTAGGATCTTAATGAGCAAGCGATGGAAAACATAGTCAAGCGCAGAACTTTACAACGATCAGTCATAAATTCTGCCTACTAATGTTTGATTGACATCCTCTTAGCATATTGCGCAAAGGAACAATAAATACAGAAATACATACAGAAAGAAATCAGTGGTTAAAGTAATTCAATATTACATTATTAAATTTCATTATCAAACATTTTTGCATTTTCCCAACCATTTCTGTTTTATATTGTATTATTTTTGCATTGATGGGTGCGTTTATTTGTTTATTTGTATATCTCCTTGCAAAAGTAATGATTTATATATGTATTTCTGCACAAATTTGTATTTATTATTTATTCATGTATTTGTGTATTTATTTATTATTTTTGCAGATTTCATCCTCCATAACAATTAGATTCTTTTTGGAATGGCAAGCAAGCTTTTAGATCTGAAAGTATATTTCAGCAAGTACAATTAACTTTTTTTTTATTTCAAAAGATCAAGGAAAATTTTATTTCTCAAAATATGACCCCTTTAAAAGGGCTGAAAAGGTAAATTTGTGGGTGCGCTGTACAAACAAAGGGACAATGTTGTAGGGTACAACGGGGCTAAAGGCTATGCGGAGCAAAAGGCTCCTTTATTTTATTTCCTCCCAAACACAAAATAGCATCAAAAACAACCAAAGGACCTTCCTAAACACCTGTTTGACACAATGAACTTTAAATTTTTCCTCTTCCATGACACCATTGCATGTAAGTCTAAAGGTTGATTTTGAGGCAATTTGATCTAATATTTAATATTTTGTTAAATGTTGTAAATGAATGTAGCTAATGAATATCCTGGAAATTATCACATTTATTTAAAAAAAAAAAAAAATAATAATACTTATTTGTAATTTTCTATTTTTTTCAAGGTGAGTATATCAACAAATTTTCAATAACTGTCAATATTATTATTTTCAATATTTCTGTTTTTTGTGTAAAAAGCCCCCCTTTGGCAGGGGCTAAAGGCCTCTATTAAACACAGTGTTTTTCTTAAGTTGTGGGGGGGGGGGGGGGGGTAGATTTGTTATGAAGAATGTTTGAAGTGGGCTAACGTTGTCTGATCCAATCACAATAGAGATTAATTTGTTTTTAGAATACTTAAGATGTAATGAAATGTCAAATGTGATTGAAATGAACAAGAAATTATGCACCCTTTTCTGGTTATTTTGAATAAGCATTATCTTAATTTGTTACTTAAAAAAAAAGCATCTTGCTGTCTTAAAAATATTTGCATAAGTTGACAAATTGTGCCATTTAACTATTGTCCCAGAATCTACACTATATCGCTATAAACCCCCTGGGGGCATTTTACCCCAAGTGAGAGAGCCCAGGTGTGGGGTTAAACATTCCGTAACCACCTTTAAAAAAAAAAAAAAAAAAAAAAAAAAAAAGGAATTGTATTCAAAACAACCTTCTGTTGATATTTATTTTAACATAAATTGTGTTGCTCCATCAATGTTCAATAAAAATAAATGTATTTCTTGAAACTTAAGACATTTTGTGACCAGAAAACAAGCTAATTTTCTTTAAGGTGTGCCTTTAGCCCCATGTTCCCTACCTTTAGGTTGAACAACAGCTTGTTACTAGTACAGTACCCTCTAAGGTACACCTACTGTACCCTTTACATGTCACTTGGAATGTATTTGTACCTTATCTGTCCCAAAGAAGGTACAGTGAGTTTACGTGAAGATTAACATGAATACATGCTTGATGAAGTCCAGCTACAATCGCATTATCTAGGTCTGTTAGTCAGACTTTGCAAAAATCAGACTGGTGTGAGAGATATGACAAGCTGTTTTAACCATAAAGGTACAATTTTCACATTTTTTTTTTTTTTTTTTTTCTGAAAGTGTAAGCTTTGTAAATTACATAACTACATTCAAAAGTTTTGCAGCAAAAAATGTGAACACAAAAAGTAAATAACTATCCAATAACCTAAGTGTTACTGGGGTTTAATAAGTCCTTTAGAGCCCAAAACTTAATTATGTAAACAAAGCCACTTTAGAAGGACAGTATAGGCTTTCTTACATAAAAGATTACAAAAACGGACAACAAACTGCAGCGTGGCTCTGACCTTTTGGTGCTGAACATGTTGGCAGGGTGCTCTTCTGTGACTCAGAAGTTTTCCTCAAGGACAAACCTGAGAAAGCAACCAGATACACAGGATGATTAAGAGCAGAAATGTCAAGATGACCTGAGAATATTCCAAAACAATGATGATCTCCCATCAAATCAAAGCAAACCCTAAAAAAAAACACAAAAAAAAAAAAAAACAGATTAAAACAGTTACCTTACAAGTTACTTCTCTGTTCCATGAAAGAAAATGAAATAGAAATTCATGAAGGTCTGGAACGGAGTTGGGTGAACTATTCCTTTAATCATCAGCCAACAAGAATGAAGGATGTGCCTTCCACGTTCCACAAATAACACACACTCGCTAGTTCACAAACTATCAATTGAAGAGGGCTTCATACAGATTTCTTTTACTGAAAGTCTTGTACATTCCAAGACAACAAGAGAGCAGAATGTCGTTTAATCTGCACACCTGAATTGGTGCCACATGCATAAAGTCTATAGTTACTCTTTAATGCAAAGTTAGCAGGAAAGGTTGCATCATTAATGCAAAGGACCTTTAGAGCCACTGCAACCCTTAATGTGTCATAATGTGAGGAAACGATTGTTCTAGTCCAACATGATGAAAACAGGTTTTCAAAAAACAGCACAGCATATCTACATAAGCAGTTATAATCATGCTACAGCTGGTTTTTGCACAGACTAGCGATAGTCTTCATCTGTCTGTCCAAGTACACAGTACATGACACAATGCGTAATCGGATAGTTCGATTGAAGTAACTGTAGGCACCGTTCCTATAGTGAACTAAAAAATTAATTAGCACAAATTAAAATGTATTAGCACACTAGCATTATTAGCATTATTACTATTTATATTATTATGGTTGTAGAAAAGACACATATCCATCGACCACTAATATGAATAGCTTATTAGAGGAACCCTTCCCACAATGGTGTTTCTCTGAATCTCAGAAACAATCTGAATCCAGTGTCTTTGAGTCAAAAGCACCACTGTTTAAGCTCGTCCTCTGGAAATCGAGCAACTAAATGCTCACAGACTTTGAGGGTAACAGAATAAAAAAACGTACATTTTTATTAATCGAAATAGTTTCGCGACCAGCACACAGCATAGACAGAACATTACAGCGACCATTAATATTAGATATGATATTAGATATGACCGGGACCCTGACGACGTGTCCACATCAAAAACCACCAATTTCGAGTGCTCAAGGTTCAGGGTTGGGAGGGTTACTTTTGAAATGTATCCACTACAGATTACAGAATACATGCTGTAAAATGTCATTTGTAACGTAGTCCGTTAGATCTGAAAGGACTAAATATTAAATGAAACAAATGACAATAAAATGCAAAGTAATCTCTTCAGTAATCAAAATACTTTTTGAATGTAACTGTATTCTAATTACCAATGATTTAAATTGTAACTGTAGTGGAATACAGTTACTTATGTTTTGTATTTTAAATACAGTACATAATCCCGTTACATGTATTCCGTTACTAGGGATGGGCGGATCGATACTAAAGTATCGATACTTCCGATACTGATGTGGTATCAAGAATATCGATCCTCACATAAAATATATTTATTTTAATTTTTTTTTTTTTAACTAGTGAACTTTTATTTAGATAACATGAATATTAATGCATCTCATAAGCTTCGAAGTGAAAAAGAATAATTATATGAGCGAATTGTTGCATGGCATCAGAACTATTTTTTCTTCCGCTCATCTTGATGCACAGAAATGCTAAAATACTCCAGCATACAGCAGTCACCGTGTTTTCCTGAGGTAATGACAGAAAAACAGCATCTGGAGTTATTCACACCAAGTAATGACAACCCTAGACATGACATGTATTATAATGGGCTTGTGTGACCATTTTTACAGGCTTATTTAAATTCAGAGCTGTTAAAACATTGATAATGATCTTTAATCCTCGTTAATAAATGATACCCTTACGAAAACTACCCATGGATTTACTGTAGTAATATTGTATTAACCATGACTAGTAACCACGACTGTAGTGACCATGTTTTTGTTTTTGTTTTTTGCCAGAAACCAAGGTTTTGATACAATTAACCATGCTTTTGCTATAGCATTACTGTAGTATCCCTATTGTAACTTGGTTTTAGTAATAGTAACCATATAATAATATCTATGGTTGATTTTGTGGTTTTATATGTTGCTTATACATACTAATTTTTAAAAGGTAAACAAAGCAGCCCAATAATTTTCCAGTTTAGGGAAATATATAAAAAAATGTAAGCAATAATTTAAGTTACTAATTTTATCCAAATAATTTGTAAAAATTCAATTTATTAGAGATATCGGTATTGGTATCGATATCAGCGATAATGGCCTAAAAGTACTTAGTATCGGATCAAAATGAAAATAAGTGGTATCGCCCATCCCTATCCGTTACTCCCCAACCCTGTCAAGGTTTGGCAGTAGTAAAACAGACATCAGACTTATAGTACATGTTCTTTGTTGCAATGCTCCTCGTAGGCGGAAATGACACTTATCGCACATGTGCAAATGGGTTAAAGTTTTAAAATAATCGCAAATGCGGAAAAAAAGTCAAACTGTACAGCCCTGGATTACTGTGAATACATGCTGCATGAAGTTGAGCTACAATCACATGAGTAGGTCATGTGACCTACAGTAGGTCTGTGTGACGAGGAGGAGGGCGGGGCCGGGCTGTGAGGACACACGGCTGGCCCTGGACCGGGCTAATCAGCTGGGAGGGGGATAAAGATGAGCCGGATGCACCAGTATGAGAGAGAGCGAGAGATGCACGTGGGCGCGTTGCATGTGTGTTTGTTTATGTTTGTTTTATGTTGAATTTTATCATTAAACTTTACGTTGACTGTTTAGCCGGTCCCCGCCTCCTCCTTGCCCATCCCTTACCCCATTACATTGGTGCTGAAACCCGGGAGGGAAGAGGGATGCGCTGTCACGGAGTCCTCGCCGCTGCCATCCACCAGGGGAGCAGCCGCGGCCGTCTGCCTGGGGACGGAGGGGTGGCTGCTGGCCGGCAAGATCTGGAGGAACCGCTGCCATCTGCTGAAGAAGGGGAGGAGCGGTTCCGTGAAGGGGAGTAGTGGTTCTGTCCTCCAGGGGCCGGAGGATTCGATGCCGTCCACCAGGGGCCAGAGGATTCGCTGCCGTCCGCCAGGGGAGGAGCGAGCTGGCGTCCACCAGAGGGCGAAGGAGCAGTTGAGGTCTGGGCGCTGGCGAGCAAGTTCTTCTCTCTCTCTCTCTCTCTGTCGCACCACCTCGCTCTTTCCCTCCCCTCTTCTCTCCCAGGGCTCCAAAAGGAGGGAAGACCTGCCGGCAGGCACGGCCGGAAGGGCAACGCCCCCCCCCCCTCCCTCCGGGAAGGGAGGAGGAGGGCGGGGATCAGGCTAATCAGCCGGGAGGGGGAAAAGACGAGAGATGCACGTGGTCCCATTGCATGTGTGTCTGCGTTTGTTTATCTTTGTTTTATGTTGAGTTTTATCATTAAACTTTACGTTGACTGTTTAGCCGGTTCCCGCCTCCTGCTTTGCACACTTTAGTACAATTGAAATCTAATTTTTAAAGTGCCTGTAAACATACTGACAGTTCGGCCAGTGTAAAAAATTATTATGGTATTACCATGTTTTTTTTTTGTTTGTTTGTTTTTTTTTTGGAAATGGTACCATGGTAATTCATGGTAAAAAAAATAAATACCCATGAAGCAAAGATAGCAGTGTCCAGGTTGTGTAATTTGTGGGCTGCATACAACAGCCAAGCAGCTGCCATTGAGATGAATGGGAATACCAACAGATAGTTCTCTCCAAGTATATGAGAACTCTGTGGATGCAGAGTAGACACAGGTTGTGTCCGAAATCACATACTTAGAATATTGCAGGAAATAGTAGGTCATCTGGGAACTTCTCGCCTAATATTTTATGAATTTTGAGGATTTGGAAAACCTAAGTCATTAGCTTACTGATTTGGGCTTACTATATACAGTAGTAGGGAAGTATGCATAACTGGACACAGCAGCAGTGTCTAATTAACACAGAAGGTCAGTCAGTGTTTGTGTTATCCACTGAAAATGCAGTATTTATATATATGCATCTATTGTTGTCAATCCTTTGCTGTTTCATTTCTTTTTTACGTGCAAGTCCACAGTCACACAAAACATTTGTCTATGTTAATGAGCTATGTGTGTTGTGGAGTTCTTGGAATATACCAAGCTGTCATTGATGAACAGCACTAAATCACAGGACTTTATCCGGTGCCGCCTTTCACTCTGACTTTCACAATCTGATTTTCACGTGTGGTTTAATGTAGTCTATTTTTAACCTGGCACATCTGAGACGCATGTAGAAGGAGACAAGAAGGGGAAAAAAAGACATGTTGAAGAAAGACAAGAAATGTAATCACAAATACTGTGGCACATGCGGAGGAAAAAAATCAGTTCTTTATTCAGCATTTTAGCTCATAAACCCAAGGCGCACAATGGCAGCTCTAGCAGAGGTTTGCTCTGAGGGGAACAGGGCATGTTCCGAAGGTTATTTCATTTTATTTCATCTTCTCTGTTGTGAGTCATCCCTCTGGTTGAAGCGTTCCACAGATTTAGAGCGATTTCATCAAAAGCCTTTTCATTGCTCCAAAGTAAAGTGGCATAGAATGTGTGTGTGTGTGGTTTCAGAGAGTAGTGGCAGGCTTCAACAGGAAAACTAATTGCTGTTGATTTAAAACAAAAAAGGAAACACACTACAAGACAAACTTGTAAAGCTGTGCACATTTAAAGACTCACAGTTTCTTGTTTTCTGTCCGTTGTAGAGATTATAGTGCACACACAGTTGTCACACTTTGCTTGTAAGCATCGAGGAATAAATTCTGATTGCATCCATTTTTTTGTTTTTTGCTATTCTTTTGTAGATTAATTAGGAGTGGAAAGCGATTGAAAATACATCAATGGGTCAATGGGCAAAAAGGTCAATGAGAAGGAAAGGATGAAAAAATATTTATTTATTAGGCATGTTACGCCAGCAGAGAAGGCCTTTGCTGGCCCTGAGAAATCGCCACTGATTTTTAACATATAGAAGATGTATTTTTTTTATATAAGTCAGGGTTCAGGAGAGTTCTAATTTCAGCATATAAGAAAGGGTATACAATTTTTTTTATTAATAACGCATTTATTGCGTTAAAACTGTGGCGGATGTGGTTAGGGGCAGAAGTTTGCAGCTCTTCACCGATAGAGGTGAACCTGCAGGAAACCTTTCATTTTTTGACCTGCAGGTCAGCTCATTTGCTTGTGGAAATAATAACTGGCGAATTTGCTGCAAATTTGGGGAAAGCTGCAGCATGTTTTCCAGAACTCTTGATTTTTGTGAGGGCCCCTCATGTCAACAGCCCCCATGTGACTCAAAGGATTGGTGTTTGGACACTACAAACTGTGGAATAGTATTTTTGAAAGATATATTTAAAAAGATGTACATTCACATGAGAAGACTTCTCTTTTTTGTTCTATGGTGGTGGGCACATTTTCATGAGTGCCGCCATGTTGAGATCATATGACCAGAGGGTTTTGATTAGTGTCTTCCCTGTCAATGTCATGTCCTATAAAGAAAGGCATCCTTTTCCCTTCCATATTCACACAGACAGAAACAAACAAATCATCTGTGTGTGTTTTTAGCAGTTAATCACTGTCTCTCTCTCTCTGCAGTGAAGTGACTCATTCTTCACAGTCAGCTGAGTTGTATTCTCTCTCTTTGTGTGTGTTCTGCAATCATTTGCCTGATTCTTATAGCAACTCTGTAAACCTAACAACATCTATGGGGACTAACGGGGATCAAATGAAGCCTGGAGAAAACATGGTTTGATTATGGAAGCGGCAGACATGTAAACAGCCCAGCTGCTGATTTTGAATGCTTTATGTTTGTATTCATTCAAGAGGTTCTGTTATCATCAGTGCTGTCTGATATCAAATCAATAAATCAAAGCACACAGTAACGATTTGTTCATGCAGATTAACAAATAGACATCTTCATAAACACTGATTTTGAACACTTATGACATCACTCAAGACTCTTGATTCATGTTCCAATAGATGTGTTCTGCTGCATAAGAAAAAGTCATATGGGTTTGGATGACATGAGGGTGGACTAATAATGACAGAATTGTAATTTTTGGGTGAACTATTACTTAAAAGCACTTTTCTTTGTTTAAAAATAAATAAATACTTGAGCTGTTTCTGCTGTACTTGTGAATGCAGTTCAAGAGCACATTTTGAACTCATTGAAATGCATTTGATATTGATTTATAATTCAATTGATTCATAATATCAGCTCTTATATATTATTAAATCCATAAAATAGATGGTAAACAGAAATTTAACCTTGCAGGAGTCAATATAGCTACAACTACTGTAACATGCAGGACACAGATGTGATTGTCTGAGCTTCTGGCAAGGTGGGACTCTGTCAGTTCAGCTTTGGACTTATTCTGCTGAGTCATTACAGAAAATGATATTATGCTGACAGAGACAAATGCCTGCGGAGGCAGTGCTCTTAAATAACTTTGTTCCAAGGTAAATTCAATCTTGAGAGTGATGGATGCATTTCAGTAGAACCCTGAACAGAACGCAGATTCATAGCTTATAAGGGCATTTCATTCCTTTTTTTTTTTTAATCTGTCATGTGTGTGAAATATGCCAGTTGTTTATCATATTATAGGAAACATATCATGGGAAACATGGGCTGTTCTACATGCAAATGCATGTAACACATGCAAGTAACACATTACAGATCAGGCTGCAAGGGGTCAAGGGTCAGTAGCCACGTTACTGGAGCTTAGAAGAGTAAATCCCACCCTTATTTGGATACTGTGATGCTGTTTACAGTGTGAGGGTACGGCCTTTCGCACCATGAACTGATTATCAGAACTATTAAATATTGTTAAATCGGAAGTGAGTCAATGGCCATTAAATATGTGAGCAAGTAGCTGTTGTACTTGTTATAGTTTTCAGGCCATTCTTGGATAAAATTAAAATGATAAAATGAGAAATATTTTTACAACACAATTATAAAACAGATGATGAATGACCTGCGTTCGAAGCTGTTAAATGGACCTGTGACCAAACATCTCATAAATGCCACCACATCGCATTTACATTGTAAACGCCCTCCTGATGCATCCCAAATAGCAGCAGAGCACCACCCCTCACCTGTCAATCTAACACTGCACTAAAACAAAAGTTTAAACTTTGACCGCTACGTGAGGCTGTAAAAGAACATAGGCATGCGATCGGAAAATTTGGAAAAAGCGCTTACACCTACATTCACGAGATCTTCAAGGATCTTTTTCAGTGTCTTAACATGCTGGGACCACAGATGACAAGCACAGATACCCAATGCTCAGCCAACACAGGTATTCCACTAAAAATCTGCCCTAAATGTTGTGTTTATGCTTAGATTAAATTTCAACTGCATCTGGGAGAAAGTGTGCCATTTTTTTGTGATTTCTTTGCCTTGTATGACTTTTTTGCTGTTTATCATGCAGTAACACACAGATATAGTGATTGATGTATGTTGTCATGAAATCAGAGACCCTGCCCTTGTAATCCCAACACATCTAGATGTATACATTAAAGTGTATACGCCACAATGACAACTATATTTGCTTCTTAACAGAAGTAACAGCAATATTTTGCGCAAAGCATCATGAGATTTAGGAAAAAGGTGGATACAGTTGCAGTGCTGCCCATCTACATCCTGAAAAACACATCAAGGTGTAGTCCGGTGATATATGAGACGGTTCTTTTGAATCTACAGCGCGAAACACACAGCACAATCAGCGTAGTCAGATTTCTGAATGAATAACTCTTATGAGCCATTTCTTTTGAATCTACAGAGTGAAACACAGCACAACCAGTGTAGTTTCTTTTGAATCTACAGCATGAAACAAATAGTGTGGTGTATTCTGACTTCCGAACTAATGACTCTTATGAGCCCATTCTTTTGAATCTACAAAACGAAACACACAGCGCAGCTACTGTATCCTGCGCTAATAACTCCTATTAGCTGGTTCTCTGAATCTATAGAGCGAAACACACAGCACAAACAGTGAAGTCTGATGAGCTTCTTTTTTTTTTTATTATTATTATCTACAGTGCAAAACACACAGGGCAAATATTGTAGTCCAATTTCCAAACAAATGCCTTTTATTAACCAGTTCTTTTAAGTGAATCTGATTTCTGTCTGAAATTAACCATGAACTGTTACCGTGTCATGTAATGTTTAAGGCTCCTGACACTTAAATCAGGCAGTGCAGTTACTCTGTAGTTAAAGATGCCTACACAGAATGAGTTATGTTGTAATCAGTGGAAGTTTACTTTAAAAAAAATAAATAAATAAAAATAATAATATTTTTTTTTTTTAAAAAAAGCACATTTTTTGTTTATTTGAATTTATTAAATTTAATATATAGTTACAGTAGGACAAATTATTGGATTGCATATATGCCTTTAAAAAGTCTTGAAAAGTAATTAAAAGTCTGTCTTAACAAGCCTTCATGTCTTAATGTTCATGCCTAATCTGATATATCTCATCATTTGGCAACAGACTGCTGAGGGCAGTAAATGCAGTAGCAACATGAAACATAAAAACATCTCTAAGCCACACACACACACACACACACACACACACACACACACACACACACACACGTTGGTGTGGCTATCCTTATGAGGACTCTCCATAGACATAATGATTTTTATACTGTACGAACTATAGATTCTATCCCCTAAACCTAACCCTCTCAAAAAACTTTCTGCATTTTTACATTTTCAAAAAAAACATTGTTTAGTATGTTTTTTTAAGCAATTTGAATTATGGGGACACTAGAAATGCCCTCATAAAACACATTTATAGTGTAATACCATTGTAATTACCAGTTTGTAACCTAAAAAAAAGTTCCTCGTAAACCACCCCAAACCACTCTCTCTTCATTTTTATGCAATTCCACACAGCAGCCCTCTTAATTTATTAAAGTCTTGATTTATCAGCTCTAAATCAAATCAAATCAAATCAAATCACTTTATTGTCACTCAACCATATACACAAGTGCAACAGTGGGTGAAAGTCTTAGGTGCAGTTCTGAGCAACATAGCAGTCATGACAGTGATGAGACATATACCATTTTACAATAATCATCAGATTTACACAACACAATTTACAAAAATAATATACACATAATTACACACAACACAATATACAAAAAATAAAATACAACGTACAGTATACAATATACACAATATAGAATACACAGTATACAATAAAAATAATATATATAAATGTGCAGTAAGGTTGTATAGTGTTGTACTGACATTCAGGCTGTCGGTTGATAAAGCCTCTATTCTATCTGCCCATTAATCTTTGACTAGTTTGCATAAGCTCACAATTAATTAATAAATGAAGTGTGGCTGAATGATATACTGTATCACTGAAGCCTGAACCTGTAAAGCTCTTCAACCACCTGCAACTCTGACCATCTTCAGTGGATTTAGGAATTACACTGTTATGTAAGACCATGAGCTGATGATAAAGCCAGAGACATTGGCTCTGTTCGAAAACCTAGTGAGCTGCCTACGTAGGTAGCATTTTAAGGCATCATAGGTGCACTCCCACCACGAAGGCTGTTCCAAAACTTGGGCAGCATGAATATGCTGGCCTCTAAGATACCTTGTTGTGGCCAAATTCTAAACCAGCATTACAATTATAGAAATTAGAAATGACAATTACAAATGTACTGTACTCATAATTCGTTCAATGCTGTCAAAAAGATTTTAATCTAATAAAAATTGACTATTTCATCCCATTTATGTGGTTGTTGTTTTTTGCATCCTATGCTTAGCTAAATGCAGATTGCAAACTCTATGTGCCAATGAAGCTTTCCAAACTGTTCACTTATGGGGTTCCATTTCAGTTAGAAGGCAACTAGCTTTGTCACTAGTAGACAGTAAGGCAGCTCACCAGGTTTTGGAACAGAGCCATACTGTAGTTTTAACTGGAAGTGATCTTTTATGTGCTGTAAATGTGTGAAATGTCAACACTAACCTCAAACCAGAAGACCCACAAATGTCCTTCATTTTGTAAAAATCTGAGAGAAGGAAAAACTGTCATAATGTTCAGTCTTTCATGACTGTGGCTTACAGAGTGAACGGAGCTGAATGTTAATTTCACTGAGAGATGAGAAAATGTCCCTCATGCAATTAGAGAAATATAAAAATAAATGCCACATGAGTACATCACAAGATATTTATCTTATATGAATTTCAAGCTGACACCAAATAAAAGTAAAGATTTGTAAATTTGCAGATTTGTTAGTTAGCACTGTTTCCAACGGCTTCAAATCAATAAAAAACTATCCCTTTTATAAAGATTATTTAACTATAGATCTAAAACCTTTTTTGAATTTAGCATCCTATGTCTAGATCTGCGCAAAAACTGCATTAATTCATAAAAGCCATGAAACAGGTCTAATTAAAATGTTTATGTTATAACTACAGTCTGAAATTCACGAAAATATATTTTCAATGTGAGAGTTTCAGTGAGAGTGTTCCAGGGCTCGTAGGCAAATCTATCTAAATTCCCCAGACAACTACTTCAACATTAAGTCTAATCATTAGTCTATGACACAAGAAAGGTCTCAAGCTGCCTTTTGATTCTCACTGAAACCTCTACAGTGAAATCCAGGTTTACTGGGAGTACATCCATGATGTAGAGCTCCCCCTAGATTATCAGATGAACTATACGTACTCCATGTCCTTTATTAACTTTAAAGCTAGGGTGTGTAATCCAGAGAGGCTAGCAGTTAGCAAGCTAGCTTTGAAAGCATAGAGCCCGCCCTCACTTCAGAGGTGTCTCCAAAGCCACACCCCCTCTATCACACATGAACACACACACACACAGAGAGAGAGAGCAGAGTCAAAAATAAATCAAACCATGTAATTACCTGTCCAAATGAAAAACAGCAACCATGGCGTCATTTTTCAGACACTTTGAGTCCCGCAGTTGCCTCCAGCATGGAAAAGCAACGGCAATGTTAATTTTGCTTTTAGCACGCTCTTGATCCAGATGTTTTTTTGTTGTAGAAGTTTCTAACATGGTCTTTTTTTCTTGTTTCCTTTTACTGGTGGTTCAGGAGGAACATAAGGTAGCTGCAGTTCGCCTTCCATTCTCACGCTCGCTCTGCACAGCGTCAAGGAACCCGCGCTGATGACGTGTGCAAATATAGATTGACAGACAGGAAGGACATCCTATCATTACATTAGGACCGAATGCTATGATTGGTCAATCATTTTTTAGTTCTGTCCCTTCCACAGAAGATATATATATATATATTTATTTGCAATCGAAATTATTCAACCCCCCAAGACAGTAAGGATTTACAAAGGTAAGCTTTTCTGATGACCCAGAATTTTTAAACTTTACATCTATATCAGTTGAGTGACACATTCAAAGTCATAGTGTGAATATATAACCTAATATTTCTAAATAGCAGGATTTTTTAAAAATACAGCCATGTCATAATTATTCAACCCCTATTGCATGTAGCTGTTTCTTAAATATGTAAGGCTACACAAGTAATTGTTTTAAAACAAAACTAAGTCATCAATCTGCAATGGCACTTATTTAAGTTTTAAAATTTAAGTTTAGCATTGTAAGCAAAAATATATTTCTATGCAAAAAATGCTATTAAAAATAAACTGTCTCAAAAGCTAATAGAGGAGATTATTTCATAACACAAGAAAGGTCATGACTAAAAGTACATTTCCAAGGCACTTCAAATTCCAATAGACAAAGCTGGCAGCACCATTCATACATTTTTTAAATATGGTACAACAGCAACCTTCTTGGGGTGTGGAAGAAAGCAAAAATTCACCAAGGGAAATGTTGACTTGAACATTCAAGAAGTAATTAGGAAAGAAGTTGTAAAGAACTGTGGAGTCCTGGAAGAAGGTTTTATAGACGTATGACACTAAACTGAAAATGAGTTTTAGACCCATGGGTCAGCAGTACATCTGGAGTAAGATGACAAGGTGATGACAAGAACAACACCATCCCCACAGTCAAGCATGGAGGTGGGTCAGTCCTGTTATGGGGGTGTTTTGTGACTGACGCCATGGATTCTTTCAGGTATCAGGCCATTTTGGCATGAAAAATGTGATGCCTTCAGTGTGTAAATTGAAGCTCGGTTATCACTGGACTTTCCAGCAAGACAATAACACCAAGGATACATCCAAGTTGTCCAAAATCTGGTTCAGGGATAGGTCGTGGAATGTCCTTAAATGGCCCTTTCAGTCCATCATTAAAATCCCATTGCAAACCTTTGTTGGGATTTCAAGGAAGCAATGGCAGCACAGAAACCAAAGAATGTCAATGAGCTGGAAGCTTTTGCTCATGAGAAATGTGTAAAAATTCTAATAGAGAGGTGTCCGAAGCCTGAAAACACTTACCTGAAACATTCATTTGCTCTTATTAAGGATAAAGGATGCTCCACAAATGATTGACTTTGGGGTTTGAATATTTTTGACATGACATTTGTGGAGAGAATTAGTTATTTCTTTATTTAAAATTTTGGGTAAACTGAACTCTTTGTTCTCAAAATCACTCAAATGTGTATTAAAAACTTACTTTGACTGTTTACTGTGGTTTTAGTTGATGTGTTTTAATTCACATCACCAGAATGTATTGCTGGTCAGGGGGGTTGAATAATTTCGATTGCAACTGTATATATATATTTACATTTAGACCACTTAAATTATTGATTGCTATCAGGATGTGGTGACTTTCAACCAGTATAAAAAAAAAATAAAATAAAAAAACAATTCTGGAAAAGATTGCACACCCTAGCTTTAAAAAGGAAAAGGATCTTTCTTAACCCTTGTGCATCAATAAAAAAAAGTTACTCCGCGTCAAAAACTGCCATAATAATATTTTATGTTAATATTATTTTCCACTTTCAATTAATTCATTTTTTTAACCAACATCAGTCCTGATCATAACTACCAAATATTCATTCATTTTCAGGATTTTAACCCTCTAAATGCCAGTTTGTTTATATAATGCCACTGTTGTTTTTCAGAAACACACACACACACACACACACACACACACACGCACACACATGCACACACACGCAAACACACACACACACACACATATATTTCTCAATACACACATACAAAACACACTCTGACATCCATACCAACACACCCACACAATTTAAGCTGCATCATTTATTCAGTTGGCCTGCAGTGCTCTATAATACAGCAAACAGAAAATAGGAAAAAAGCATGTATTTGCTCCATAGGCTAAACATGAGAAAAATGGTGCTATCTGGTGGAAAATATAAAAAAAATTAATTTTGAAGTCAGGGAATGAAAGCATAATATCATAGGATTCATGAATTTATGCTTTAATGGCACTGGGATCAAATATTGCAGTTTTAATGGATTTCAGTGGGGACATTTTTGTCCTTAAGGTCCTGAATGTAACTATTTTGTGTACACAGTGTATTATAGATGTATTATAGGAACTGAGGTTGCAATATCAAAATTCCCCAATAAATACACACCTTTGGAAAAATGTATGCCATTGGCATTAACACAGCCAAAATGATCGAAAAAACAAAAATGAAAAAGACAAAAATGTCCCGAAGGTCGCACAAGAGTTAATACAATGGCATATTGCAAATATTTCGTTCTAAACTCAGGAGCCAGGACATTTAGCAGTGATGTGTGTATTATGTTGGTATTTTGAGTCATTTTGAAAAAAACATATGTTTTTACTAAAAGTTGTATGAGGCTCATATCTGTATAGATGAGAGAATTGTTAAGATTTTTTAAGAAAGAAAGCAAGTGCAGTTCCCCTCTAAAAACTCAGTCCTCAGTTCTCATGTCTGCTTTCAGCTAAAGAGACACTCTTGGGGAAATGCTGTTCTTTTATTTACTCAGTCAAGGAAGAAAAAATACTGAGCTTCAGAATTTGAATGTGAGTCGTATTTAAAGTCCATAAGATAACTTAAAGTAAGGACTGTGAGAAGGGTCTTCTTCATGCCATGCAAGTGAGGAAAAGAAAAATGTGCATTAAAAAATTATGTCAAATCTACAGCTCATGGTTAAACAAACAGGACACCCCAAAACAGAAGAGGCACTACTTTCAGAGTCATCATTGTTTATCTTGTTAGTTTTCTTTAATTTATATTTCATTGTATTATAACTCCCTTGGCTATTCATTAAATACTAAATCCAAAGCAGCACAACAGGACAAGGAATATAACAAATATTATTGTAGCAGCTAGTCTGCATTTGAATAATATTTATTAAAAGTTATATAATAATAATAATAATAATAATAATAAAAAGAAAGCAATCAATTAAAAAAACTAAATAACTAAAACATAAAAATCAAAATCAATAATAATAATAATAATATTGCCAAATTAACTGAAGAATTATTAATTGTGAAATAATAATTGCTCATATACAGAAAGTAAAATTTTATCATCATTGTTATTATATTTTGCACATTTACTAGATTCAAACCTCTGTGTAAATTTAATGTCTGCTTATATTTTGTTTTGTCCTCTGACAGAATGCAAGTTTTAGTTGCAACATCATTAAAAGTTGGAATTGACTGTTTATGGAGTACAACCCTAAACAATAGACAGTGATTATAACTGTCATGCAAAACCGACAACACACACAACCCTCTATAAATACATCAGTATCATCACTATATACATGAATATCATCATGCATCAACACTCGTCCAGGTGTTTAAAGACACATCAGCACATTTAACAACATGTAGCTTCATTTTATAAATGTGAATAAGACAGACAACAGAGAAGTGATGCAACTCACCATTAGAATGCAGCTCTCTCCATGTCCTGGGTCTTTCGTGCACAGATGTGTGTGATGAGTTTATGCAGCCAGTTACTATAACACGCATCTGTGCGAAGGATGAGATACACACACACTAATCTGACCTTCTGAATACAGACTGAACCATTCCACTGAGAGGAGGAGGAATGGACCATACCAAATCGTTTATATGTCACATACACTGCGAGATGCTCTCCCTGCATGTCAGCTTAACTGTACATAGAATTTAAACTAACATAAAGTTCAAATATTTAAAAAAAGGTTGAAGAAGAAAATAATAATAAAAGATAAACATAAGGGGCCCTTAGCTTATCCAATGATAGCAACACCCCTGCTGTTATTCATTTCTTCACTTTCAAATAACTCGGGAATGTGTGTTGTCCTGAAATGTAGTAATGGAATAAATAAGATAGACCTAATGCTTGTGAATGTAGTAAAAGTAAAGCATTCCTAAAATTAAAACACTTTTATAAAGCATAGATGCTAGAAAATTTACTTTGGTACAGTAATGGAGTAAAAATATTTTATTACTGTCCACAGTTGATACATAGTAGGTTACTCATGCACGACAAACACTCTTACAAACTTTATTAATACACATACCATAGGATTCTCATAGCCTGTTTTCTGTCTTGCTTAGACCATACTGTATGTTTTTTCTAGGTCTTGCCATCCAAGAACAGTATAAGCCTATATGTAAAGCATTTCAGTAATTAAATTACATTGAAAGGTTCTTAAAGCCCATGTTTAAAGGTGATGTGATTTCCAGCTGCTGTCCATTCCAGCACTGCATTAAATCATCTCATCTGAACATCCCCTGCAAACAACTTTCATTTAGATGAATGGGGCCAGTAATCAGCATGATTGCTGGCAAGGTTTGTCACTTTTATTTACATTTATATTTATGCATTTTGCAGACTCTTTTATCCAAAGTGACTTACAGTGCATTCAAGGTATACATTTTTATCAGTCTGTGTTTTCCTTGGGAATCAAGCCACATGATCTTGGCATTGCTTGCACCATGCTCAACCAGTTGAGCTACAGGAACCTTTATGCTTTACCTGACATGAATATGGGTGTTTCATGTGTTATGTAATGCATTAACATAATATGCTATGGCCTTGCTCGATCTACTGGCAGAGCTGGGATCTTCAAGAGTGAAATAAATTGAAACTGATGTTGGTTTAAAATCTCAAGATTATGCTTTCCTTTTTCAGTGCTAAAAGTGTTTCCCTCACTGTAAACCCTAATAAGTTAGCGGAACTCAAAAATGTTGAGGTAATCAGTTATATAATTTTTTTTTAATAATTTTAAAACTCCAAGTTTAAGTTAGTGGACATTTCTGATTTTCATTTTGTAGTAGACATGCATGTTAATTCCTTTTAACTTGAAATATTGAGTAAGCTAACTTATACATTTTGATGGCACTTCACTTTAAATTTAACTCTTTGGCCGAACTTTATTCAGTCATGGATAATGGTTCCACGTGTTTGAAATGAGCCTTCTTAAATTACAATTATCATGTAATCTTAATTTAAATACTTCAAATAGAGGAAACCTGAATGAACTGAGTAAACCCAACTAAATTAGACATGTTAAATTGACTTAAATCCCCTGCCCAGTTTCAGTTAATCAAACAAAAAATATTCATGTTGTCCCAACACAAATAGATTAAGTAAAGCTTGAAAGTGTTGATTCTGTAAAGCTGACAATAGTGAAACAATTATTTTGTGTGTGTGTGTTTGTGCAAAACAAAGCAATTTTGTAATAGCAAAATGTTATAACAAACCAATGCTTTTTTGGAGAAAATGACCTCTAGTCTCTGCATCTACGCTCCCATTGCAACATTGTATAGCACTCACAAAACTCTTTGGCTAACTTGATTCAATCATGGACAGTGGTTCCACATGTTTAAAATGAGTTAACTTAAAATTACTATGTAATCTCAACTCAAATAAATACTGTAGATGGAACCTTATTTAACTGGCAAAACACAACAAAATTAGACATTTCAAAATATCTCAAATCAATTTATTTTATTTCTTTATATACTAATAATATTGTATGAAAATACAAGTTGGTGGGAAGCGCTTCAGCTTGGTAGCTATGCTATTTTTAGCACAGCAATTCCTCAAAAATAAAAGTATGTGCCACATACCTGTTCTCAACCTCAGCTCAAGGTCCACTCTTTATCAGTGGTGTAGTCGGGGTGAGACGCGACACCATCCCATTAATTTTCAATAGGCTGTGAGATGAGCAAGTTCTGTGCAGAACCGATCACCGGTGATCACCGGTGAAATCTGTCTGACTTGCTGTGATGTCATGACAACGTAAGTAAAAACATGTCCCGCGAGAGCGAGGTGGCCGCAGTTGTAGCAGTCAGGTGGCGCAGTTGCTTTTTCCAGGCTGTGCACGATGGGAAATGACTTGCTGACGATACAGCTTAATGCTTATTGGCTTTATCAACCGTGATGTTTCATTATCTTCTAAACAGTGGCGTAGCATCTGTGTATGCAGGGTATGCAGTTGCATATGGGCCCAGTGGGGTAAACAACCTCAAAGTAACATCAATATTTTCATATATCCTCAGTATACCCACATGTTTTGCTGCTTCATAAGTCCATAAGGTCATAAGTCCATAATCTACTGTTGTTAGTTTCCCTTTAACTGTATTGGATGCTGTTTTGTGAAACTGGAGATTCTTTGTTGTAATTGGTGCATTATCACTTGAATTCTGTCACCGCCATCATGGACTGAGGGAATTTATAACAGTGAGTGGAGAGAGAGTCACCCTCATGCTGAAGCAGTATCAGGTGAAATTAATTAACAAAATATGCCAAATGTCATGTAAAAAAAGGAATCATCCAAAATTGCGTTCTGTATGAAATCCATACGCGATGACGTTTGTCCCGTATTTTAGCGTAACACACCCAAACTGCTGAGAGTGTTTCACAAATGGAGAGAAATTGACCTGAAACACACACACCTTTTGCATGAGTTGTGTGAGATATCGGCTGGTGCTTTACACAGATGATCAGTGACAATCAGCACGTGTTTTCTGTCGGAAGCAAGATAATTTTGTCAAAATCATATCGCCTAGCATTCCAGTGCATGTTAATTGTTTCCCACCATTGGGATTTTAAAAAACTAGAAAACCACCTATTCATGACATGCCATTACATTTTATTGCATATGTCAGAGCTCGTTCTGGAAGAGAGAGAGAGAGGTAAGAAAAACTGCATTAATTAAAAAAAAAGTACAGTAATACAGGTTTAGTTAACGTGATTTTCTTACATTTCCCTTATGATAACCACTATTTACTGCCAAAACAACGACACTAATCCAAGGAGAAATACTCTATTTTCATGTTAAGCCTTTTCTTCTCCCTTTATCTCTTCTTCCTGGTCATTGTATTAAAGTGTTTTTCATTTCTAGTTTAGTAGGGGACTTTCACACTGAACGTGTTTTTGCGTCCGTCCGAGCTGTTTTTCAATGGAAAGCAGCATCTCCCGCAGGAACGCCTGTAATTATGGGTCATTCCTACAATTCTGTGTCATTTAAGTCCCCATTACAAGTGTGTGTTTTATTTATATTGTTTAATTTCCCCTGATTACAATTTTGATAGGCTTGTTCAAAAGAATATATACTTTTTTATAATGTTACACACTTCTGTGGGCTTAAAATTAAATTTTTAAATAACTGAAATTATTCAACTGTGTGGCGTAGTGGACTAAAGCACTAAACTGGTAAGCAAAAGCTTGTTGGTTTAATCCCCACAGCTACCACCACTGTGTCCTTGAGCAAGGCACTTAACTCCAGGTTGCTCCAGGGGGATTGTCCCTGTAATAAGGGCACTGTAAGTTGCTTTGTATAAAAGTGTCTGCCAAATGCAAAAAATGCAAACATCTTTGACAAAAATAAATAGTAAATCATTGGATTTCTATTTTTTCCCACATACAGTTAAGAGTTTAGTGCTACATCCTCTCACTAACATGTATTCATTTGTGGTAAATGTGTAATTTTAACACTTATAGTGGAGGTTTTTTGTGTGACCCTTGATTTATTGTGCACCCTGTTATGTCATGATACTATGACCTTCCATTGAAGATATATGTTAGGAAATTACATCACACACACTGGAGGTGGACATTAGCCATTCTGCTCAATTATTTTGAGTTATTTGAAGTTTATAACTCTATTGTTATAAACTTGTTTTCCTTTATTTTGTGGTGTTAGTCAAATGTGGTCAAGCATAACATGTCCACCCTGTTATGGGAAGTTATATGGGAAATGAATATAATTTAAAATGTCAATATACAGTATTTATGTTAACAGAAATAAAATCATCAATATTAGTTGACAAATATGTTTCCTAGATATCAATCACAGACCATGAATTGGCTAATTTATCCACTGAATGTCCACCCTGTTATTGTCCACCCTGATGCTGCTCATTTAACTGGATGGACATCTGAATTTTGTTTGTAATTTAGCTTGACCAGTATGAGTAATACAATCTTTAATATGTCCCTGTAATGATGAAACTTGAAAAAACTTGTAAAAGTATGTTTTATTTTTCAAAAGTTTCAAAGCTGGAATGTCACAGAATTGTAGGAATGACCCATTTAAAATATGTACAGAGTTGCAATTCCACAGCTGTCTATACGCAGATTACGCAGTCTACAGTAACAGTAAAGTACAATCTATAGTAACAGACATTAAACTCAAAACAATAAAACAATTCAGGTTACTTAAAATGTGTCAGTTTAGTGAACTCACAAGAAAGAAAAAGCTTTAAATTCTCATGAAGATTCATGTATTTGAACAAATTTGTTTAATTAATTGAGTAAATAATACTATTTCATAAGTTATGGAAACGGAACGCTTAAAAGCACCTGGTAAGAGTTGGTTCTATTGCCTGTATGCATTGTTAAGTCTTTAAAACGACACCAATTTTATGTTATTAAGGCGAGTAGTTATTATTTTGATTATTTCTTTTTCAGCACGGAATGTCTAAAGTATGCCAAAACATGTTTATGTATAATTATTTGAGCGACTCAAGAGCATGCGTACAGTAACATGAATAATACATAATATGGAACTAAACATGTTTACATACTTTGAACTAATTTTTGAAGCTACAATAATTTCCTAAATACTTTTGAATCCAGATATACATTGCTTGCATTACTTTTGTTTATTGATAAACATATAGTTAGCATTTTGGCTGTGTACTCACAGAACGACATAGACACACTAATGTAGAACTATAAATGCAAACAGCACAGGTCAGATAAAATGTCCACTCTATGTATTGTGTTGTAAGTTCATCAATGGATTAATACTCAATTGCTTCACATTTCCGACATCACATGGCACACCTGCAGTGTAGACATCTTTATTAATTAAAACGGGAGCGGTCGCATCATTTTCAGTGGTAGCAATTTAATACGTCTTTTCTAGAATACTTCCATTAACTGAAGCAGCTGTGTGATTCAGGCAAAGCCAGTTTAGTTTTTGAACTAGTAGACTAATCACTTTCAGAAAAATACAATGGTATTGCCATTTTTGGACATGTGGGCTACCCATTCAAAACCATAGTGACGAGGTCAGCATGGAAGCAGCAGAGATAAAATTATAAAGTGAGGGTGCAGAGATGAGAGAAGTGAAAAGATTGACGAGACAAGAAAAAGATTAGACCCCTATAACAACAAAAACAACAACAACAAAAAAGACACTGCGCCGTTACCAGGGTAATACCATGGTACTGAATGATTATATTCATATTTCATGATACTGTCATAGTACTCCAAGATACTTCAAAAAATACCATGGTTTTACTATGACACATGTCAAAAACATTGGATTATCACAGACAATGTCTGAAAAAAATAAATAAAACAAAATATGAAATATGGTGCTTTTTGTTAGGAATATAACAGAATAGGCTATTATTTGTCAAAAAGGAAATAATGGGGAAAAATATGTTTATAATTCAAGAAAAATGCTTAAATACTCAAAAAGCAAAGAATAAGTTAAATATATATAAGTGCTACTCTTTAAAAATAAAAATACAAATCTGTGCCCTTTTTTTATCCTTTCGCCCCTGTCCCTGCTGAGATCTGTGCATGCCACTGCCGGGAACACCGGCTTCTCTGTTGTTTTCATAATTTGTTTTATGTCTTATTTGCACATATTGACTTTCACCCACTCTTCTCTTTGTACTGTAAGTACATTTATTGTGTGCTCTGACAGTAACTATTTTGCAAAAAATTGCTTCGTACTGTACTGATATTTAGTTTAAGCATTTTGAAATGCTTGAAAAAGCATTAACTTTGCTTGAGCATCAGTTTAACATGAGCAAAATGGTCATAGACCATTGGTTTTTAATGTAAGCAACATCAAATACAAATTTTATTGCTGTAATTAAACACAAATCATTATGACCATGGTATTATACAATAACTGCAATATGTGTTTGATTAAATAGAAGTTGGCTGGGCTCATTTTTAAATAGCTTACACACACAGGGATCTTTCTCTGTTCTCAACAGCTGTAGAACTCAGGACTCCGAGATTCCTGGCAGAAATGAAGACTTGTTACCATATTGATTGATGGCAAGTGTCCGCCACGAGAGGTGGAAATCGATGGGCGCTGCGTGGAGACCAAGAGACCCGTGACGGATGCCTCTGATGCCTTCCCATGAACACCCTGGTGGGCTCTCATAAATAAGTCAGAGAGTCAGTGTGGGGATACAGAGACAGACTTTAACCAGCTATTAATTCTGCTTGCAACCTCAATGCACATGATATTTATACACGAAGCTGCTGGTACAGCCAAAGTAGTTCTGTTCACAACCTAGTGGGTTGCCTACTTAGACTGAATTTTAAGGCATCATATGCCCCCAACATGAAGGATTTTAAAAAGGCAGTATACAGTTTATGCAACCTTATTAGGCAGCATCGCATGTACAGTATCCTTAATTAATAAGACATTCCCAGAATGTATTGCGATGAGCTCAGAAAAAAAAATCTTCCAAGGTGGTGGACAGTTGTCATGTTAACATCCAAGTAACAAATGTTATTTATACTAAAAATCTGAATATCGCAAACAGAAATTTGCGAATAAAGCAGTGCTTCCTTTTGATGTGTTCAAGAAAACAAAATTATCACTTCTGGGGAAATCGGCACATAATTGAAGTTACATATTTATAGACCTAATCGACATTTTTCTTGCTCTGTCCGCCATCTTGGATGAATAATTTTACTGAGCTTGTCGCAATGCGTTTTGCAATAGTTTTACCTGTAAAAGATAAATGCAATGCTGCCTTAGAATTTGGCCATCAGAAGGCAGCAAAATTATACCTTTTGTAACAGGCTTCAAGTCGGAAGCATGCCAATATGATGCCTTAAAATACTGCCTAGGTTGGGAGCTCACTAGGTTTTAGAACACAGCTCTAGTTACCCCCTTTCATCTACATGCACTGATAAGTCGGAGGCATCATTATCTGTCTGAAAGACTAACAGCAGAACAGCAGGGTTCAGATGGCAACTATGGGAACTGATGACCTTCAGCACAAATCATTTAACATATTACAGTGCCCCTCTTTTACATGTCTGTCACATATTACTATCCACATATTAGGAAAGAAGCACATAAAAGGCATTATTTGCATATGAAAGGGCAACATATTCACAAATGTCAGAATGGTAATGAATGTGATAATGGCTTACTAAGAGAGAATGCGCCTTCCCTAGTGTTGGCTAATAGTCATAAACACATGGGAGAATGTTGCATTTTTCAGACTGTTAACTGTGTTCTCTGGTGCAAAATGCAGATACCACACTTTACTCCCTGTGAGGTGAATTTTGATGAGATATTCACACCTAAATGTACATCTCTCATCAAAATAAAGAGGAAACTGATCATTTTGTTTAATATTTGTATTTTGTGAGACTTTGAAATATAAAAATCACTAAACAGTAGTGCCACTTACATTCATAGGATTTCATTATAAAACCTGCGTCTTATTCAATAACCACCCTGTGGCCATTCATATTTAAAGGAATGATCGAAGTTCAATACAAGTTAAGCTCAATCAACAGCAATTTGATTACCACAAAAAAACCTTGTATATTTAAAAAAAAAGAGAAGCAAAAATCACTTTCGAAGTGAAAGGGGCTATAATCCATAAACATTAAAAAAAACACACTATTTCAAAAGCGTAGCCACATGACGTAACCAATATACATTTTTAACATGATTTTAGTGTGATAAAATCGCTTACTAACCTTATCAGTGTGGAGTTTTATTCAATATCGCAACATAGTTGCCATGACGACAGAATGCCGGTAAACCGTGTAAGCAGTTGTATCACACTAATATCTTGTTTACATACAGTGGTATAGCAATTTCGTACAGTTCTAGTAAAGTATGCCAAATTATAGTAGTCGGCTGTATCCTTCACAACAACAGCAATAATCTGTGCAGAGTATATTTACTCAGCTAAAATGATGCAAACAGTGCATGCAAGTAAACAATGCTATCAGTCACTACAATTTATTCTTTGTGAATTCACTCTGTGTTGCTTTTTGTTGGTGGAAAACCAGTAGAATTTCAAAAAGTAATTACCCTATCAGTTTTTAAATAAAAATCACTATGATCAATGCAAAACTATAAAAGGACTATACAATAACCATTTTAACCAGATTAAGCTGGAAAACATCACATTCAACAACAATAGCTCAAGAAGATTTTTCACAAATAAATCCTGCACCTTTGGAAAACTTTGTTTTATGTGTGAAATTTAAGCAGTAAACGAATCAAACAAAATCTAATAACTGATTTAAATTGGAAATGATGGAGGGCTTTGAAGTTTTTTTATTACATTTAGAGAAACCGCACAGAAACTTTGAGATGGCTGAGCCCATTTTGAGCAGCCAAGTCTGTGCATGGACACGTTGAAGGTAGAAGTAATATTGCCAGGAAATCAGGTGGGGAGATATGGACATCTGCCGTTTGCTTTGAGCGCCCAGCAAAGGCCAGCGATGTCCATCATCGATAAGACACCCACACACTATAAGGTTTCCTGTGAACCCGGCATATCTGATGAACAGACAGCGCAAATGGGAAATGGGTTTTCATGAGCACTTATGTTATCTCAATTACAGCAACTGGAGAACATGTGTTGAAATGCAGAGCTCTGGCTTCATATTATGCTGTACTGAGAATTCAATATCTTCCTTTTCGGTATGTCTTTCTTCAGGCCAATAAATGAATAAGAAGTTTGCAGCAGGATGTGTGCAGTGCAAAATTGTAACCTTTTCAGGGGAGAATGAAGTAAAAAGTTAGAAAACCGTGGAAAATACTCACACTTGTGTATGTCACTTTGTTATACAACCATTTGATTTTACTGCATGTTCCACATTAAAAGTGCTTTTTGTTTGTCCTGATGACCAATATGACAGTGGTCTTGAACCTTATATTTATACCTATCAGCGTGGTTGCATCATTGTGCAAAAGTTTTAAGTTTTAAATGACACTGAAGAAATTCCCACATTACAACATTGACCATAACTATCAAGCTCAAAAGGACAAAAAACACCAAAAACACAAAACAAAAACAAAACAGAAAAGGATCATAAAAGTAGTCATCTGACCATAGGCTATATTTCCAAGCCTTCTAAATCCATACAATTGCTTTGTACAAGGAACATGTTAGAAATTTTTATCAGGATTACTGATAATCTTGCCCTTCAATAAAGCTTGCATTTAACCTGCGTTAATTAAAAATTGCACTTTGGGTACGGTTTCTACTGTACATGCAAGAACCATTACCATTTTTGAGCAACCTAATCTCACAGAATATCGATACTATACCTACTTTTGTGAAAAATTATTTTTAAGTGGACTAAAAAAAAAACGAAAAAAAAAAAAAAACCTCTTTGGCTGAACTCCATCATGGAGAGTGGTACCACATGTTTGAAATTAGTTTTGTGAAATTAAAATTACTATTTTATTTCAATTTCATATTTCAAGAAGAGGGAACCTAACTGAATCAAGTAAACACAACAAAATTTAACATGTTAAAATAACTGGTGGAACTCTTTTAGTGATCTGCTAGTGAAAGGAAATGTTTGCATGTTGGTGGGAAGCACTACTGAGAGCAACTTGGTTACTATGCTATAGTTACTGTAGCACAGCAATTGCTCCATGGACAAAGCATTATGAATGTTTTGGTCCTAAATTTAGGCTCAAGCTCATCACTTCACCATAATGGTAACCCCCAAAACTACAACATAACAGAGACCACATCCACACTAATACATTTTCGTTTGAAACGCATCTTTTTCTCTATGTTTTGGCCTTCCGTCTACACTGAGACAGCGTTTTTGTCAGTGAAAACTGAGCTTTTTGAAAACACTCTCCCAGGTGGATAAATTTGAATATGGCATCTTCACATTATAGTGTGGACTAGGAAAATGGATATATCCAAAAAATGATGACTTTTGAAAAACGCCTAAAAACGGAAGTGTGGACGGAGAGCATTTCGAAAACGAAAACGCCATTTTCAAATGTATCCGGATTAATGTAGACGTAGCCTAAATCTCACCATAACAAGTCTTCCTTAACAAGTCTTCCCCTTTATATTTGTAATTATGTGCAGAATGGTGAATGATGAATAAAGGGCACAGGATCTAAAAGCAGCAGTTTTAATAACAAAATCCAAAACACCGGAAACAAGAACTGTGGGAAACAAGAAACAAAAGAAACCGAAACACAGACACTACAGCCTGAAAGGATAACAACTGACAAAGAACACTGGAAAACCAAGGAATAAATATACAAGGGGCAAATGATAAAACGAGGAACACCTGGAACTAATAACCACAGAGTCCAATGAACATAGACCATGAAAAGAACTACAAAACCCATAATAAAACACAAGACAAGGGATGGACAATAAACATACATGGCTACCTCTAGTGGTCGCCAGGGAAAACCTTGCATAGCTTCATAAATGGAGCAGAAGACTATGTGGGGGCTAGTAGTCCAGAAGAGCACAGAAGGGGAATAAGAGGAGCTGAAGGCCATGGGTGAATCAGGAGAGACTGCTGGAGGGCAAGATGGACCAGACAGCCAAGGCGGAGCGGGCGGAGTGCCCGGAGACAGACGTGGAGACCAGGGCAGAGCAAACAGAGGGCCCGGAGATCAGGGCAGACCAGCAGATCAGGGTGGAGCCAACGGAGGGCCCGGAGACCAGGGTAGACCAGGCGGACAGCCAGGAGACCAGGGCGGACAAGAAGACCAGGGCAGAGCCAGTGGAGAGCCCGGAGACCAGGGTGGAGCCAGAGGAGGGCTGGAGACCAGGGCAGACCAGGCGGACAGTCAGGAGACCCAGGCAGACCGGACGGATGGCCAGGAGACCACAGCAGACCAGGCAGATGGCCAGGAGACCAGAGCAGACCATGCGGAGCAGCAGATGACCACTGGGATCCCGACAGATTGCCGTTAGAAGCTGGCAGGGTCCAGGCAACAGGGGACTCAGAGAGCTCAGAAATTAGAACAGCTGGGGACTCAGAGGGCTCAGAGGTCAAGGCAACATGGTACTCAAAGGGTTCAGAGTTCAGAGTAGTTGGGGGCTCAGAGGGCTCAGAGGTCAGAGCAGCTGGGGACTCAGAGTGCTTGGAGGTCAAGGCAACATGAGACTCAAAGGGCTCGGAGTTCAGAGCTACTGGGGACTCAGAGGGCTTGAAGGTCAAGGCAACATGGGACTCAAAGGGCTCAGAGGTCAGAGCAGCTGGGGACTCAGAGGGCTCAGAGGTCAAGGCAACATGGGACTCAAAGAGTTCAGAGTTCAGGGTAGCTGAGGACTCAGAGGACTTAGAAGTGAGGGCAGCTGGGGACTCAGAGGGCACAGAGGTCAATGCAACATGGGACTCAAAGGGTTCAGAGTTCAGAGTAGCCAGGGAATCAGAGGGCTCAGAGGTCAAGGCAACATGGGACTCAAAGGGTTTAGAGTACAGAGTACAGTTGTAGGGGGCTCAGAGGTCAAGGCAACATGAGACTCAAAGGGCTCGGCAGTCAGAGCAACTGGGGACTCAGAAAGCTCGGAGGTCAAGGCAACATGGGACTCAAAGAGTTTAGGGTAGCTGGGAACTCAAAGAGTTCAGAGTTCAGGGTAGCTGGGGACTCAGAGGGCTCAGAGGTCAGGGCAGCTTGTGACTCTGAGGGCTCAGAGGTCAAGGCAACATGGGACTCAAAGGATTTAGAGTACAGAGATGTTGGGGGCCCAGAGGGCTCAGAGGTCAGAGCAGCTGGGGACTCAGAGGGCTCAAAGGTCAAGGCAACATGGGGACTTCGAGGCCTCAGATGTTATGGCATCTAGGAACTCAGTGTGCTCAGTGGTCAGAGCAGCTGGGGACTCAGAGGGTTCATAGGTCAGGGTAGCTGGAGACTCAAAGAGTTCAGGGTAGCTGGGGACTCAGAGAGCTCAGAGGTCAAAGTAGCTGGGGACTCAGAGGGTTCATAGGTCAGGGTAGCTGGGGACTCAAAGAGTTCAGGGTAGCTGGGGACTCAGAGAGCTCAGAGGTCAAAGCAGCTGGGGACTTCGAGGCCTCAGAGGTTATGGCATATGGGAACTCAGTGTGCTCAGTGGTCAGAGCAGCTGGGGACTCAGAGGGTTCATTGGTCAGAGCAGCTGGGGACTCGGAGAGCAAGGCACTAGGGGACTCAGCGGTAAAGAAGGCCGTGGGATCAGCGGTCAATTGTTTACATTTACATTTATGCATTTGGCAGATGCTTTTATCCAAAGTGACTTACAGTGCACTGATTACAGGGACAATCACCCCGGAGCAATCTGGAGTTAAGTGCCTTGCTCATGGACACAATGGTGGTGGCTGTGGGGATCGAACCGGCTGATGATTACCAGTTATGTGCTTTAGCCCACTACACCACCATCACTTTTGTTCTGTATTGTTCTGTAATGATGTGCAGGATGATGGATGATGAATAAAGAGCACAGGATCTAAACGCAGCAGTTTTAATAACAAAATCCAAAACACCAGAATCAAGACATGTGGGAAACAAGAAACAAAAGAAACCGAAACACAAACACTACAGCCTGAAAGGATAACAACTGACAAAGAACACAGGGAAACCAAGGAATAAATATATAAGGGACAAATGATAAAACGAGGAAAACTGGAACTAATAACCGCAGAGACCAATGAATATAGACCATGAACTACAAAACTGATAATAAAACACAAGACAAAGGAAGGACAATAAACATACATGGCGACCTCTAGTGGTCACCAGGGAAAACCTTACAATATTCATCTTGCTCAAGGACACACAACACTTAATTCTAACATTTACTCTCCCTGTCGAGTCCCAAGCAAAGCATGCTGGGAACTAAAAAAATAATTTTTTAAAATAAAAAAAAAAGTAAAAATTTACGTTAACCAAACTAAACATATTCACGTTGTCCCAATGCACTTGGATTAAGTAAAGATTACAAGACACTTTTTTTAGTTGAATCAACTCACTTAATTTAAGTTCCCTTGGTTACACAATGTTTTTGAGTAATATGAACAGTTGGGGATTGAGTAAAACTGACAAGAGCAGAGGCTGCTTTTTACACTCATTTACACATTCCTGTTGGCTACACTGTTCCTGTTCCGGTTGCTGCCGGCACACTGCACGAGTGTTTGTAGCTTGCTAGCCTACTTAGCATTGCTTATTCTTATTCTTATACATTCATCGTTTTATCCTTTGCCATTTTACCATGCGCTTTGCGTTTTTCCGCTTTCTACTGTTTCAACTGCGTGTATTTTACCGTGCACACCAGTTTTCTCTCCTTTTTTTCCCTGCTTGTCTACATCTTGCGTCTTCACTGCGTGCATTCGTTTTCTCCACTGTGTTTTACACAGATTATTGCATCAATCCCAAACATCTGCTGATTAGGAACCATATCGAACCACATCGATCTCAAACCCTCGCCGCTCAAGGACAACCATAACAACAACAACAAACGATTGCGGTAAGTCATGGCACCTGCTCATGTTATTTCTTCCTGCATTGCATGCTACATGTTTACTATAGCTTCTTCTGTCAGCAGTTAGAGATTCACATGTGATAAATGTAAGAAATTAGTCAGGCTGACGGTGAAGGTTAATGAATTAGAGGCACGCATCCGAACGCTGGTTAAGGTCAATGAGAAAGAGAAGACGGTAGATACTGTTTCGGATGCGGGTAGTACACCGAGCAACACACACACTTTGGTTCCGGATGTAGAGACCTCGCAGCAGGGTGTTTGGGTGACGTCTTGGTGGCATACTCGTTCAGGAAAGCGACACCACTCTCCCATTCCTGTTAGGGTTTCCAATTGATTCTCCCCACTCAGTGGGGTCAGAGATCACTAAAGATAATTTTAAAGAGGTGTGTGAACTTGCAAAAACAATGTCAGACACTGTAATATGCTCTGGCCCCCTCCCTGCTCGTTGTGGTGACGAGGTTTATAGTAGATTAGTGTCACTGAATGGCTGGATGTCTGAGTGGTGTCTGCAGAATAGCATAGGATTTATAGACAGTTGGAAGAGTTTTTGGGATAGACCTGACCTGCTAAAGAGAGATGGACTCTATCCCTCCAGTGAAGGGCCCAGGTCAGGAAGCAGACAAACTGGTTAATTCTAACATCTGCTAGCTGCCTTGAGATGTCACACAGGCCACATAAACTACAACACATAGAGACTGTATCACCTAGATATCATATAGCGACTGTGTCTGTTCCCCAAACTACCAAACACAAAACTCTCACTAAATCAAAAAAAAAAAAAAAAAAAAAAAATGAAGATAAACATCATATAAAGGTAGGGCTACTAAACATAAAACACTAATTGTAAATTAAATTAATACAGATCATTGTTTGATGTGCTCTGTTTGACTGAAACCTGGCTTAAACCGGATGAATATATTAGTTTAAATGAATCTACTCCCCCAGGTTATTGTTATAAACATGAGCCTCATCTGAAGGGTCGAGGAGGAGGTGTTGCTACAATTTACAGTGAAGTATTTGGTATTACTCAGAGGACAGGATATAAGTTTAAGCCTTTTGAACTAATAATTCTTAATGTGACACCGTCAGATATAAATGAAACATCTCTGTCATCTTTTGCCCTTGCTACAGTATAAAGATCTCCCGGGTCATACTCAGATTTCCTTGGTGAATTTGCACATTTTTTATCAGATCTTGTAGTTAATGTAGATAGAGCTTTAACTGTTGGTGACTTCATCATTCACATAGTATAATGAATGAAAATGACACATTGGAATTAGCATTTATCGATATTCTCAACTCTCTTGGAGTCAGTCAAAATGTGACAGGACCAACTCATCACCATAATCATACGCAAGATTTAATTTAAGTTGATGTTGATACTATAGAAATTCTTCCACAGAGCGATGACATCTTAGATCATTACCTCGTCTCTTGTTAGCTGCGATCAGCTAATGTCACTCAATCTATACCACGCTATCATTCAGGTAGAATTATTCTATTTACCACTAACGATAGCTTCACTAATAATCTCCCAGAATTGTCTCACATAATCAGTATGCCAAAAAGTCTAGAAGAACTTGATGTAATAACAGAAAATATAAATACAGTCTTCTCTAGCACTCTTGATAGTGTCGCCCCCGCTTCCCCCCAAGGAAGATGTCAAGACGATGCTGCATTGCTGAAGTTTAACAGAGGAGGAGCCAGTCTATTCTACTCTCAGCAGTCAAAGGTCACAGATAGCATAAATGAAACAGGCATCTTTATGAAAATGACACAGATTTGTGGATAACGTTCTTTGAAATCTCAGCAAAAATAAGCTCCATTCCCAAAGGAGGGTAAATATGCTTTTTATTACAAACACTAAATAAATAAAATATATATAAAAACTCCATTATTAAAGGGATAGTTCACCCAAAAATGAAAATTCTCCAAACTTTCTTTCTTCTGCTGAACACAAACAAAGGTCTGTTGATACATTCAATGGAAGTGAATGGTGGCCAGAATTTTGAAGCTTAAAAAAGCACATAAAGGCAGCCTAAAAGTAATCCATACCAATCCAGTGGGTAAAACCAGAAGTGACATGAAAGCTGTGGGTGAGAAACAGATCAATATTTAAGCCTTTTTTACTGTATAAATGTCCAATTTTCTTCCACATTCTTCTTCTTTTGTTTTTGGTGATTCGCATTCTTCTTGCATATTGCACCTACTGGGCAGGGAGGAGAATTTACTGTAAAAAAATTACTTAAAGATTGAGCTGTTTCTCACCCACACCTATCATGTCACTTTTGAAGATATTGATTCAACCATTGGAGTCGTATTGGTTTACTTTTATGATGCCTTTATGTGCTTTTTGGAGCTTCAAATTTCTGGCCACCATTCACTTGCATTGAATGGACAAACAGAGCTGAGATATTCTTCTAAAAATCTTTGTTTGTGTTTAGCAGAAGAAAGTCATACACATCTGGGATGGCATGAAGGTGAGTAAACGATGAGAGAATTTTAATTTTTGGGTGAACTATTCCTTTAAAATGAGGGAGAAAAACAGGCATAAAGTAATTTAGAGGGAAAATTCACTAAGAATGAATTGTACCCGATGTTCCTTGGAGGAAAGAAAGCCATTCAGGTTTTGGAATGACAACAGGATGAGTAATTGATGACAGAATTTTCATTTCAGGGTGAACTACCCCTTTCATGCATGTACTGGTGTACTGCTTCAGTGACACATAACCACATAGTGTGGTGAAAAGGTTATGTATTATTACACCATTACACTCTCAGTTGGGGAAAGCAGTAACATTCATTGAATGCACTATCTATATCTGAGGGATCAGTCTTGCCTGCCCCTGAAAGCATGTGGGATCTGGCACTCTGCCCAATTTCTCAGAATCATATACACAATCTGTAGTGTGCCCATTTCTGATCCCCACTCAGGCAACACTTGACAGAAATGGGAACCAGCCACCAAGGACATTCAGACATTCAAAAGCGCCTCAATGTGCAGTTTAGCATTAGAAAAACTGAGTGAGCCCTAGTTTATTTTCTATTCCCATCTTCATCCGGACTTTATAAATTCAGAGTTGGATACACAAAAGTAGTGGCACAGAATACAGACAAAATACACACTATAGCCCTTCATCAGTATGGTAACTGATAACAGAGGAAAACAGTGCAGGACCATGCTTTATCTGTCAAATTCTGTCAAAGTGTGCTGTGCAGTGCTGTGGGATTGTTATTGGTTACCATGTAAATAGAAAGGAAGTTGGTAGGTGTAGGAATAAATAAATGTTAGGGTTGTAAAAAAAAAAAAAAAAAAAAAAAAAAAATAGTACATTTACTTGCAACCTTCTAAATGCGAGCCAAGACCAGCAGACTCTTAAAATGCTTTATTTATGAGTAGTACAAATATGGAATAGAAATATTATAGCTCTGTCAGTAATTTGCACACTGGCTCTTCAAACCCACATGTTGTCTGTCTAGTTTGTTCATGCCCTTTAAATGGTTTATTAAAAATGCATCATCTTTCTCAAAGAGCACAGAGCCAACAAGATTAGTGAATGCAGAGGAGACCGGAATAAGATGTGAGCTCTGATGATTGACAGGTGTCTTGGACAGGGTGCCTGACAGTTTTTCAATGAAGCTTTAAGGCATTTACGACATTACAGTATAATTTTAAATTTTTTCTGTGAAGCTTCTTTGAAACGATGTGTACTGTGAAAAGTGTAATTAAAAATAAAAATGACTTGACTTTGTGAAATGTGGAAGCCGGATCCCGTCTCAGAATAAAAAATAAATAAAAAGATAATTCTGACTTTTAATCTTACATCTGTGACTTTATTTCTCACAATTGTGTGATATGATAAACACTGGTGGCCAAAAGTTTGGAATAATGTACAGATTTTGCACTTGGTGAAATTGGTACTTTTATTCACCAAAGTGGCATTCAAATGATCACAATGTATAGTCAGGACATTAATAATGTGAAAAATTACCATTACAATTTTTAAAAAAAATTCAGAACTTTTTAAACTACTTTTCTCATCAAAAAATCCTCCACGTGCATCAATGACAGCTTTGCAGATCCTTGGCATTCTAGCTGTCAGTTTGTCCAGATACTCAGGTGACATTTAACACCACGCTTCCTGTAGCACTTGCCATAGATGTGTCTGTCTTGTCGGGCACTTCTCACGCACCTTACAGTCTAGCTGATCCCACAAAAGCTCAATGGGGTTAAGATCCATAACACTCTTTTCCAGTTATCTGTTGTCCAATGTCTGTTTCTTTGTCCACTCTAACTTTTCTTTTTGTTTTTCTTTGCAATTCTTCCCATAAGGCCTGTACCCCTGAGTCTTCTCTTTACTGTTGTACATGAAACTGGTGTTGAGCGGGTAGAATTCAATGAAGCTGTCAGCTGAGGACATGTGAGGTGTCTATTTCTCAAACTAGAGGCTCTGATGTACTTATCCTCTTGTTTAGTTGTACATCTGGCCTTCCGCATCTCTTTCTGTCCTTGTTAGAGTCAGTTGTCCTTTGTCTTTGAAGACTGTAGTGTACACCTTTGGATGAAATCTTCTGTTTTTAGGCAATTTCAAACATTGTATAGCCTTCATTCCTCAAAACAATGATTGACTGACGAGTTTCTAAAGAAAGCTCTTTCTTTTTTGCCATTTTTGACCTAATATTGACCTTAAGACATGCCAGTCTATTGCATACTATGGCAACTCAAAAACAAACACAAAGACAATGTTAAGCTTTATTTAACAAACCAAATAGTTTCAACTGTGTTTGATATAATGACAAGTGATTTTCTAGTACCAAATTAGCAATTTAGCATGATTACTCAAGGATAAGGTGTTGGAGTGATGGCTGCTGGAAATGGGGCCTGTCTAGATTTGATCAAAAATGACTTTTTTTCAAATAGTGATGGTGCTGTTTTTTTACATCAGTAATGTCCTGTCTATACATTGTGATCAGCCGAATGCCACTTTGGTGAATAAAATTTCCAATTTCCTTCCGAAACACCAAAATCTGTACATTATTCCAAACTTTTGGCCACCAGTGTAAATATAAATGCGATAAAAAAAAAGCCAGAATTGCTGAGATATAAAGTCACAATTACCTGGACTAGATTAAATCATCCTCTCCAGTTAGGTTAGTGAAAATTAACAAGCATCAGCTTTTTAAAGGGGTTGGATTATCAGCAATAACATTTTCCTTAATCTTTTGCGATAAAAGAGTAAATCATACAATTGTACATTTAATTTAGTGCAAACAGAATGGGAATTGCTGTCATTTCACTTGCAAAGAGTGCATTTATAGTACATATAAGTCTTAAAGGCATAACAGCAAAAAACAAAAAACAAACAAACAAACAAAATAAATAAATAAATAAATAAAATTAATAAATAAAAAATAGTTAATTTGATTTTAAGGGTCAGAGAGAAGTTGAAAATGCTAAAACTTTGTATGTACATTTTTTTTTAAATTATTATTATTGTTTAGTTTTTACTGTTTTGGTGCAAAAAATCTTACTAACTAAATCTGCTATTATATGTGGACCTCTAGTCTGAAGACAAAAAAAATAAAGAATGATTAAAAAAATTAAGTACAGTTGAATGGAAAATAATACATCATGAATGTGTAACGGTAGCCAGCTGGTACGTGATAGCTGTGCAGGGAGTAAACCTCACTCTCCTGGCATTAAGAGACACACTAGTTGACAGAGGCTAGAGGCAATGGCTTTTCTAACCTCCTCACTGGAGTGTCCTCCTCCCATGCCTTGGATCGCAGGATTGAATCCTGCTTGGGGCAGGCCAAGTAGGGCCGGTGACATATGCATGCATATACGCTATGCTTTCAAGAATCGTAACATATGTATATTTCTGTATATATGTGTCTACAATATGGCAAACGTTGATTACATTCATTAGAGTTATTCATAGAACTGCAGCTGTCTGACTCTGAAATGTATTTGCAAATGTACTTTGTCCTTCCACTATACGAACAATGACATTTTCCAGCTGATTAAATAATGATTTAAGCCTTAAGATGTTAATAGTCACATTCTTCTGTATGGTTTAAATTTAATGAGATCAGTCGTACTGGAGTTTAATTAGGCCAGACAGAAACAGCTGCAGGAGGATGAGGTCACCGCAGCCTCTGGAAACGTAACCCTCAGTCAGGCCTCAACTCCTCTGTTTACAAATATCTGACATCCACATACCTGACAGTCCCGTCAATAACTGCCATTTATCATCCATATCTGCCTGCTTTCATTTAATTACCCCACTGAATCTATTGCATGGCTGTAGTCTCGTACCTCCACTATCTGTTTGCATTGAGGCTTTGAGTTTCTTAATGCATCCTGCAGAAAGAAAAATCACAAATGAGATGATATTCTTTAAAGTAAGTCACTTTGCATGTGTAAATGTAAGTCTCCTGCCTCTCAGATTATTCTAACAAGTAAAGGACTAAAATATTTTATAATTTAAAAAATTACATCACCTTTAAATGCAGCATAAATGAGAACTCCATCATCAAGTCTCCCAAGCTTCGAAAGTCTCCGGAGCCATTGAAGAACAACATTTTTAACGTCAGTTTGACTACAGCATACTGTATATACAGTATATCGATTTAACACGTTAAGTGTGATTAATTAAATAAAATTATATTATATATATTATTAGATTATGTATATGTAGCCAAGTGGAGAAATGTAATGTAATTTAACTCTATAGTCATAAATTGGAGTTTTGCGACACCTGATTTTTGGCACTCTCTTGTGTTAGAGACGCGAGAACATACGTTGAGCAAGCAAGCTCCCAGTGTTGTTCATTGGTTGAGAATTCTTAGGAAAATATCTTACACAAAATGCTTTTAAATTGGGTTTAATATCTGTTCAGAAAAGTCGTATGTGAAAATTGAGTGTTTGTTATGGACAGAGGTGGTTAAAGTACACAACTCCATTACTTGAGTGAAAGTACAGATACTACTGGTCAAATATTACTCCATTACAAGTGAAAGTTGTAAAGACAGATTTTTACTTAAGTAAAAGTACAGAAGTACTTGGTTTTAAAAGTACTTATGTATCAAAAGTAAATTTCCTTTTTTATGTCAATGCATTGTTTCATTATTGTTGCATTGTTCTATGTAATACTTACAATAACTTATGCTTCTGAAGCAACCTACTGAATATACTGACTAGCTTGTAGTATCTGTGGAATAAAGAGCTTTTAGAATGTTACAAAACCTATAGAAATGAAACAACTGAACTGACAAAAAAGACAGCCATAATCATCTTCATTTTTTTATTTAACACTCCTAATCACCCACAAAAGCAGCATGGTAGTGTTCTCACACAGCTCTGGCAGAACATGATAACTGCTCTCTCTGGCTCAGCGGCAGCACCAACGCAGATTTGAATGTTCCGATATGATTTTTGTCAAAGGTTTAATAGACAGGTGAATCGTTATCATTTTGGAAAGAGATCGTGTGGGTGTTTGAATCGAGATTGCGATCTTTTTATGATTTAATCGTGCAGCTCTACACATAACTATAATAATTATGCAAGGTAAAAAAAATAAATACAAAAAAAAGCACAAAAAAACTATAAAAGTTACAAGATATTAACTTACTCTTAAGCTCATTTACATTTGAATTCACACTTCTGCATGCTAACTAATGTCATTGTCGAACCTTACCTATGCGTTAGCAGTGTATCTACAAGGCTATGGCAACTTGGCAGGCAAATCCATAAAAAATAATTTGACCGACCATACTGATCAGTGTTCAAAAAATGCTGGGAAATCATTGAACTTCACGACACGTGACCCTACAAGAGTGATTATTGATAGGTATTGTCACCTGCAAAAAAAACAAAAAAAAAAACATCACGTTTTAGAGAAGAAACAAAATCATCCACTGATTTTCAAAGCTGCTACATAGTAATGACTTTCTACTTGAGGACCTTCATAGAAATGTAGTGGAGTGAAAAGTCAGATATTTGTCTTTCAAATGTAGTGAAGTTAAAGTCACAAGTTTCCAGAAAAAATAATACTCAAATAAAGTACAGATACTCAAAAAATGTACTTAAGTACAGTACTCAAGTAAATGTATTTTGTTACTGTCCACCTCTGGTTATGGATAATTTTTGAAGGATACAAATGGATTGCATGTGTGGAGTTTGACCACGTTTTGTGCACATACAAGGACTGGGTATGTAAATTTAGAATTAATCATATCTTATTTAATGATTTATAGCCCAGAGTGTTTTCCAGTTAGGTGAACATGTGTCATGAGAATTCTATTGTTTAAAATTGTATACATGACCTTAAAGTCTTGTTAAAAAATAAGCAAAACACTTTTTAAGTGTTGGGCCTCATGTATTCAGATAGAAGACAAAGGCAGGCCTAACAGTCAAAAACATTCCTCAAGCCCCCTCCTTCTAAGTCGTAAATTGTACTGACAAAAATCGCGCCAAAATCAAACAAAGGGAGTCCAAAACAGACTACAGATCCATGAAGCCTTGCCCACTAAAGGATTGAGCACTCAACTCCTATTGGATGAGGCACACAACAGAACGTCCCTCAAACATGACATCATCAGGACTTCAAATAATTCTGAAATGCTTCCAAAGTGGCTTCCAGCGACTTCGTTCACCGAATACGGACGTAGCTTTTTGCTGCTCTCCGGTGCAACCTCGTGGCTTAAGGAAGTAATGTCCGACTTGAAACTGTGGCCCTACAATCTCCATCTCGCTGGACGAGTTGAGGTTACTCTGTGTTCAACCAAACACTAACGGATCCGAAGGAGACCGCCGAGCAATTTGCATCTTCATCCGTTGGCCTACAGAAGTGAAGAGATTAAAGATTTCTCTTCCATCTTCAATCAAGTCGACATTTCTGAGTTCTCCGCCAGCCCGCCGAGAATCAACAGCCATACCGCCCGCCGACAGCGCGAGAAAACGGCCCCCCGTAATCACCCGAGCCTCAAGGAACCGGGTCAAAGTTAAATGACGGAGGAAAACACATTCTACCTGTGTCCTCATGCGATTCAAGTAAGAGGTTTACGTCTGGGCAGAGATAGAATATTATAGTGTGTTATTCTTGTGTTTCAAGGTTTTTTGCTTGTACAGTTTACGGACCGCCATGTCCGCTCATTATTAATACTCAGGGTATTAATTATCACGAATTTGATTTGCTGTATTGTGGTCCAACCAAATTGGACTGTTGTGCATTTTCGCCATCGCGGGTGAGACAGCAACTGAGTTCATCCATTAGAGTCAAATAACACAGGACTTTTACGAGCCCCGCTCGTAAAACCGCGTCTCTGAGTGATGAACACGGCTGCTTTATCTCCAGCTATCGCGAAATCAGCTTTCGGGCTGTCACTGAATAATCTCTCTCTCTCTCTCTCACTAACCACACTGACACACACACACACACACACACATTGTCACACACACACCTTATGTGTTATAGGATTATTTTTATTTCCACATCTAATCATGTCACTGTTTAGTTTGTAGTTGTAAGTCGGAAGTTTATTGACTGCATTGTATTAATTATTAATTTATATTACTGCATAAATAAACTTTGTTATATTACAAAGAGAAGTGTTTTTGTTTGTTTTGCATACACCTGTGTCATGCTGACGGGATGTCAGTGCTCGGATTCAAACCTTCATTCATTGTTTTTTTCCCTGAAAATCGATATTCTTCGGATGTCGATTTTCCTAAGAAAACAATCTAATATTGAGACTGTTTTAATATTCGGTTATTAGTCCCTGATTTCAGGGTGGTGCCCCGTCAATGTTAATCCTTATTAATATTCTACTGATTTTTGATAATTGATAATTATCTTTGATTGAATTTGAACGATCAATAAGCTAGTGTTAATTGTAATTAATGTTTCATCGATGTTAACAATTAACGATTATCTTTGATAAGTGTTGATTTTAAAGGATTAAAAAAAAAGCTAACATTGATTCTCATCAATGTTCTATTGATTTTTGTAATTAATATTTATCTTTGATAATTATTAATTATTGCTAATAACCAAACTTGCTCCTAAACGTAGCACACTACATTTACTGGAGTCCCATATAAGGTTTTAATGAGTTAGATCCAATTAATTAATTTAAATATTGATTAATAACTACAGAAATAATTACCGATTATTTCTGATAGTAACACTGATCTAAACAACCAGTAAAGCCCTACATAAGCATGTGTTAAATGCATAAAATGCTGTGAATGATATAAGCATGTATTAAGGTGATGTATGTTGAAGCATATGGGTAGGCAAATGCTCTGTTTGTATTTTCATTTAACATTAGCCTCTATTAGTATTTCATTGTACCATATTTCATTTTTTGTATTTCATTTCTGTTTTTTTTTTTATTTGTTTTTTTTTTTACAGTTTTTCATTCTACCGTGTTTCATTTTGCTGAAATTTATCATAATTCTTTTTTTTTTTTTTTTATCTATATACATCGATCGCTGTTTTTTTTTTGTTTTTTTTGTCGTTATTTGCAGCCCACCGGCTACATATATAAATAATATTATATACAGTGCATTCATAAATTATTCAGACCCCTTCATTTTTTTCACATTTTGTTATGTTGCAGTCTTAAGCTAAAATGCTTTAAAAAAAAATTTCACATCAATCTACACTCCATACCCCACAATGACAAAGCAAAAACCAGATTTTTGAAAACTTTGCAAATGTATTAAAAAGAAAAACTTAAATATCACACTGACATAAGTATTCAGACACTTGAAATTTAGCTCAGGTGCATCCCATTTCTCTGGACCATTTTAAGAAGTTTCTACACTTTCATTAAAGTCCACCTGTGGCAAATTTAATTGATTGGACATGATTTGGAAAGGCACACACCTGTCTATATAAGGTCTCACAGCTGAAAATGCATATCAGAGCAAAAACTAAGCCATGAGGTCAAAGGAACTGCCTGCAGAGCTCAGAGACAAGATTGTGTCGAGGCACAGATCTGGGGAAGGCTACAAAACAATCTCGGTTGCATTGAAGGTTCCCAAGAGCACAGTGGCCTCCATAATTCTTAAATGGAAGAAGTTTGGAACAACCAGGACTCTTCCTAGAGCTGGCCACCCATGCCAAACTGAGCAATTGAGGGAGAAGGGCCTTGGTAAGAGAGGTGACCAAAAACCCGATGGTCACTCTGGTTGAGCTCCAGAGATCATTTGTGGAGATGGGAGAAACTTGCAGTAGGACAACCATCACTGCAACACTCCACCGATCTGGGCTTTATGGCAGTGTGGCCAGACTGAAGCCTCTCCTCAGTGCAAGACACACAAAAGCCTGCTTGGAATTTGCAAAAAAGCACCTAAAAGACTCCCAGACTGTGAGAAACAAGATTATCTGGTCTGATGAAATGAAAATTGAACTGTTTGGCCTCACTTAAAGTGTCATGTCTGGAGGAAACCTGGCACCGCTCATCACCTGCGCAATACCATCCCAACGGTGAAGCATGGTGGTGGGAGCATCATGCTGTAGGGGTGTTTTTCAGTGGCAGGGACTGGGGGACTGGTCAGGGTTGAAGGAAAGCTGAGCACAGCAAAATACAGAGATATCCTTAATGAAAACCTGGTCCAGAGCGCTCAGGACCAGGACTGGGCTGAAGGTTAACCTTCCAACAGGACAATGACCCTAATCACACAGCCAAGACAATGCAAGAGTTGCTTAGGGACAACTCTGTGAATGTCCTTGAGTGGCCTAGCCAGAGCACGGACTTGAACCCAATTGAACATCTCTGGAGAGACCCGAAAATGGCTGTCCACCGACAGTCCCCATCCAACCTGACAGAGCTTGAGAGGATCTGCAGAGAAAAATGTCAGAAAAGCTTGTCGCATCATACCCCAAAAGACATGAGGCTGTAATCGCTGCCAAAGGTGCTTCAACTAAGTACTGAGTTAAGAGTCTAAATACTTATGTCAGAATCAGAATCAGCTTCATTGGTAAGTATGCTTACACATACAAGGAATTTGTCTTGGTGACAGGAGCTTCCAGTGCACAAACAATACAGCAACAAGACAAGATAATAATAAAAAAATAGAATAAGAATAAAAAGTTAATAGAAAATAAAGTTTATATAGTAATACACAATAGGACAATATATATATATATATAATATATATATATATATATATATATATATATATATATATATATATATATATATATATATATATATATACGTTATGTACAATATACAAATACAATCTGTTATATACAGAAGCAAGGGAATGTAATGGCAGAAGAGGTATGGTATGTTGGATAAATATAAATAGACTTAGTTGTATATTGCACATTAATTATTGCTCAATGGGGCAATTTTAACTGTTCATGAGATGGATAGCCTGAGGGAAAAAAACTGTTCCTGTGCCTGACGGTTCTGGTTTTTCCTCACTCTGGAAGTGTACAGGTCTTGAAGGGAGGGCAGGGGGCAACCAATAATCCTCTCAGCAGTACAAACTGTCCTTTGTAGTCTTCTGATATCCGATTTCGTAGCTGCACTAAACCAGACATTTCGTAGCTGCACCAAACTAGACAGTTACTGAAGTGCAGAGGACAAACTCAATTACTGCTGAGTAGAACTGTTTCAGCAGCACCTATGGCAGGTTGGACTTCCTCAACTGACGAAGGAAGTGCAACCTCTGCTGGGCCTTTTTCCACAATGGAGTCATTGTAAGTCTCCCACTTCAGGTCCTGTGAGATGTTAGTGTCCAGGAACCTGGATGACTCCACTGTTGCCACAGTGCTGTTTATAATGGTGAGGGGGTTCAATGTTGGGGTATTCTTCTAAAAGTTCACAATCATCTCCACTGTTTTGAGCATGTTCAGCTCCAGGTTGTTTTGACTACACCAATGAGCCAGCCGTTCAACCTCCCTTCTGTATACAGACTCATTGTCATCTTGGATGAGGCTGATGACAATAATGTCATCTGCAAACTTCAGGAGCTTGACAGAGGGGTTCTTGGTGGTGCAGTCATTTGTATACAAGAAGAAGAGTAGTGGGGAGAGCACACATCCCTGAGGGGCACCAGTGCAGATCGTACAGATGCTGGAAGTGAATTTCCCTAGCTGCTGCCTGTCCATCAGAAAGCTGGTAATCCACTGACAGATAGATGTGGGAACAGAGAGTTTGTGCAATTTAGTCTGAAGAATAGCTGGGATGATGGTGTTGAAAGCCGAACTGAAGTCCACAAAAAGGATCCTTGCATATGTCCCTGGTCTGTCCAGATGTTGTAGGATATGATGCAATCCCATGTTGACTACATCATCCACAGACCTGTTTGATAAGGTAATTGCAGGGGATCTAGAAAGAGTTCAGTGATGTCCTTCAGGTGGGCCAACACCAGTCTCTCAAATGATTTCATGACCACAGACGTTAGAGCGATGGGTCTGTAGTCATTAAGTCCTGTGATTTTGGGTTTCTTCGGTACAGGAATGATGATTGATCGTTTGAAGCAGCATGGAACTTCACACTGCTCCAGTGGTCTATTGAAGATCAGTGTGAAGATGGGGGCCAGCTGGTTAGCACAGGATTTTAGACAAGCAGTTGAAACACTGTCTGGGCCCTGTGCTTTCCTTGTCTTTTGTTTTCGGAAGCCACGGCACACCTCTTCTTCACAGATCTTAAGTGCAGGTTGAGTAGCAGGAGGGGGAGGAGGGGGATTGCAGGAGGTGTTGAGGTTTGTGTGAAGTAAAGGTCAGAGTGGGTGTGGGGTGTGAGACTGGGCCTTTCAAATCTACAGTAGAACACATTCAAGTCGTCAGCAAGTTGTTGGTTCCCTACAGTGTTGGGAGAAGGTCTCTTGAAGTTAGTAATGTCTTTTAGGCCACTCCACACTGATGCAGGATCGTTAGCTGAAAACTTGTTTTTCAGCTTATCAGAATAGCTTCTTTTAGCCACTCTAATTCCCTTATCCAGTGTGTTCCTGGCCTGATTGTACAAGACTTTATCCCCACCTCTGTAAGCATCCTCTTTGGCCTGACGAAGCTGCCTGAGTTCTGCTGTAAACCACGGTTTGTCGTTGTAGTATGTTAAATAAGTTCTAGTAGGAATGCACATATCCTCACAGAAACTGATATATGATGTCACAGTATCTGTGAGCTCATCCAGATTGGTGCCTGCAGCCTCAAAAACACTCCAATCAGTGCAGTCAAAGCAGACATGTAGTTCCAGCTCTGCTTCACTGGACCATCGCTTTACAGTCTTTACTACAGGTTTAGCTGATTTTAGTTTCTGCCTGTAGGTTGGAAGAAGATGAACCAGACAGTGATCAAAGATCCAAAACTGCTCTAGGGACAGAGCAATATGCATCCTTTATTGTTGTGTAGCAATGATCCAGTATATTTCTGTCTCTGGTTGGGCATGTAATGTTCTGTTTGTATTTGGGCAGTTCACGTGTGAGGTTTGCTTTGTTAAAATCCCCAAGAATAATTATATCTGAGTCCGGGTATTGTTGTTCCGTGTCTGTGATTTGATCAGCCAGCTGTTGCAGTGCTGCGTGGGATATAAACACTCACCAGAATAAACGAGGAAAACTCCCGTGGTGAGTAGAAAGGCTTACAGTTAATAAAGAGCACTTCCAAATTAGGACAGCACATCTTCTTTAACGTTGTTACATCTGTACACCAACTTTCACTGATGTAAAAGCATGTTCCACCGCCTCTCGTTTTCCTCATTAAATCCGCGATGCGATCTGCTCTGAACAGCTGAAAGCCCGGCAGATGTAACGTGCTGTCCAGAATGGCTTCACTCAGCCAGGTTTCTGTGAAGCACAAGGCAGCAGAGTTTGAGAAGTCCTTGTTTGTATGGGTAAGGAGATGTAGTTCGTCCGTTTTGTTAGGAAGAGAGCGGAGATTCGCTAGATGAATACTCGGCAGCGCTGTTTGAAAGCCTGACCAGCGTGCCAGCTTGTTTCCCTCGCCTGCGTCTCTTTAACAACACAGCTGCGCCTCCAACTAAAATATCCAGCAAAGCATCCGAATAGTCAAAAACTGGGAAAAGATTGTCTGGTGTGTGCTGCCGAATGTTCTGCAGTTCGTCACTGGTAAAACTGATTGGAAAAAGATAGCTAAACACAGGACAAACAAACAAAAACAACAAAAGAATTGGAGCATTGCACACACACACACACACACACACACACACACACACACACATATATATATATATATATATATATATATATATATATATATATATATATATATATATGTATAACTAGGCTTTCCCATTTGACAGATGAATTTGCATCTAAATTCTCTAGAGCAGTGGTTTCCAACCCTGTTCCTGGAGGCCCCCAACACTACACATTTTAGATATCTCCCTAATCAAACACACCTTATTCAACTCATTTACTCGTTAGTAGAGACTCCACGACCTGAATTGGGTGTGTCAGATAAGGGAGATATACAAAATGTGCAGTGTTGTGGAGCCTCCAGGAACAGGGTTGAGAACCACTGCTCTAGGGTATGATTGGATGCATAGTCTTCATATGCATATGATGCATATCGCACATCTCCCGATGGCCAGTCTGCCCCTGTGTGAAACTAAATATTCACTTACAAAGCAGCTGTGTCTGGCTAGAACAGCATCTTCACTCATTTGCCTGGCCTTCTGCGATGACATAATCAGAAGGTTCACCCAAAAATGAAAATTAATTTACTCATTCATCATTTATTCACCCTCATTTCTTTTCTTCCCCATGGAACACTTGAGGATTGATTTTGAAGAATGTTGATGCACTGCTCTTTTTTTTTAATTTTTATATATATATATATATATATATAATGAAAGTTAATGGTGATTGGGTTTTTCAGTCCTATATCTCCTTTTGTGTTCAATGGAAGAAAGAGAGGAAAGATGCAGGTTTGGAAAGACCTTTACACGAGAAAATAATAGCAGAATTTGCCTTGTTCTGTGAATTGTGTATGGTACAGAGCGCCTCCTACAGGACAGCTCTTTTTTGCAACAAATACCAAACATTCACAAATGTATATATATATATATATATATATATATATATATATATATATATATATATATATATATATATGATACTGAAATGACACAAAATATACCGTATTATAATATTTTTTATATATATAGGACAAGCGGCTAGAAGATGGATGGATGGATTAGGCAGGTGAACCGCGTGCGCTCCTTTTGCACTTTTACGAAACGCTTTCAGTCCCTCACGGTCCCCCGTCAATGCGGAAGTGTCTCCATGCTGTATTTACTCTCATTCATCCATACACATATTATGTTTAATCTCTGCTGAATGTAAAATCAACTCAGAACCATCAGAAGATGCAGCGCAGGAGGACCAACGGACGAGACGATGCGGACAGCGCCAAATCTGACAAAAAGAAGGTGATAAAGAAAGCTCTAACACATGATCTGCGTGTTTACACAAACAGACATTTACTATGGTAATGTCATGGTTTATGTACACTTTAACATGGCAATACTATGTTTTTAGGACATATAACATGGTATTGCCATTGCATTCTCTGAAGTGCTAAGAAAAACAACACATGTATTGTGAATATGGTCATTAAAATGTACCAAGGTATACATCATAGGACATTCGTATTATCATCACTGAACCATGGCACTAGTAATGCCACAGTACTTTTTATGAGTAAAATACCTTGCTACATTTAAGTACCCTTTTTAATTTGTTATAAATTAATTTTAAAATTATTATTATTAATAATAATAATAATAACAAAAGTAAGTAAGTATAATACCCCTAAGTGCTTTACAAAGAAAATTAAAGTTACATTTGCACAGACTGCTAATTAAGAATTCAAATCGGGGGTGGTAAGTTTGCAGAAGTTTAATGTGTTGATTCATTATGTACCCCGGTAGCTGTCAAATAACGTTTAGGTTAAAATTTAGATTAATGTTAGGGAATGTGTAGCTATATTTTATGTGATGCAATTATTTATTTTCCTTCCTCCTTTCTTTTTTTTCTTTTTTTATTTCAGTTTGGATCTTTTTTTTTTTTTTTTTCTGTTCACTTAAATAGTCCAGCAGTGTGGAAACTGAATTTACTTAGGTTAAATATATTTCATATATATATATATATATATATATATATATATATATATCATAAGTTAGCCTAATATGAGGTCATAGAAGCTAATGGTAGAATATTATGAGTTTTTTCATAGCAATATCTACGGTGGCCCAGCAGTGCACAACATAACAAAATTAGCAAAGTACATAAAAGCTGTGAACGCAATTAAAAAGAGCACAATGAATCACTATGCCTCAACACAATGGAAATAAGCCACAACACAACAGAAAATCCATAACACAATGAAAATAAGTCGCAACACAACTGATAAGCCACAACTAGTGATGTCAAAAGTACCGGTACTTCGATACCAAGTAGGGTTGCGCAGTATACCGGTACTAACGTAATATCATGATACCAAAAAATGTAAAACAGTATGATATCATCTTTTTGTTCATTTCGGTACCATATGAAAGTATGCTGCCATTAGCAAAATGTAATGTAATGTGAGAGTTTTGAGATGAAATCAAAGACTATTTGAAAATAATAATAAAAAAAGCCTCTATATGGCCAAGCAGAAGAATGTCATTAAACAGCAGAAGGATGTCATTTAATGAAATAATATACAGTCATATGCACTGCACGCCACAGTAGGAATAAGAGGCGCCTCTCTGCCCTGTCATCTCCTTCACGCACATGAACACACACACAAACGCAACACACACTACTAATGCTTGATTTTCATGCAGTGTGTCCAATAATATCCATCTGCAGAGCCACAGATCTGTTTGTTGAGGGTATAAATGGCTGTGAACTCTCAAATGAACACTTTCTCCATTGCATATCTGAGATTTCAGCTCGTGAGTCGTGGGAAGCTTGATATAACGAACACTTCACAAACAGGAAGAACTTTAAAGATCTTTCAAAATAAAAGTCCCGCTGAAATTAGAGCTTTATTTAACTGGACGCGTGAAATTGAAGACATTACGACTACTACTGTATAAAAGTGTCATATTCAAAGCAGTCGCAATAATACTTATAGTAACAATAATATAATATTAAATGGTTATATTATTAGTATTCTTTTCTGTAAGCAATATCACATAAGCAAGTGTACTGAATATCAGCATGTTGTGATTTAGCCATAGCAGCCTTTTGCCTCAGGTAATCAGATTGTTTACATTTAATGTTTTCATTAATACTGTAAAGCTCTGTTATTCTTTCTTTTTTTTTTTTTTTTTTTTTACCAAAAATAATATATATTTGTTGAAAAGTATTATATTTTAATTTGTTTAAAGCTGTACAGTATGTATTTGATTAAACACAATTTGATCATAACATTTCATTAAAAGATTTAACATGGAATCCAGAAAAATTAAAACAGAAAAGGCATAATTTGTATCTATAAGACTTTATGCAGTTTTCTGTGTAATTTCATCAAAAATCTGAGTTTTTTTTTAGTATTGAGTTTTGAGTATTGAGTTAGTATTGATACCGAGGTACCAGGGCTGGTATCGTACCGAAGCCAAATTTTTGGTATTGGAGCAAACCTAATACCAAGTCGATACTAAAACATAAAAGGTGTAACGATACCAGTGTTTTTGCAGTACCGTGAGAACCGGGCACCGATGCAGTTCGGTACACGTGTGCTGTCTGACTGACAGACGGCTACTTACAAATGCTCACTCGCTTATTTGAGCGTGTGTTCTGTGACTTCTTTACACTGAAATGGAACATTAAGCTGTATCTCGGCAATGGTTTGTCATATTGAAATGGGACTTCAGGATCAGGATCATGATCTGTAGATACATGCGTAGTTTCTAAACAGCACCACCTATGGGTCAAAAGATGAGAATTTCAAAAATATATATATTTTTGTCTAACTTTTGACCCATATGTCCAAAAATCATGTCCCTCTGCTAAATTGAATTTGATTAAAAAGTGATATATCTTTTAAAAATGTTGTCAGATTTAAAAGAAAATTGTTATGCATCATCGACATCTGTCCTGAAGATAACTGAGCAGTTTGGAGACTGCCACCTATAGTTCAAAAGATAACCTACACTTGTGTTTTGACTCTAACCTCTGGATGTCTCTTTGCTATGGTTGAACCATGACAACCTAGTGGCTCAGTGTGTTAGACACTTGACTATAGTTCCAAAGGTTGCGGGTTCGATTCCTGCCCCTTCAAATCATGCAGTATAAAATTGTGTAGTTCTGGTCATTTTTGTATTGTGCTTACTGGATTGCTGGTTTTTTCCACAATCAAATTCTGATTTTGATCTCTGTTGAAAAGTTACATGAATACAAAGTTGATCTTGGTGACTGTTGTGCTTGGCTGTAATTTATTCTCTGCTTGGTATGTCCCTTTGGTTACTGTCAATGTTGTGGCTCTATGGAGCAGTGGGTTGAGTGTTGACTTGTGGAACAGAAAGGCATAGATTCAAATCCATCCTGAGGTGACTTGAAATGTTGTGTGTGTTTGCTCTGTATGTCATATGTGCTCTTTGGGTTGTGCTAAGTGTTGTGCAGTGATTGCTATGCTGGTGCTTGGCCCTGTAATTATTGCTTGCAGCTATATTTATTATTATTATCATGTTGAACCTATTTCTCACAAGCAAGAGTGCAGTTGTACTGAATAGACATTTTCATCAACGTTTATCAATGTGATATTCTGTTGTGCAGACTTTATTTAAAAAAAAAAAAAAAGGAGCAATGTTGCGTTTTAGATTATGTGGTGGGGTGTTTTACTAAAGCTCTTGATTTGATAAAAAAATGCAATGGCATGTTGAAAAGTAATTATTCTATTTTCATTGACAGTTTTTATGATGAAATTGATTTACACTTTAAAACATGAAATTCAGAAAAAACAAAATGTGGAATTTGGGGAAAACACAGAATTAAAAAACAAAACAAAACAGATTGTATATATATATATTTTTTTTTTTATCCTATATAAAAAACTTGAAGCAATGTTTACTTAATTGAGTAAAACTTGAAGGAAACATGCTATTGTTTTAATTTAATATTTACATTGAAATGTAACATTTTAATAGTCTAAAGGAGTGTGTTTAATAGCATATTACCAATTTTTTGATCCATCGAAATTGGTATTGACAATCGAGAAATTTTACTGGTATCAGTACCGACTACTGAAATTTTGGTGTCGTGACAACACTTGCCACAATACAATGAAAATAAACCACAGCACAATTAAATTAAGCCACAGCACAATGGAATAAAGCTGCAACACAACAACAAATGAAGTGTTCAAAAATATTTTTGTTGATGATTTTGTTGCGTTGTGGCTTATTTCCGTTGCGTTGTGGCTTATTTCCGCTGCGTTTTAGCTTATTTCTGTTGTGGCCTTTCTTTGGTGTTGTGGCTTAATTTCGTTATGCTGTGGTATATTTCCATTGTGTTTTCAAGTTTTGTTTGCTTTGCTAATTTTGTTGTGTTGTGTACCCAGTGCAGGGTGGCAGACAAAGAATACAATGCCAATATATAAATCCAAATTAAATGATGGGGCATTGATCAATTACTGAAATTAAAATAATGTTACACAGTATTTGTTCGGAAACTACTAAAAAAATATCTGAAAGCATAAATGTTTATTATTAAAATGTTTATTTATTATTATGTTGAAAAAAACTGTTGTTTATTTGGAACTTACATAAGGCTTATCAGGTGAGGTCAATAATCTCAAGATGGCAAAGTATCGGCCAACTATTTTGGCTGGGCGATATATCAGTCTATCATGAACAAAAACTACAAGTAGAATAGTTATACCAGAATTAAGTTTTAGATGGAGTATAGCATGTCACTTTGTAGGACACTGCTTGAAATGTCATTTGAACTGTCTCTCCGCAGACAGCAGTGGAGTCTGATGCTACTAGTGTGAGTGTCTCTCAGAGGAGCTGCTGGTCTGTTGTGTTTTTCTGGTTGAAGGTTCTGCTCTTCATAATCTTCACTCCAGCTTTCCTGAACTACACCTCACTGCAGAGAGAGGGACAATTGCTTTCACCCACAGGTGAAACATCAATTCTTCTGCAGGAAAACTTCAGAATCATGTGAAGTTTGGTAAACTGTTTTTTTTTTTTCTCACAAATTGATTTGTTTTAATATTTCTTTCTATTTCTAGGTGCTCAGTTGATCGATATTGGTCTGGGCCAAAAGATCCATCTGTTGTGCAAAGGACATGGACGACCAGTTGGTAGGTTAACTGCGTGTTTTGAATTTTGGTTAATGAAATCGACGCTTCACTCAGACAAGCTTTACAGAACGTCCCACAGGACTGAATGGGAGATTTCCAAGAACTGTGTTTTTCAGTACAATTTGTTCATAAAGTGGGAAATTTTAAAGGATATTACTCTTATGCAGGCTGAAATGAAGAGTGATATAGCAATGCATTTTTATCTAACATTTTTCTTTAAAGAAATTGTAGAATTATTCAGTAACATGATTAAAAACTGAAGAGACCATCAGTGAATCAGAATCAATGTTTCATTTTTGTTTCAGTGGTTCTTGATGCTCCAGCAGGGATGTCTTCAGACATTTGGTACCATGTGCAGGAGAGTCTAGCATTAACAACAAAGGTCAGTAAATACAAACTGCTGCTTTGGATACTGGAGATTTGGAAAGCAATCTGAATGTCTACCATAGATGTAAGAGTGAGAGATGTATTGATAACCAATCACATGCATTTATTACAAATTTGTTTTGATGAAGATGCAATGGTAGACAGTGGTAAGTGTTCGCTACTACTGAAGGATTTTTTAAACTTTTTTGATGCCAAGGACCCGCAAATATGATGATCCCCTTGCTGGGGACTGCCTGTGTTAGAAAAGATAGTAAACATGATATTATAAAAAAACATGTTTGTTTGCAAAAATAAATAACTGGCTTTTGAAGTGCAATTTTACTAATGCAAAATTAATTCTTAAAATGTTTTATCTTTTATTAAGTTGAGAGTGTCTTTTTATATTACAGTGATCGAAGATGTTTAAACCCAATAAGAAACATTTTCAGTTTAATTCAAATATATTTGGAAAGCGCTTTTCACAATTTCTTTTTTTTCAAAGCAGTTTTAAAGAGCATAGTAAAGTACAACCTTTATTCCTTTCAAATAAGATTTTTATGTGAAATTATATACAGATTTGTTTTTATTTCTTTCTGTTTAAAACTATGACTGTCAATAGAATGAAATAATCACAATTAATTTTATGGTTTTCAGAATGAAATGGTAATAATGTCAAATAATGCCAATATTTTTTAAACCTTCTTTCTCTGAAAGTTTTCGCTGAGCACCCCTAGAACCCCTTTGCAGCCCCCTGGGGGTCCCCGGACCACAGTTTGAAAACTCCTGCTGCCCTGAAGGACTTTTGCATTGTTTTTTGCAGTCAAGTGCACATATCCATATTTCCACAACCCCAAAGACATGTCAGCCAACCCAATGGCACTGAGCCAACCTAATTGGCTAGTTTTCTGATTGGCTGACAAAAGGGTGGGCCCTGACTAGAGAGCCTAGGTCTGTCACAGAGACGGAATCACTTGCAGCACCATTAAGATTAGTCATTCTGAGACGGGGTTCCGTAGATCCTTAAAAGTCTTAAAATGTCTTAACATTCAGTTTTCCAAAATGTAAGGCCATAAAAAGTCTTAAATATCTTAAATGATACAACAAGAGTCTTAATTTTTATTTAAAGAGGTCTTAAGTTTGGGGGCGGAAAGACAGAAATCGTAATATGACCTAATGTGTTTATCAAACTTCAAAAGAATATGATTTAATTAAATAAATGCATGCGCTGCGTCCTTCAAAGTGAAAACGTGACACTGTTGTATTTTCTCCTAGCACACTGGGGCTTGTGTTTCCAGCTGTTGCAGAGCAGTTCACAATCATTAAGCCATCTTGGAAATTTATGACAAACTATCACTAAAGATCAACTGTTAATGATAATTATGTAGTGTTGATGAAATATGACAATGTTTAGTTTTAATTGTTTATATTGTAATACATTGTAGATAATTTTGGGAGTGCACATTTTATATCCCTTATTTGTTTGAATGAGCAGCTGGAAGCAGTGAAGCGCAAACATTTCAAAATAAGAGTCCCCAGTGTATTTCAAAGTTAAAGTGCCTTTAATGTTAAAAGTTCCTGCTATTAATCAAATGGAATTCATAAAGTGCATCTGGAAATTAATTCAATTTGGACTCTTGTAGCCTCTATCTGTCCCTCCCCATCACAGGAAGAAAAGACTAAGAACATTTAATATAGGCTACCAATAAAAAAATAAAATAAAATAAAAATATTGGCAGATTAATTGCCTTTCTTCCAACACATTATCATATCAGCAAAATCCTATATCTGTTGACCTCTCATTTGTATCTATTTATATAATGGTACATATACCAATTTTAATGTGATATACTGTATATGTGGAAAACATGTCTTAAGTTTTTTAAACTTGCATATATCCAACCCTGTTTTACTGATAAGCAATGTTAAGGCCATGTTGAATGTGTGCCCCAGTCTGTTTAAGCCTGTGATACATGATTTATTTTGAGATTGTGATGGTTTGTTTTGGTATGGGGATATGGTATTAATTTTATATGTTCAGGTCTTGAAAAGGGCCTTAAGTCTTAAATTTGATTTTAAAAACTCTGCAGCAACCCTGTGAGAGGTCTTAAGTATTTGGTCGTCCTAGCAACAGCGTGTTTGCGCTAATGTTAAGAAAGGCTCTTTCATTTAGGAGAAGATAAGAGGAAGTGTTTCACTGGTGCCATGCGACATTAAATAAACAAAGCAGAGCCACAGTTATTGTTTAGACGATGAACAGGCGCCCAGTATGTGAGTCATTACTTATAAAGACATTATTGATTTTTCTTCTTCTCCAGCAAGGTTAATGACTTCAGCTTTTAAAGCAGGTTTTGCTGTATGACTGTAGTAAGTTTAAAAGGAATTACTTTCAGAGAGAAGCAGTAACTGGCTGCAGGAACACTATTGAATTGCTGACCCTCTCTGGATTCAAATCCAGGATCATGGTCAGTGTTCATCAGTAAAAATGGTGGGGTTCAACTCAAAGTTTTACAGAGGTCATCGGTCTCTGTGGCCAATGCCAAAACAATATCTGGGTGGCCAATGGTCGATGTAAAAATATCGAGGCAAAAATCTGCGACTCTTGAGTCTTGAGAATTCAGCTGTCCACAGCTTACAGATGAGAGACTGTTTAAGGAAAATTCTGGGTTTGCATCTGTGGCATGCTGCAGATTACCACAGAAAATAATTTCACCTCGATGTATAGAAATAAAAGAAAGTTTTGCAGGAGAAATGTTTCCAGTATCGCACTTACAAAGGAAGTCTGGCTTTTCCTAATCAGACTTGCAGGTGAGCCGTTCCGATCAGCGATATCTTCCAGGACACACTGTCTTGCAGGTCTATTTTCGCAGCTTGAATCTAACTTTCTAAATGTTGCTGCAAGGTTGCTAGTGGAGACAGACTGCAGACCCCCTGCAGCAGATGGAGGCTACTTTTCATGAACTCAGCTGGATGCACATCATCTGATCTTGGGAGTTTGCTTCAAAAACACTGAACTTCTCCTGTCTATACCGGCTGTGTCTGAAACCCTTACAGAAAAGCACTGTGGTGGTACATTAATAGACTGATGGTATTACTATAAGACTTTGATGTGTACCATTGTGCTGAATGATTACCATATTCAAATACCATGGTATTTAGATGTTACTTCTAAGAATACCATGGTAAAAAAAGTGTCTGTGGTGCTTTTTGTTAGGTGTTCTGTTGATTTTTTTGTTTGAGTGGTTAAAGATGCACCAAGTATTTTTTTCCACATTAAAGGGAGAGTTCAGCTAAAAATGAAAATTTTAACTGTCCCTCATGCCAATTGGAACTTGACTCAGACCTTCATGAGCTGTGCTCTGTTGTTTGTCAGGTGTGCACCTATGACAGAGTGGGTCTGGGTTTCAGCCGAAGAACCCTGCAGAATGAAACCACAGGCATGGAGAAGGTCTGGGGAATATCAACCACTGGAAGGTATGAAAGTGTCTTGCATTGTGAAGCAAAACTGAAGTTCTCTTTTAACGTTCCCTCAGTATCTCTCTATGGAAACGCCTTAGGGGCCTTTTAGACGGAATGTGTTCTTGCATAAAAAAAAAAAAAAAGCGCAAGGAACGGAATGCAGGTGTCTTTTTTTAAAAGTTCAAGTTCTTTTAAAAAAAAAAAAATGTACTTAAAGGAATATTCTGGGTTCAGTACAAGTTAACCTCAATCGGCAGCATTTGTGCCATAACATTGATTACCACAGAAATGTATTTCTTTTCTGTAAAAAAAAAAAAAAAAGCAAAAATCTGGGTTACAGTGAGGCAATTACAATGGAAGTGAATTGGGGGCCAATTTTTGAACATTAAAATACTACATTTTTCAAAAAGTATAGCCACAAAACATAAACAGTATCTGTGTAGACAGGATGTTAGTATGATAAAATTGCTTACTAACCTTTTCTGTGCGAGGTTATAGCCAATTTTGCAACTTTGTTGCTGTGATGATGTAAACAAATGTCAACAAAAATTGTAAAAAAAAATTACAATTTAAACAAGTTTACAGCTCAAATAATACATGAGTTTTAACAAAAGAATGTATTTAAGTGCTTTTATAAAATTAGCTTCACATTTCTGCCTTTAAACCCTCCAAAAATTGGCCCCATTGTAAGTGCCTCACTGTAACCCAGACGAGTCAGAATTCATTTTTGTGGTAATCAATTATGCCACAAATGCTATCGATTGAGCTTAAGTTGTATTAAACCAGGAATATTCCTTTAATGGATTGACAGTGTTGATTATCACCAAAAATGTATTGGATTTATCCCTCATTTATAAAAAAAAAAAAAAAAAAAAAAAGCACAAAAATCACAGTAACAGTTAACATTAATATACACATTAAACATTATACATGTTAACATGATTTTAGTGTGATCAAATTGCTTACAAACCTTTTCTGTGTAAAGTTATTTCCAGTATTACAACTTTGTTGTCATGACAACATAATGCATTTAAACCCTGTAATCTGGTAAATCCTTGATTTTACATAATTATCACAATAAAAACATGTTCAAATGTATAATGTTTACGTTTTTTGGCTATACTTTTGAAACGTGTTTTAACATATATGGACTTGCCCCATTCACTTCCAATGTTCTTTTTTTTATTTTTTATTTACTTTTAAAGAAACGTTTAACCACAATTATTGCTTTTATAAAAATTAACGAGAGACAGGTCTAAATTATTTTTGTGGTTTTCAGCATAATGGCACAAATACTGTTGACTGAGCTCAACTTGTACTGAGCCTGGAACATTCTTTTAACTTGACACGGCATGACGCTCCTGCGCGAGACACTGAAAAACAGCAAGATGTGGCGCAACGGACAAAGACATCTGTCGAATGCATGTTTACATGGAGAAACAACTGAAAACGGTGCAGATGGAGGCAGAAACGTGTTTGGTGTGAATGGCCCCTTAGATGTGTCTCAGGTTGCCACTGCCTCAACACATTTAAAGGCCTACTTACATCGCACCCTAATGACCAAACCAAATTACAACCACTTAGAAACGTACTTATTAGTAACGTATGCATATTGTAATAAATTCACGGTACTTTATTTTTTTCTGTCAAAATGACAGACAGAATTTTGAATGATCCATCTCTACGTAGCCCAGCTGGTTGCAGCACAAATGTTCTGAACAGACACCCCACTTACAGCAAATGAAGTTCAAGGTGGTCATGGATGTTATACACTGACCCCATGCTGACAAGTTTACAAGAGTTTTCAAGATCGGACATGTTTGTACACCACTATTGTATAATAACCTTTATTAATCCAATTTTGAATTGGCATATTTTGATGTGTACCCCTGTTAATCCTTGTCAAGAATAAATATTGATTTTATGTTTATATTGTGTAGTAAATCTAAACTAAAAGCAAAGTAATGGCCCGGCACACATTAGCAAGTTCACCCAAAAATGAAAATTCTCTCATTATTTACTCACCCTCATGCCATCTCAGATGTTCTTTCTTCTGCAGAACACAAAGATTTGTAAAAAAAGTTCTCAGCTCTGTTGGGCCATACAATGCAAATAAATGGGTGCCACAAATTTTGAAGCTCCAAAATGCACATAAAGTCAGCATAAATGTAATACATATGACTCTAGTATTTAAATGCATATCTTCAGAAGTGATATAATAGGTATTTAAATCCTTTTCTACTCTAAATATCCACTTTTACTTTCAGATGTGAAAGTGAAACTAATCAGGCACCACGTGACGTGGAGATTTAGGGTAAAAAAGGACTTACGTTTTGATCTGTTTCTCACCCACACCTATTATATAGCTTATGAAGATATGGATTTAACCACTGCAGTTTTATGGATTATTTCTATGTTTCCTTTATGATTTTTGGAGCTACAAAGGTCTGATCACCATTCACTTGCATTGTATGGACCTACAGAACTGAGATATTCTTCTAAAAATCTTCATCTGTGTTCTGCAGAAGAAAGAAAGTCATACAAATCTGAGCATGAGGGTGAGTAAATGATGGGAGTATTTAAATTTTTGGGTGAACTATCCCTTTAACATTTACTCACCCTCATGCCATCTCAGATGTGTATGACTTTCTTTCTTCTGCAGAACACAGATGAAGATTTTTAGAAGAATATCTCAGCTCTGTAGGTCCAGAATTCTGAGGGTCCAAATATCACAAAGGCATCATAAAAGTTATCCTTACATCTCCAGTGGTTTAATTTATATCTTCAGAAGCGAACCAATCAGTTTTGGGTGAGAACAGACCAAAATACAACTTTTTCACTGCACGATCATGATTTGAAGCTCGATTACACGTCTTAGTGCTTGACGTATGTGCAGAATGCTACATGGCGCTATAGGAGTGTAATCAAGCTTGAAATCATGATCACCAAGGAAACTGCTGTCGAGATTTTTAGTGAAAATGGAGTTATAGTTTGGTCTATTCTCACCCAAAACTGATTGGATTGTTTCAGAAGACATTGATTAAACCACTGGAGTTGTATGAATTACTTTAATGATGCCTTTGTGATATTTGGACCTTCCGAATTCTTAGCACCATTCACTTGCATTGCATGGACCTAAAGAGCTGAATTATTATTCTAAAAATCTTTGTTTTTGTTCTGCAGAAGAAAGAAAGTCTTACACATCTGGGATGGCATGAGGGTGAGTAAATTATGAGATAATTTTCATTTTTGGGTGTTTGTTGGTCTGCTGTCCTTGACAGTAACTCACTAGTCTTTAATCAGTGCTGCGTTCCCAGTTTGATCACACTGCAGGAGAGAGATGTCCTTGTCCTCTGGTAACATGACATCCTGCCTTCCGGCTTGCTTTTTTTATCCTACACGTGGAGTCACTCTTATCTAGCAGTTGGTTATCATGCGTCCTCTTTTCTCTTTTGTCTAGTACTTCTGAAGGGCAGGCGAAAAAGCTTCAAGGCAAGATATAAATTTTCTTTGAACTCCGTAAGCCAGGAGCGGCAATGTTTTGATGATTGTCCTTTTAGGGGCTCTGTTGAACATGTTTTCATTTGATATTAAAGGAAAGACCCCTCTGCATGTCTTAAAGATGTACTGCAGTAAATTACACAGTGCCACTGAATCCTTGTTGCTGTTAAGATAATGGTGATCTCAGAAATAAGATAGTAATTCTGTGAAATGAGTGTCCTGTGGTGCCTATTAGTTTTGTGTGTCAGCCTCTAATTTGGGGTCAGTTTGTCCTCCGTATAACAGACATGGATATGGCTGACCACTCTGCTAATATTCAAGTAGGTGTCTGGGGCAGTGGGCGTCCCGTCTGGAGGAGAGGGGACAGAAGTCATAATGTGTCCTAGTGATGAATGATCTGTCAGATTCCGAGTCGTGTCTAGAATTCACACACGCAAACCTGTGCTCACTGTCATTCCTGACCAGTATCTCTCCTCAGAATGGTGGATGACCTTCATCGATTGGTTATGGCTGCAGATATAGCCACTCCCTTTATCCTGATTGGCTCTGAACTGGGCACGCTCAACAGCAGGTTCTACAGCCACATCCATGACACGTAAGTCTCATCAATCTGTTTCAAAGCATAAGTCAGTCTGACTATCCAGTTTATAATGGAAGAATTCATGCTAAGTATTTGGGTAGTTAACATGCTACTGTGAACTTGACAGTTAATACAGCGTGACATGCTATACTCCCATCTAAAACATTTTTAAACAGCTTTTTATTTATAATTATAACTATTACTCATGCAGGTTTTCTGACCATATTAATGAAAGACTACATGGAATATTTTTCACACTGCAAGACCATTTAAAACTAACTAATGATGGCAAAAATATGATGACAAATTGGGTACATTATATATCTGCTGATATTTTATTAGCCGATAACTGGGAAAAGAAAAATACTATTATTGCGCCGATAGTGGAATTATCGCCGATATTTCCCAGATAGTTTGTTTAAGTTTATTTGCTTGTGCCAGAGCATCTCTGAGTTTTTAATTAATAAGCTAGCAGCATCAATTTAAAGGGTTAAAAGGCAAAGTGTAAATATATTGGTTTTGGATACTGGCAGCAATAAGCAACGTTCCTTTGTATTGGCCATTGGGCCCGCTGCCGCTTTGAACGATCCTGTTTCGGCCGGGAGCCCTTGTGCGGCTGCACGCCCTGCACTGCCTGTATTTACGCCACTGGCCAAAGCTTTTTACATCTGCATCGCTTAAACCATGTTTCTGGCCAACAGGGTAACAGGGTTTTCCTCTTAGACATTTATACCTGCCATGACCAAAAGATCCATCATTCCAGCACAAAACTGAGCTCTTGCCACTCGCCCAACCCCTCCACCCCCCTATCTGACAGACTGAATGTTTCATCTACTCAGATGTGCAGGTTTAAGACCCATAAATTTAGCCATATGGCACCCAAGGACTGAAAATATTGTCCCTGCTGTGGCTCTGACCCATTCATCTCACTCGATAGACACACAGAGGTGCTGTTCATATGTCCCTCGTTACTGGAAGAGCTCTCTCTCTCTCTCTCTGTGTGTGTGTGTGTGTGTGTGTGCAAGGGCTCATTTGAGCTCTTGAAACATCCTCTGTGTGGTCTTTTTACTGTAACTGTCTCTTCAGGCAAGTGTCGGACCTGGTGTTGATCGATCCGATCCCAGAGGAGGTCTTTGAAGAGGAGAAGTGGCAGCAGTACTGGTGAGTCACGAAAGAGAGAGAGAGAGAGAGAGTCACTTTACGAATTAGTAAAGTGTTTTGTGCCAAAAACAGTCAAAATTTACATTGTATGACCATTTTTCACCCTCTTTTTGACCCTTAGAATTAAACAGGCTGTTTTATTTGCTGCTGTGCCTTTAAAGGAATAGTTCACCCAAAAATGAAAATTTGCTATAATTTACTCAACCTCAGGCCATCCAAGATGTATCTGAGTTTCTTTCTTCATCAAAACAGAATTTAAGATTTTTATGATTTATTTCAGGCCTCCTCCTTCAAACAACGCAAGTGAATGTACTCCATTTTATGACGGTCCAAAATGCATATTTAGGGTGCATCAAAATAATCCACACGACTCCAGTCGACAAATAGATTTCTTCTGAACCCAAACGATTGATTATTTTCAGAAACAAAACAATACATATATACTTTTTAACTACAAATGTTCGCTTCCGTACATCTCTGTGACGCACACTCATGAGAGGGATGACCGCTCGTTGGTAAGGTCACGTGGAGGAGGAGGCAGGAAGCACGTCATTGTTTACAAGAGAATCTTAAACAGACCACAGACCAAGCACCGTTCACAAACCAAAACAGTCCAAAACAATATAAAATAATAAAAAAATATTTCCAAATAATAATAAAAAAACATTACTGCAGCAAATAACCATCCTTTATTCCGGAGCAATGCCGTTATGTTATCTACTTGTGCTTTTTCTTTATCAGAAATATATAGGCTATATGACTGTCAGGAATTCAAGCCACACAAGTTGTAGTTAGTGAAACCAAGCTTGAGAGCGTTTACTGAGATTGACAGGGTTTACACAGTGAGATCAATGGTACAGGTGATATCACACAGAAGAGAAGCTTCACAAACTGAAGAAGAGGTAACAGGTGAAACAACAGGGTAAACACTAAACAGATATCGACGAAGATCGAGAGCAAATACAGACGGGTAAATAAACACTGCGAGTCCTTTGTGTGAGACTTGACAGTGAAATGGCGTGAAGGTGAGTTATTTATGCAGGCAGTGATGAGCGAGTGAATTGAGTGCAGGTGCGGTGAATTAGAAATCGAGTGATGACACACCTGAGTTCGCTGGAAAAACAGCACGGGCACAGCCGATGAATTCAGATATCGACCCTTTGTTTCTTTCGATGGTCTGAAATCCTCAGGGGTAAAATGTTCACTGCACACCCTCCAATATTTGAGAGAATGTAGGGGTGTACTGATATCCAGGTTCAGAGCGATAAGCCAGAGCTTCAATCGCTCATGATCATGTATAAGCAATCGATGAAAAGTTTATATTTTTCCCAGCGTGCATTTTCTTTGGGGTTTCTGAAGGTTGAAGCATCCAGGTTACACACACCAAACGACCATTATGAACAATAAACTTATACAATTACAAATCTACAGCAAAGACAATTAAACTTTTGTACAGCGCTTCTTCTCGTAAACAATGACGCGCTTCCTGCCTCCTCTTCCGCGTGACCTTACCAACGAGCTTACGTCATCCCTCTCATGAGCGTGCGTCACAGATGTACAGAAGCGAACATTTGTAGTTAAAAAGTATATATGTATTGTTTTGTTTCTGAAAATAATCAATCGTTTGGGACTTTATTTGTCGACTGGAGACGTGTGGATTATTTTGATGCACCCTAAATATGCATTTTGGACCGTCAAAAAATGTACATTCACTTGCATGGTTTAAAGGAGGAGGCCTGAAATGAAATCCTAAAAATCTTAAATTCTGTTTTGATGAAGAAAGAAACTCATGACCAACTGGATGGCCTGAGGGTGAGTAAATTATCAGCAAATTTTCATTTTTGGGTGAACTATTCTTTTAAGAATTTCCTCTTCACATGTCAAATGAGTAAGGGGCCATTTTTACCAAACACCTTTAGCATTTGTCTGTGCTGTTTTTATAGGCATTCATGCACTAGACACTTTTTTGTCTGTTTTTTCTGCATCTCGTGCAGAAGTGCCACGTTTCTTAGATAAATTAAACTTTGTTTCTCATGTTGGGATCTTTTAGATGGATATGCAGAGAAGTAGGTTCTACACCAGAACAGAACAACAAGATTTTACTCTTGTAGTTTAGTTCTTCTGGTGGTTAGAAATAATATTGTCTATCTTACCATCTCCTCATTACCTCACCATAGCTGGTCAGGCCAAGCTTCTGAACACCAAATAGGCTTTGTTGATGCATAAATGTGAGCGGCCATGTTCAGAAGTTTGAGTTTCTGATATCAGAAATACAAGGATTTCAAAATGAGATGTTTTGCATTCAAATATTGATGTTAGTTAATAAAAATTAAGTTACATGTTCTTTACTTTTGTGACTTCAGCCTGTGTTTGAATACAATTGACAATCAAACCGTACGTCAGTCATAATCGATTAGTTGTAAGAGCAAATATTTCCACCCCTGCTAGTCCGAAAACATTTTCTCTTTGTAGTACTCAAACTGAACTGCTCATAGACAAAGCACTAATATACAGCTCACATTAGAGCTCATTAAATATTTATACAGCAACATACAGCTCCTATTGCATGGGTATTTACAGCTATTCGCAGTTTATGTGCTTGGTTAAGCATGCCAAAGATATTACGTTTCAGCAGTGGTATACGCAGCAAATCGAGACGCATTTCCTGGCCTCACTCAACACGCTATTGGAATCAGCTGAGGTAAAATCGCAATTCCTCAGAGATCTCTCCTGCGCTGCTTTAAATGGTTCTTCTTCCTTCTCTGAGAATATCTGTTCATAAACTTCTACCTCTATTATTTATTGACATTATGCGACTGGAATGAGTTCAGTCAGATAAGAAATGAATATGCCCGGATTGACTCATTTGTACATGACTGGACGTGAAGCAGCGCCATTTATCTGGGAAATATACGTAATTATGCTTTGATTAATAGCCGCTCGATCCATCGAGTATAAAGACGGTGTGCATGCAATCCAATTACTTAGGACACAGTGAAATAAATGTTGTGGATATTAACTCAAGGGCTTAAGTTAATATCCGCATCACAAGAGTTGCATTACTGATCTTACTTGAATCATAAAGAGCGGAGGTTTAAATTAAAGATGTTGAGCAGACATTAAACACTTCCGCTTACGGTTATGAGATGTGCCATGGAGCCGTTAGGGAAATATTATCGTTTCATTTTAGAAAAGCTTTGCGGGTTGGGATAATTTATGGAATCTTCTAAAATCTCCTTTTTCTTGTCTGCAGTTATTGACGTAAAAGAGTGTAACTGTCATATTTTGGAACCAATCCAAACCGCACCACATTGCTCCAAATAGAATAAAATGCTCCTTTTGGACATCCTGTTGAATTTAAAGAAAATCTTTTAGGATTTTAAAACTACTTGCTCCTTTAACTCCTTGAACAATATAAATGTTATAGCATTTATTAATCTTGGTTTATGTTGATTTAGAATAATACAATTGTTCATTGTTAGTTCATATTGCGGTAACTAATGTTAACAAACCTCTCATATTAAAAATGTAGTATTATATGTTGAAATTACTATTGAACAAATATTGTTAATAAGTGCTGAAATGAATTGTTATTTGTTAGTTCTTGTTAACTAATGAAGTTAACTTATTAACAAATACAACATTATTGTAAAGTGTTATGTATTACACTGTCGCATAAGACTATGAGTTTGTTTATTCATATAGGATAATCTATACATCTATTTTTATCTACAACCCCAATTCCGAAAAAGTTGGAACAGTAGGAAAAATGCTAATAAAAACAAAAAGGAGTGATTTGTAAATTATATTCACCCTTTGCTATATTGAAAGCACTACAACTAAACATTATATGATGTTTTACCTTGTGAATGTCATTGTTTTTTAATGTACAGTAATTTCAAATCATATGATTGCAACACACTCCAAAAAAGTTGGGACAGTCGAGTGTTTACCACTGTGAAACATCACCATTTCTTCTAATAACATTTATTAAGCATTTAGGCACTGAAGACACAAGTTTAAGTTTAAAAAGTGGAATTTTCCCCCATACATCCATAATGCAGGTCTTCAGTTGTACAATTGTTCGGGGTCTTCGTTGCCATATTGTGCACTTCGTAATGGACCACACATTCTCAACTGGAGATGGTCAGGACTGCAGGCCGGACAATCTACCACCCACACTCTCTGCTTATTCAGCCAGTATGTGGTGCTTTTCCTCCTTGGCCCGTAGAACATGACGGCTGTGTTTTTCAAAAACTATTTGAAAAGTGGACTCATCAGACCAAAAAAACACAGTTCCACCGTTCTACTTTCCATCTAAGATGAGACCAGAGAAGTCGGCAGCGCTTCTGGACAGTGTTGATGTAGGGCTTCTGCTTTGCATTGTAAAGTCCTAACTTGCATCTGTGGATGTAGCGGTGAGTGGTGTTGACTAACAAAGATTTGCTAAAGTTATCCCAAGCCCATGTTCATGATATCCATTACAGATGAATTATGTTTTTTAAGACAGTGATGTCTGAGGGATCAGAGATCACGCGCATTCAGAAGTGGTTTTCGTCTTGCCCTTTACGCTCGAGATTTGACCAGATTCCTCGAATCTTTTAACTATATTGTGCACTGTAGAGGGTGAAATGCCCAAAATTCTTCCAATTTGTCTTTGAGGAACATTGTTCTCAAAGTGCTGGATTATTTGCTGAAGCATTTGTTGGCAAATTGACAAATCTCGAATAATCCTTGCTCTTAAAGAAGGCTAGGCTGTTTTTGGAGGCTCCTTATATACTATGACACGATTGCCTCACCTGTTAAATATCTCCTGTTTCACATAGCCTTGTTATTTTAACTTGTCAAATTGTTATTAGTCTTAAATTACCCCCATTTCAGCTTTTTGGGAGTGTTTTGCAATCATCTGATTTGAAATGACTGTACATAAAAAAAAAAATTAAATTCACAAGGTAAAACATCATATAATGTTTAGTTGTAGTGCTTTCCATACAGTTAAGGGTGAATATAATTTACAAATCACTCCTTTTTGTTGTTATTAGCATTTGTCATATTGTCCCAACTTTTTCGAAATTGTGGTTGTATATAGGATCTTTATTTGATTTATTGTGGATTCTATTATGCTTTAATCCTTTAAATTTGCTTCCAGATTATGATGGAAATTCTAATATAAATCCTGTACTAATTCCTTGCTCCATTTACTGCTTCTTGATAGACGTTTTATGTTACAAAATGTGAAGGTGTGTCAAAAGAGGGCAATCATTCTTTGAGTAATTTGGAGCTCATTACATGAGGTGTAAATGCAAACCAGCAAGGCACTTAGTTTTCTTAACTGGAGTGGCTTCAATATTCTTTTGAATTGTTTTATATTGGGTCACAGCTTGACATAATTCCTGTCTCTCTCTTCCAAAACGTCCTGTGTGGCAAATAAGGTGACTTATAGATAAACTGTATGTGTCCAATAGGGAGAGTGTCTGTACTTAGTAGACAGTATCAACACCTTCCACACACCAGCAGGATTTTCACATCAAAGAGTGTCTCATTACCGATGGCTCACTCCGAAATGAGCTTTGTTATATCCTACAAAATGAGTCATTCTCCATCGCTTGAGGAAAAAACAGTGGCTTTTGCTACACAGTTTGAGCAGAATGGACTGGTTCCCATCCTCAGAACAGTGGCACCATAAAGTAACTGGACAATTAAAGGTTCACTCAGTCATTTTTTTTCTCATTTAAAAGATTTTACTCCTAAAGAAATTAAGTGTAATTTTAAAACATATTTATAAATTGAAGACTCCAGTCATATCAGTAACCTTCTATGTGGAGAGGGTCTCCTCATGGGGCTGGCATGTTAGGATCACATGACCTGTGGAATACTACTCGCTTAATCTCTGTAATTGCCCTGTTATTGGACACTTTCACTCATGAATTAAATCAATCATGGCTGACTGTGAATTGTGAGTTTTTACGATGGCATTGGTAACTGAAAACTACTGTGCTTGATTAATCCTGTATCCACACCACTAGGTGTCAGTGTATGCCCAAGGCAACATATTGAAAAAATACTGAGTGCACCTTTAAGACACACTTAAATGTATGAAAGTCATTGCATTAGATATCAAAATTTCAAACCGACTGGCATTTATTTTAAAGATAGCTTGAGCACACTTTTCAAGCGAAACATTTCCCAAAAAGATTGGTTTGATAGGTTTTAAATGATAAAACGAGAGATATGCTGTTTAAAATGGAGATAAAAAGCATTTGGACACTTTCTGGTTGACAAACGTTAGTGGAACATGTCCATTGTGGATGTGATGAACTACACTTTTATTTATTTACTTTTTTCTCCGCACACGCACACACAAACTGCTGAATTCAGTTCCTGTGAGGTTTGCACAGTGCAGATTGTGTTTTTGCCTGTGGAAGAACAGAAACGCCTGTCAGAAGCAGAAAACACCCTGCTGACTTTCACACACAAACATGTCAGAATTTTCATCATCTGAAGTCTCTCTCGAGAGGGATTTCCTCAAAATAAAATCTTCTCTGCCTGTACATCCCATCTATGAAATAACGAAATGAAGCTGAACTATAAAAATGGGGAAGCTTCTCTGATAAACATGACTCATTCTGCCTAACATGTCCTTTTGTGTTAGTAAAGGGTTAGTAAATGATGACAGAATTTTGATTTTGGGGGAACTATCCCTTTAAGAGGAGATTCATAGTGGAGCTCATGTGATTCATCTCCTGTATACAGTAGTTGGACTCTGTAGTCCAGCGGGAAGGCCTACTAGCAACCAGCAGTATAGCAATCTGCCGAACTTAAGCGATTAAACATGAACGCACCTTTAGAGGGGCAAAAGCTGTATGTGACACTGCAGAGCTGAGAAGGTTGCAACTGGTCTGGGTTGCGAGTTCAACTTCCATACAGATGGCATAGGGGACAAGTGTTCGTCGAAAGGGAAATTTATCATCAGTCAATCATTAATTGTGCGTCACCTCAGTACCACATGAAGTTTGACTAAAATAGTGGATATTCAGTGTAATTCACTAGGGAGTTGTGCTTGAGTTGGAAGCACATCAGATTAAAATGACCATATTGGATTTGATGTAACAGTTAAAAAGACAAATACAGTATATATTGTAAAAAAAATATAAAAAAAATCTAATTAATTATCATATGAAACGTATCTATTGCTAAACTGAGGGGTTTTGAGGATGAATTTAAATATATAATAATACATACTTAATAAAAATACACAATGTTATATTTAAAATTTCTATAAATAAAAATATGGTGATAACTATTAGAAGATAATTATTTAATTTTAATACTAAATATTAAAATATTTAAATATAAACGATATTGAAACATTTAATATGAATTTATTATAATAACTTATTATTCTAGTATGTCATCATACTCACATACACCCATGACAAAATTTGTTCATTTGGAATGCAATGTCAAGTGAAGTGCACTTCTACAGATATCCCCTGCTTAGTGTGTAGGAAGTGGTTAGCACTATTAAGGGACCTTCTAACTCATATTGCATCTATGGAATCACAAATGCAAAGTCTTATTGTGAAAATTCCTGATTTTGTTCTATTAAGTTGTTTGTGTTTCATATGTCCCTGTGTTTGGGAGAGTTTTTCCTCTGAAACAGTAGAGAGATCCCTGAGATTACATGCACCTCACTCCTGTAATGACAATTAACAGTAATAAGCACTGGAGCAACTTCTGTCAGTCATCACTAATGAAGTAAGGCCACATGAGCTCTGCTGAACTTACAGTTGTCAAAATGTTATTATCAACTCCTAGTGTTTTACAGTGAAACACGACTGCCCCCTCTTGGCCACACTCAGAACTGACTTCAACCTCTGCTAGTTTCTTACTGTAAGTTTATGGCTTTATTATACATTGCTAAAGCTTAGGGTTGGCCGATTTAACTAACTAACAAAAAAATAAAGAATTTTTTTTTTTTTTTTTGGATGTTTAAAAGTGTTTAATTTTCTTATAAATCCCCTTTTTTCAGTTTTAGACAGATCACCATAAGTCCCGGGCTGTGTTTTGGTTATGTGCCAGGAATTTACTTATTTTTTTAACAGATAACTTTTTTCAATTTGTATAAGTGTCACATTAAAAATGTTTCGAAATCCAAAAATGTTTAATGTCATTTTCACAAAGTTTTCGGAAACACACACACCAGAGTAATATTTGTAAGGTGCTGAGTCAAAAAAAATAAAAAATAAAAAATAAATAAAAATAGTATCAAATCAGAAAAAAAAAGCTAGCACACTACAGAGTATTTTTTTTATTTTTTATTAATAACCATGTAGTTGTTTTGACATGGTTTGACCCACACAAGCATCTTCAGAACTTGTGTGGGTCAAAAGGTTAACCACATGGTTCTTTATTAAACAATATTGGAACAGTAAGTTTGCAAGCTTTCTTTTTATTTGAAAATGTCATTTCCACCACAGAATAAGTTCTTGTTTTAGTTGTGGACTTCTTAAAATGACAGTTGAGGGTGGGACATTGTTAGTAGATTAATTAAATGTACTAGTCAGTTTAAAATAAATAAATAAATAAATTAAAGGGAGTTTTATTTCTGAAAGTCCTCAGGGCCAGAACCCGCATAACTTTCTTCCGTGGAACACAGCAGAAGATGTTGAGCTGAATTTTAGAGACAACCTACATTCATTTACATTGAATGGGATAAAAAAAAAAAAAAACGACAACATTCTTCAAAGTTTTTCCTCTTGTATCCACAGGTTAAATAAAGTCAAACTTTATAATAAAAAAAAAAAAAAAAAAAAAACGAAAACGGGTGCTTTTGCATACATTTTTGGGTGAACTATCCCTTTAAATCAGCGGTGTCAAACTCGCAGGGGGTCGCATCCCTGCAGAGTTTAGTTCCAGCCCTGCTCCAAAATGCCTCCTTGTAACCTTCAAGCACTCCTGAAGACCTTGATTAGTTGCTTCAGGTGTGTTTAATTAGGGTTGGAGCTAAACTCTGCTGGACTGTGGCCCTCCAGGAACCGAGTTTGACACCCCTGCTTTAAATGGACAGACAAATAGGTAGTTGAATAATCTGTTTGTCAAAACATTTTTGTTGACCAGTCAGCTCTTAGGGTTGTAGAAGACATTATTCGTCAGGACATCATGCAAATTCAGATGAACTCTTATCAACGCACAGAATGTGAGTGTGTGTAATAGAGAGAGAAACATTCAGACAGGGATGTGTTGGTTCTTACAAAAGAAACAGACTCCATTCAGCCTGCACTAATCCAGATGGGAAGTCAAAGACCAGAAAGTCCATGGCACCAAAGTCATTTCATCACTTTTTTTATTCATTTAGATAGTTTTCTGTCATGCTTAAGAAGAAGGGAAGTAGAGAGAGAGAGAACGGAACAGAAAATGACCAACATTGGCGAGGCGTTTTGCTTGACACAACTTCTCTTCTCCCGTCTGTCTGTCGTTATCTGTTTAATTCATCCGCCTATCTGGGCTGTCTTTAACCTCGCCAAATTTTCCTCTGACACGCATGCCTTCCTGTACATAATCCAGTCCTGCCGGGAAGAATTAGCACTGGAGGAATGGAGAGAATGAGGAAATGGAGAGAATGGGACAAGTAGAAATAAAAATGTCAGAGGAAACGGACTGATTTGACTGCAAATCAAATAGACTAGATACAGGCAGTGTTTTGGGGGAAATGCTGACAGATGCAAATGTGAGAAGGAAGAAACGTTTGAAGAAAAAGGGTGGAATGACTTTGGGAAAGACTGGAAAGGGTGTTTGAAATGATCACTTCAAACTCAAACTTGTGATGCTAAACATTTGAAGGAAGGTAAAGGGTTGTGTGCATTGATGCTTCTTTATTTGGACTGCCAGTGTTCCAGTTCAGACTAACTTGTGTACACAGTTGATGAGCAGTTGATCTCTTTGACATATTTGTCTTTTAAATTATGCTTTTTCTTTTAAGAAAATTGTAGTTGTTTTACTTTTCCTCTTGTTTAAAACCTGTAATGTGCTAGTTTTTTCATGAAACACAAAATGAGTCATTTTGAAGAATCTTCATACAGCTCTGTTTCATTCAAGGATAGTTTATAGTTTCCACACCTGTCAAGCTCCAAAAAGGACCTTTAAATTATCATAAAAGTAGTCCATATGACCTTTATGCTATATTCCAAGTCTTTTGAAGCCATATGATAACTTTGCGTGAGGAAGATTGAAATGCAAGTCATTTACTGATAAATGTCTTAAATTTCAGTCTGTTGAAAAGCTCTGAAATCTTTCTTAAATATTATTTTGTAATTTGATATATTAATTAAAAAAAATTTAAAAACTATTTTTAATTGAAAATATTTTAACAAAAATGTATGGTATAACTAGTGGTCGACCGATATGTTTTTTTTTAATGGCCTTATTTGGTACTATATTTACTCAATTTCACACAAAACTTTGTAAAAAAAAAAAAAAAAAAGAATCTAAAAAATAATATTGTATTTTAAATGGTAGATAGCAGTTTCTTCTGATTTCTGTTTTGTCATCAAATTTTTGTAATTTATTTGCACATGAAAAAAATACCAAATAGTGAATAAGACATTTACTTACAGCACACGTGAAGTGCTTTTACCTTGAAATTGCACCAGAGAATATTTAGCAGAGACGGGCCACTTCTATTAAAATGAATGGGAAAATTAGAATGCCCAACTGCAGCCAACGGTCAACAGATTTGATAGGAAGTCCCGCCTTACAGGTAAAAGAGCCAATCACCTTTTAGATACAGACAGCGCCTGTCAATCAACTCGAGAATGTGCATGCGCATATAAAAGCTGTGGAAGTTATTTTGGCGTAATCTGAGGTAAAGAATCACCATTTATGATACCAGTGTTGTCAGATTTTACTGCTGATTTGAAATATGTTCTTTGATCGTAATCTTGACCAACCGTTTTGGAGATTTCGGTCATTCCCCATTCAAGTATATAAGAGCTGCACTGTCATGACTGGAAATAGCCTCTCGAGAGCATTCCAAACATTGCCGACAGTGAACTGACTTGCTAGAAAGACTTTGGTTGCGCTCACGCGCTTGTGCGGATCCAGTGAGCAGAAAGCAATCTCCTGACAGTTAAAACAGCCTGGATTGACCATCATGATTTTGTAAATCAGAGGAACTTTTGATCCTGATAATGAAGTTTTGATTCTGGTTGATAGAATACGCGCTTTAGAGGAAGATATTAGATGAGCCCTCTACGGGAAGAAAATGCTGGATTTTCGTGAGGTTCGTGCATTACATCTGTTTAAACGAGATATCTGCATATCTGCAAACGGTATATAATAGAAGCTTTATTGATATTTTCCTTTTATCATTATAAAAGAAAGTTAAAAGTGACAGGGAACTGCTGAGGAAAGGCTGATAGAATATGTGCTTTAGAGGTAAATAATTGAGTGCTCCACAGGATGCTGGATCTGCTGAAGTTGTGTGAGGTTGGTTTATTACATCTGTTTAAATGAGATACAAAATACATTTGGACGAAATTAAATGTGGACGAAATACATTCATCTCAGTGGGAATCCAAGCGATCAGAATTTTGCCTAATAGAATTCCAGTGGCGAAGAAATTTCCCTCCGCAAATTTCACATGGGTTTCAACTTTGGCGAACTTTGACACAAGAATTTGCATCATTGACCGATAGGAAATTGCTTGGTTTGGCAGTGACCCCTGTGTGTGCTGTGCTTTGTACATAGCTACACTGAATATTTACAATGGATGAGGAAATAATAATAAACTGGGTGGAAAAGAGCTGTCATTGTACTTCTATTTTCCTTCTTTTTACACACTTCCCAGCTTTTACTGTGCAAATGCACTGGTTTTATTTAGTGCATCAATTAAGTTTTGCCACATGCTTATAAAGTGGTTTAAGGTAGTGCGTTTTGTTATGCGTATGTTGACGTGAAATAGATCAGACATGTGCTTGAACATTCTTCATGTCTAATATATATTAATTTCTGTGTCATTTCTTCAGTCCTCATAAATGAGCTGTCATTGTGAAGCATTGGGCTGTACAGAGAGCTCATTTAGTCCTTCATGCGCTGGTAATGACCGCTCAATTAATGTAGTTCATCACAGGGGACTCCTGACACTTCACCATACGGGGGGGTCAATATCAACACACATAAGAGAACAATGGCAAACTAATGTAGAACTGTCTTTTTACACAAAATAAAGGTAGCCTAAAACTGAAAAAGAGCATTATGTCTGTTTTTCCTTTTTTTTTTTTTTTTATCCTCCCATTAAATGAGGGCAAAATTTGCCTTCCTTATCCTGCACACAGGAGCCAGATACTTCAGAATCAGAATGAGCTTTATTGCCAAGTATGCTTACACATACAAGGAATTTGTCTTGGTGACAGGAGCTTCCAGTACACAACAATACAAAACAGCAACAAGACTTTTAAAAAAAATTATTAAAAATTGAATAAAAAAAATAAGTATATATAGAATACACAATATATATATATATATACACACACACACACATATATATACACACACACATACATACATACATATATATATATATATATATATATATATATATATATATATATATATATATACACACACACACAGTTGCAATCAAAATTATTCAACCCCCTGACCAGCAATACATTCTGGTGATGTGAATTAAAACACATGAGGAATGTGTTCCGTGTCTGAGACCGTCAATCCGTGCATCTTATCACGTGGCTTGTTGAGAGCGTTACCGTGGAGACCTAGCGCATATGGAGGCCCACGCTATTCTCCGCGGCATCCACATACAACTCACCACGTGGCCCGCAGAGAGCGACAACTACATTATAGCGACCACGAGGATGTTACCCCATGTGACTCTACCCTCCCTAGCAACTGGGCCAATTTGGTTGCTTAGGAGACCTGGCTGGAGTCACTCGGCACGCCCTGGATTCGAACTCGCGACTCCAGGGTACGGATATATTAACATTTTTGAACAAACCGTTTTTGCAGCGTATAAATATTCTTTTTGGACTGGGGTGAAGTTTTGAGTTCTGAAAGACATACATGTATTCGTGGCACTTCAAGATCAATGAAAATCGGAGTACTAATAATATGACCCCTTTTACATCTTGCACTTGTGTATGTTTGCAGGTACTCTCACCTCGTCCCCTCCCTGCAGATGATGCAGTTCTCTGCGGCGGCAGGTTTGAGTCGCCTGCTCATTATTCTGGGCGTTTTGCAACCTGTCATTCAGGGAGACGACATCTCGGAGGAACTGCTACAGCGGCAGGTCAGTGTACCACTGCACCTGACTCAAATCTCTGAAAACCAACTTAAGTGTAGTAGTAGTGTATTGTATGCTGTTTACAGACATTGACCATACACAGTGTAGTTTTCCAAAACTGCATGAAAAACATGACCACGTTTCCCTTGGTCATTTAATTCCCCCCATAGCAAGTTATCTGTTTAATTTTGGAATGTTTGAAATGTGATGATGTCACTGCCTGATTCCAGTCTTCTACAACATGGCCACTTGGTGGTGCTGTTGCATAAATTACAGTTGTTTCTATGAGCCATTTGACATGGTTGTCTAGAAAACAACAGAAACAGTTTAATGATCAGTTGTCTAAAATGAACAACTGTCCTTGACGGATGTGACAGAAACTGCCGTGGATCCTGTTTTTTTTTTAAACGAGTCACGATGCAAATCAGTCACTCACAGTCAAGGTACGAGTGCACTCTCTGCGCTCCAGCTCCACCCAATTTCATGCAAGTTAACATGCGGCCACGAATATGCAAAACATTTTTTAGAATTTTGAATGGCCCCTTCCCCTCAAAAAGCGACAGATTCCCATTTACAACATGAATCGAAGGTTGTCCGCAGGAATGGAAGAGTTAATTAAGGAGGAATGTTTTGCCTTCATAAGATGGTTGAAATAATTAATGCACAAGAGGAAGTTAGTGATGAGTGACTGTGCACAGGTGCAATTCCTTTCTTTAGTTCATACAGTAAATGCCCATCCTTTCACTCTATCTGCATAAAAACAGACACTGTTTTTAAGACCCCTGTCTCATTTGTTTGGGAAAGATTAGAAGCATAAAACAGAAGCAATACGTTTCTTTGTAACGGTAGATTTAGACAAAACAAAATAAGCGGGCTAAGTCTTTAAAATATCTGCGTGTTCGCTAGAGACAAAAACAACTTTGCGTGCGTGGTTGGCGTAAATGCAGTATCAAGTTTTGCTCATGTTAACTCAGCAAATAATGCATGTTTAACGGAATAAAGAAGAAGGTGCTGTCAGTGCTTACACTGCATTCACATCAGACTTCTTTACACACGAAAGCAGGCAATCGAATAGTAATTGTAGGCTACTTGGAGCTTTTATGTTTAAGAGGGAAGAATTGTGGCCCTCTCGACATTTAATTTGACTGCTCTGTGTCTTTGAAACAGAGGATTGTTCTCTGTGAGAGGGGCTGCTCCACTTCATAGTATTGACTCAAGTGTTGCCTTGAAGCTTTTCAAAAGTCACCAAATGAGTTTTACATCTGAATGTCTATTCCAGTGACTAATGGTAGACAGATACAGTATGTGGTTTTAATTGTCGACAACGATATCTAGAGAGCAGGGGGACCACAATAATGCTGATATATAGTGGCCCCAAAACACCTGAGGGGAACTGACTTCATACATCCACTAAAAATCCACTAAATCACATAAATAAAAATCAAATTAAAACCAGTTGGTTAAAATTAATTTTAAAAATGTGAGAAAAGTTAAGTTAGTTCTTAGAAAAGGCCTAGCAGTTTCCTCCAGCAATTTAAAGGATATTTTGTTATCTAATGCAATGCAATTATTGAATTTTTATGAGTTGCCCAAATAATTTCTGGGGATGCTATATATACTATACAATTAAAGGATAGCAAATAAGCTAAATTGTTGAATTTAAATTACTCAATTTACACAGTATTTATTTACGTAGAATTCTCTAAAAATATTTGAAAACCAAGGCAGTAGATATATTTTTGAACTGATACGATGTGGAATGTTTATGTGCTAATCAGATACAGTTTTTGTCAAAATGCCAAACGTAAAATATTAAATAGTAGTAATATCAAAATGGCCAAAAATCTGCCGATTAATTAATATCTGCTATCCTTACTACTGTCAGAGCAATATGTCACTGTGAAAAAATTATTTTCAGTAAAAATATCTCAAATATATCATCCTTAAAACAAAGATACATTGATATAAGAAGCAAAATGACATAAGCGCTACACTGAAAAATAATATCTAGTAAGATTTAATGATATTCAATTAAATAAAATCTACTTTATGACAAAATATTGAAGTGTGAGTAAATTTAACTTAAACACATCAATTAATACAGTAACTTTTATTTACAAATTTGATGTACAAGTTACTTAAATATACTGCACTTTATTAAAAAAAAATGTTTTGAACTTTCCTTATCAACAAATGATTATTCATGTAGCACGACATACGAAAGCCTTTCACAGGGAATCTTCATGCTTGCAATTTTTTGCATTTTTAATCACTTTGTTTGGCAGTTTAACATTGTGACTTCTGGCTGAGGACAGGTTAAGTTACATGTGCTTCCAAGAATGGAGCATGCATTTAAAAAAAAAAAAAAAAATCTAATGAAATCATTTAAAAATATAAGTTATAAATGCCCTGAGTATACACATTTCCTTTAGATTGAACTTTTTCAGTATTTTTATTATTATTAATTTCTTGATGTTAACATAGAGGACTTTTGTTTGTAGCACATGTTTTGTCCCTTATCTCAAGAATCAGTGAAGTATGGCAAGGCTTACTGCTGTAGAATTGATTCATGATAACACATTGTGAAGCAAATGTATTTTTATTTTTTCCTCATTTGCCAATGGGGTTATAAAAATAAGCTTGATTCAAAGGGAATACAAGTTTATTTGTCTTACCACATTTTAAGCATTAATCTCAGGACATTTGATTATGGACAAGTCTTAATATCTTACGTCATTTTGCTTTTCAAGTAAATTGATCTTGTTTTACGTATTTTTACTGTACAACAAGACAGGCTAACTTGTTGTCTTGCAATGTGAATGTTATTAGAAATAAATATCTGTTCCGAATTTCTCTTCTTTCAGAAATATCTGTTATGTAATCCTGCTCACCAGAGTGCTGCAGTCGACGAACATTTCTTTCTTAACGAGAGCGCATCTCAAGTCAGGTAAAACATTATTTTTAGTGATAATGAAACTTTGATAAGTGGCTATGTTTATCAAAATGCATTTAGACACTTTTATTCTTTTTTTATTTATTATCTTATTTCTTATCTGTGTTTCTATGTATTCTATTCTTTTTTCTTACTCTGCCTTATTTTCTTTTCTTGGGATCTCCTTCAATATGTATGTATGTGAACCTTTATGTATATAATGTATATATACAGTATATAGTGTGATACAGTATAAATGTGTCTTCTGTAAAGCACTTCGTGAGCACATTTGTTTTAAAAGGTGCTATATAAATCATTTTTATTTAAGACATTTAAAAATGTATGAATGTAATTTCATTAGCAAAATATCAAAGCAAGTGGCATTTGTATGAGAGAAAGTTAGCACTAAACACTTTGCAAACAAAACATTTAATTAAAAGATTTTTGTTTTTTTTAGATTTGAAATGATAAAACAATAGATATTGTTCTGGTTGTCAAACGTTAGTGGAACATGTACTAATGTAATGAACTGCACCTGCTAGAGCACCTGTGTGAACTTAAGAGGAACTGACTTTATACATCCACTAAAAATGGCCTTGACAACAATGTCAAAGTTGGTACTGATTAAAATGTCTTGCATCATTCGTTTGCAGACTTGCTTTGATATTTTGTTATCTAATGCAATGATATTCAGACATCTTGTTGTACTATGCCTTAAGTGCCCAAATACTTTTTATGGCAACTGTACATCATATGCAGGGGTTTATGGTGTCAGAAGTTTGACTGAACTGTGTCTCTGTTTGAATGTCCTTGACTTTTCAGGGAGATCTCGAGATATAAGCCTCTCTCTAGCAAGACATCAGTGCATGTGATCACTGGAGAATTGTATGATGAACAACTTCCAGCTGATCTCAACCAAGTGAGTGGCTTTCACATTCTTACTTCTAAACTTAGTTTTAATGTTTCAGTGAAATATTTTTCTGAACATCTAATTAACTTCTCTTATCATCAGGTAATTGCTGAACTTCAGAGTAATGTTTTGGAGCAGTCTTATCCCCGTGCCAATCACATTAAAATTCGTGGGGCGGATCGTCACATGATCTATAAAAATCCATCGTCATTTATAAAACATCTGCTCAAGCTTGTGTCACAAAAGCAGTCCAACCAACAGAGACAGTAAGGTGCTTCAAGAAATGTGACCTAACCGCAGGACAAATGAATTCAATAAAAGTTATGTTTTTACAGCTGTAATGTATGTTCTTTGATGCAAGAAGCCAGTAATATGTCCCTGATTACTGAGGAAACAGAGAAATAGTTTGTTTGTGGTGTACACAGTACATTTTGGTTAACGAGTGAAAACGAACCATCTCAATGCATCAGAGTCAGTTGTATGCTTTGTACGTCAGAAGGTCTTATTTTTTTTACAATTTTACAATTATCTTTCAAAAGCATGTCTAGGTTATATGTCACCCCAAAAACCAAAAGAATGAAAAAAAATATAAAGAAAATAAAAATAAAAATTTTAGAATGAAAATGAAACTTATTTTTAAGATCATTAACTTTTTGTGAATTAACATTATTTTCATGACAATTAAGCCTATTTCATCCTAAATTGTCTTTACTGTAATGTGTAAAGTAATGTTGTATTATTTAAATTATGAAGTAATTATGTTGTATTGGTTGTAATTAAATTAACAAAAATAAGCTGGAAAAAATAGGTCCTAAAATAGGCTTTATGTTCTTATATATATATATATATATATATATATATATATATATATATATATTACTGATCAGCCACAACATTAAAACCAGCTGCCTAATATTGTGTAGGTCCCCCTCGTGCCACCAAAAAAAGCGCCAACTCGCATCTCAGAATAGCATTACTCAATACTCAGACCAGCCCATCTGGCACCAACAATCATGCCACGCTCCAAAGCACTGCGATCAAATCAGCAGAAAAGGGTCAGGAGCTTCAGTTAATGTTCACATCAACCATCATAATGGGGACATTCTTTTTATCTCAGTGATTTAATTGTCAATTAAAAGTGAAACAATCTGTCTGTAAACAATTGTTGGACAAATTACTTGTGTCATGCACAAAGTAGATGTCCTAAACGACTTGCCAAAACTATAGTTTGCTAACATGAAATCTGTGGATTGGTAAAAAAATGAGTTTTAATGACTTCAACAAGCAAAGTGTATGTAAACTTCTGACTTCAACTGTGTATATATACAGTACTGTGCAAAAGTTTTAGGCACTTGGGAAAAATGTTGCATAGCGAGAATGTCTTTAAAAATAATGCTATAAATAGTTTTCATTTATCAGTTACCGTCATACAAAGCCGAGTAAACATAAAAAAGCTAAATCAATATTTAGCGTGTCCACCTTTGCCTTCAAAACAGCACCAATTCTCCTAGGTACACCTGGACACAGTTTTTCTTGGTTGTTGGCAGATAGGATGTTCCAAGCTTCTTGAAGAATTCGCCACAGTTCTTTTATCTATTTCGGCTGTCTCAATTGCTTCTGTCTCTTCTTGTAATCCCAGACTGACTCATTATTCAGTGGGGGGCTCTTTGGGACCATGCCATCTGTTGCAGGGCTCCCTGTTCTTCTATTCTATTTGCAAAAGATATGTTTGGGAGTCTAAAATGTATATTACCTATTGACACACTAAAGCTGAAAATATAAATAACCAACTTAAGACAAATGTTTTTGTGAAGCATCTTATGTGCCTAAGACTTTTGCACAGTACTGTATGTATAATATATATATATATTATTATTTTATTTTTTTTTTCTGATTTATGGGGTGAAATACGACCTGAATTTGTGATTCACCGAGAAAGAAGACAATAACAATCATTTATTTATCCTGAGGATTGAAGTTTAATTGACACAACATCAAAATAAAAATTTCCAACAGATCCGGAATTTTATTCCATCCATATACATGCATAGCAACAACATTTTTAAGAAATAGTTTTCTTACATAAGGACATTGGAATGATTTTTTTTAAATTTTTTTTTTTTTTTTCAGTATTCCCTCGTCCCATCCCACTCATTAATAATCACCACCAATAAACCTGCCTTTTGTACAGTTTTTTCATCCTATGGGTAAGAAAAAGCTGCTGTCTTCCCCCTTTTATAATACTGCTTTCCTACCTACCTTTTTTCCATATTTTTTTTTATTTTTTATATAAAGTATTGCGCTGAGCAAATTTTTAAAAAGGGAGAACAAGGTGTATCAGCAAACATAAACACAAGTACTATACAAGAATGCTGCCATCCTCATTTAAACACCCAATTCTGAGTCGAAGAAAAGACACTGAGACAAACAGCAACATATATACTGTATGCAAAGCCATGTGTATATGCCAAAATATGAGCTGCAGTGTTGTGCCTGGTTATCCCTTCGAACAGTTTTAAGGCTGAAGTCAGGAGTATCAAACTGCAAGTGACATTTTGGCATATACAAAAAAAACTGTACCAGCAAATAAGAATACACAAGTGCTCTAGTAGCTAATGTTGGGTCTAAAACGCATTTCAGTTTTGTGCCTATTGTCTCCTTGAACCTAACGAACAATGTAAACAATATGTCTGCTACACAAGAATGACTATACATTAACATTACAAACAACTCTGATATAAACTTTCTTTGAATTTAAATTAAGAGCACTACTCCTATTAATACTGATTGTAAAATAAATAAAATGTGAAAATGGCACCAATATTACACTTGAATTTTTTTTCTTCATCATTTTGCATTAAGTCTTAGTCAAATAAAGAAAAAAGTAGCTTCTCTTGATTGTCCACAAGCAGCATATAAAACTGCATGATGCACTATTTCAGACACGACCGTTTACCCCAAAAAAGAGAGGGAAGGAACGAGAGGAGACGAACGTCATTTCATTTCACATGCTCTGCGGCATGTGACGAGCAGTAAAACTTCTTGTGCGTGATAAAGTTTGACAAGTTATTGAACTGGATGTCACAAAGGCGGCAGTACTTGCCAGTGCCTGCAGGCTGCGCCGACCCGTTTATGCCTTTGCTGACAGGTGCTGATTCTTCCATGGGTGATTTAGAAGTAGGCGATACATTCTCATTAGGGTCAGGAGGGTTCTCTGTGCCCCATGTTGGGGAATTTTGCTCATCTGGTGATGTGGTGTTGTGAGGTTGATTCTCTTGCTGGGGCGTCGCTGTTGTCTGGCACTCCTCATTAAGTCCGCCATTAACGATCACCATGCCCCTGTTTTTGGGTAGCAGGGGCAGTGGCTCCTTGCCAGGATGGGGACAGCCATTAGTTGCAGGTTGTTCTGTGCCTGGCTCACCTGCGCCATTACTGCTTTGCTCCTGCTCGGCTGTGTCGCCCTGCATAACGAGACTCCCTGACATGTAGTCACTGCTCTTGATCCCGAAATATGGTGATATTTGCTCGGTACCTTTAACCTTCTTTATTGCTCCTGGATAGAGACAGTGTGGCAAAAACATGTTCTTGTTCTCATCTTTTGAGGTCATGAGCTGTGATTCATTGAAAGCTTTCAGATCTGGCACCGCCAGACCAAGGTGTGGTGGAAACAGTCCTCCATTTTGTATCAGCTTGTTGCCACCATTTTTCTCACATTTCACAGAACTCTTGTCAAAGATGTCATCAGAATTATTGCCTTCACTCTTCATGGTCGGGAACATCGGCTGCTCCAGAGTGCCAATCTCACTGTGCTGAGCAGTTGAGATGGGGCAAAAGTTCTGTTTGTGGGCTAGGTAGTTCTCCACTTTGTTAAAACTTATCTTGCACACGGTACATTCATGATAGTCCAAGAGTCTTTTGGGGGAGTTGCACGACTTGTCCTGGTGAGGTGAGCACTTTTTGCTGAGGTCTATTGGTGCATCTAGTTCTTGTGGGTCTGCAATGGTATTACTTTTGGGGGCAAGGATGGGTTTAGAGACAGCAAGGGAAACATCTAAATGTTTAGGGACAAGGCCTGAAAAGATGTCACATCGAGGATGGAAGCGGTCGGCTAGACTTTCCACAGTCTCCTGGGACGTACAAGGGTTTCCTAGAGTAGGCATACCCAAGAATCCGGGTTGTGGACCTATGGCCTGCCTTTGATCTTGGTCAGGAAGACACATTTCGTACATCTTCCTCCGCTTGCGTGTTCTCATCGTCCGCTGCATGGCAGGTACCTTAGCAGACATACGTTTCATGGGTGGGTCATGGCGAGTGGCGCAGTAGTACTGCTTGTGCACCATGTACGTTTCGTGCCGACTAAAGGTGATATTGCATGCCTCACAGGTAGTCTTGTTCGGGTCGTTTTCACACTCCACCAAAGCCGTGCTTGGACTCTTCACCTCGGGCTGTTTTCCTCCGAGTCTTTCTTCAACACCTGTTGGTGTAGTAACCTTTTTTACCTGCCCAGTAAGGTCTTTCTCCGGCACTTTCCCACCTGCGTTCATAATATCCAAAACAGACGAATTCAAGCATGCTGTTGTCACAAGATGACTGTCGGTCTCAGATGGGAGGCATCCTGGGAGCATTCCGACTGAACTATGGCCACTGTTGGGACTTATGGCATCAGAAACCTTGTCTGGGACACTCGAGAAATCTGGGGACTTTGCCATATGCTGCCAGCGACTGGTACAATAGTGCTTCTTGTGAACCAAGTAGTTATCAAGATTATTGAAGGTGATGTTGCATTCAAAACAAGTCGCCCCTTTGGGCATTAGAGGACTGTAGATAACAGGTGGGTAGCTGTTTCCTCCATGGCGTAGCCTACGATGCACCAGCTCTGACATTTTTGCTAAGATCTCGGATGCTTGCGGTACCACCGAAATATCCTGAGAGAATGCAAACTGCGATAAGAATGGACCCATGGGAAAGGATGGGCCCATATTGTGCTGGACAGGAGAGGAGGCTAGACGTGGACTCGAGGGTTCTGATTTGATTCTTGTGTATGAGAAACTAGCCTTGCTGCCTGGGTGAATTTCCCCCTTCTGCAGTCCAAGAGCAGGTTTTTTCTCGGGTCGTTCAAGCTCTCCATCAGGACTGTTGGCCTTGTTGGGCGTGCTCTTGGGACTTTGCATGACCACATCCTTTCTGGCTGATAGTTCCGCTCGTGCCGCCTGCAGAGCTTCCTCTCCTGCTTTTGGGGAGTTCTCACTGTCGCTCTCCTTGAGAATTTTCCCAGAGTGGCTGTGTAAGTCTTGATGCTGCAGCAGCTCCCTGTGGTTCTGGAAGCTGATGTGGCAGTGATTGCATCTGAAGGCTGCCTGTGACAGGTGTGAGAGGATGTGGTGCTGGAATGTAAGAAGCGAATCTGCTGTGAAGTTACAGATTGTGCATTTTAAGCTGGTGCCAGGGGGAAGAGATTCCTCCATTTTTACAGCTGTGAGAAAGATAAAAGGCAGTTTTGTTAATCGTGCACTTCTAATGTTAACAACAATCATTGCAGAATTGTGTTGTGTCTAGCTGCGTGTGTATCTGTGTGTGTATTTCTTTTCCACTGATGCTGCATTAACACAATACACAGTAAACTGGGATCTGATTTTTCGGATTACTAGATGTGTACATTTCAAGAACACAATGGTACACCTGGTGACATGTGACCTAAATCATCACATTCAAAGTTCAGTTCACTAAAAAACAAATCTTTTGTCATCACTTAATCACCCTCATTCTATATGACTTTATTTCTTCTGTAGAACACAATAGCAGTTATGAATAGCAAAATGTATAAGCTGCTCTTTTCCATACAATGGTGACCATGGCTGTCAAGCAAGATTCTCAAGGCAGGATTTCAGTAACAAATTAAATTTCTGTTCCTCACACAAAGCTATCATTTGATTGATAGTGTCCTAACCAGATGTGATGTGACGCCACGATACAGAGTTTTTGTCGTAACCACTCGCGACATATGACAGGGCTTTCTATTTTTGAAATGGTTTCTATTTCTTCAATGTCACAACGGCCAGCGCAGTCAACAAATGGGTTCAGAACAACTTGATTTTGGCCCAGGGTGTCACACACCTACCGAATGTTGTGTCTCGCTCTCTTCAGCCGGAGCTCTGTCACACACACACACACACAGACGGGCTCAGAATGGCAGTAAGGAGACAAACCGGCTCATTCTGACTTTCTCTCCGCTTCCCTGTCATGTGGAGATCGCCGAAATAACAACAGGAGTACCGCTTGAACATAAACAATCATAACAGACTGAATAAGGATGTGATTCATGAAGTAACTTTTGCACTGTGAATGTGTGTGATTGTGTATTTATTTTCTCGTGGTTTGCCATAGAAAGCGTATGCACATATGGAGCTTCAGTGAGAAAATGAGTTGCGTTCAATAAACATTCTGTTCTGCCTGTGTTGCTCTGTTTTCTATATTTTATTGACATTTATCCCAATTTTAGTGCATTAATATCTGGTATGGACAGACAGATTGCGTGTCGCTGGAATCTTATTGTGTCTCGTCACGTCTGGTTAGGACAAGGTGCGAGTCTTGTGGTAAACTTTGTTTTTGTTTGTCATTTCTGGAGCTTGACAGCCCCTGGTCCTTATCCATTTTCATTAAATGTATTCTCTTTAAGTGTTACACAGAAGAAAGTCATATGGGTTTAGAAGGACACGAGGGTGAGTAAATGATGACAATTTTCATTTTGGGGTGAACTATTCCTTTTAAATAGTGAATTATTTCAATTAAATGCTTAATGTACGTTGTTTGAGAGTTTTAGCATTTTACTTTTTCTTTTACTGTCAAAATTTATGATACCAGCATAGTCTATACTCACTGCTGTGTGAACTCAGGTGCATTTCCAGAGCACGAGGGTTGCTAAAGCTCTTGTTGCATTGTGGGAAAGGGCAGATACTGGGAGTTTGGTAAGCACTGGCTTCAGTCTCTTCATGGACCTTATCGGGTTCCCTCTGCCGCCCACTGCAGTAATACATCAGGTGGGCCTGAAGGTTTCTCTCACTTCTGTACCATATCCCACATGCTTTACAGGGGAAGATGTCCTCTGAAAGACAAAGACAAGCAAGTGGATGTTTAAATACATTCTCCTATCCAATTTTAATAAGCAGAGAAGACCTTAGTGAGGTTAGAAGCCATATTTAATTTGATTTTTGGTGCCAAATTATTAAACCAAAAAAATGTACCCAAGAAATACCATAAAACATAAAATAAAAAAGACTACCTAGAACCTAAAGACATTATTAACTATTAATCAGGCTGTACTCATACCCCTCGTTTTATTTTATTTTTATTCATGCCATTTGTAGGTTGACTTCCTAAAGAATGTAAACACTGCTGCAAGGCAATTTCACGACATCACTCTAGTTCTTTAAGCAATGATTTGAATTGAACTGTAGTTGTTAGGCAGAATGTTGGCCTCGGTCACCATTCACTTACATTGTAAAAAAAAAAAAAAAAAAAAAAGATGCAATGAAAGTGAATGGAAACTGAGTCTAACATTGCACCTAACATCTCATTTTGTGTTCAACGGTGGAAAGAAGGTCATACAGGCTTGTAACACCTTGAGGATTAAAAATGATGTCAACATTTTCATTTTTGTGTAAACTATCACTTTAAATACGAATTCTGGTGATTGTTCTGATGTTGCATGGCAACAGAGATGATTCCAGTTGGTTTATGCCCTTTCCTCAAGGGCAAATGAAAACATTGCACCATCTGCTAGCAGCATCCTCTGTCAAGCTGAACTCTAGACCGCACTTATCAAGTCAACAAAGTATTTGCAAATGGCTTGAATTTTGCAATTACAAGGCTGGTCAGAGTCCAGGCATGTTTACTGTACCTCTAATCTAAAGGGCAGCTCATCGTATCCCTCCAGCAGAGATTAATCTCTTTGTAACATGTACTGTATATTCTGTTTTTGGTATCGTAGGTGTATGTGCAATATTTCTGAACTGGCTCAGACTATTGGTTGGAGTGCTCGACAGTAGAGCCGCAGGAACAGGTGAGAGCCCATATGCAGCAACGTTGCAGCCAAGTTTTATGGGAAGACTGGATATAGTTGTATACGCACATCTAGAAAAACGCAGGTGCACAGCTACAAGTTCAAGTTCATAGGAATGAGTAGAGATGCTGGCACACTGCTAAACTGGAAAGTTTAGCAGTGCGCCAGTGACTCTACTCATTCCTAAAACTGGACTGTACGGCTACATTGTGAAAGTATGTTGACAGTTATTAGTCTTGATATGCTGCATACATGTCTTTGTTACCTTTGGACAAGTATTGTGTTTAAGTGCAAATGGGGCTTACTGTTGACTATAGCTGTGGGTAATATGGAGGCCATTGCAGCTTGCTGGGGCAGAAGTTGGATGGTGTCCAGAAGCCTTGCTGGATACATGCCCTCACCGAGAGACATGTGATTGACTGCCTGCAATCGAGAGTCAAAGTCCACTGCAAACGGCACCAGCTCCTCGCCTTCCATTATGTTCTTGGTGGTGGTACACCACAGTTGGCCACCTGTGCGAGAGAAAAAACAAAAACATATTACTTCAGCATTTAGCCTTTTTTTGTCAAAATGTATTGCAGTTATGTTCTGATAGGGTAGTGAACAGCAGGGAAAAAAACAATGCTTAATGCAAATCATAAAGTGCATAGTTGTGGGGTAAAACGCTTCCCATATCTTTTGGTTTTTTATGTCAAAGGCTGTGTGTCCAATCAAACCCTACATTATTTACACTTAAGTTCTTTGTTAGAAAATTGATAATTTTCCTATTCAGCCTATGTCAGTATTATAATTGTGCATATTGTTGGGCATATTCAGTTCATGGCAATGATAATCTGTTTTATGTTTGTATGGCTTAGGTTATACTTTGTTTCTGCATGCTATTCTGTCTCAGGCACGCTCGAGCGCTGAGCATTTCAAAGTATACCCTTGGCTCTGAATATGACTGCGAAGTTGAAACAATCCATTTGATCATTTTTGATGACCGTTGGTTTAACTTCAGAAAACATAACAGTGCAAAGTGTTTATTAATAAATATGAGTTAAGAGCATTAATTATTAATTTGTATTTAATACAGTAAATTGTGTTGCTCTTAAATGGACTCTATAGCTATAAGGTCTACTGTACATCTAAAAGTTGGAATTTAGATCAAACTGTTCACATAGGAATTTTCAATAAACTCATTTTGGAAAACAGAAAAGACAGTGGTGAAAAAAAGGAGGGAGGGAAGTCAGAGGCAGGGTTTATGCTCAGATAGCATTTATCTTCGTGCACGGCAGGATTTCAACCGCACTTAATTTCCCATTCAAGAGATTAAAGTTTTTAATATGACTATTTACCAAAAATCTGGCTTCCGAGATAACAACAAACGATGATATGCCGGTGCTAAGTGGCAGAATTGGGACATTGTTTCAGAAGAGAAGCTGGACAATTAATTAAAGCTCTCTGTTAGCTCTCTGTTAGAGATGTGCAAACACACTGATGGTGCTTCAGAGAACAAGATGAGCTGTAATTCCAGACCAGCTGTTTTCCAGGAAGGAAAGGGTGTTGATGAGAGGTAGGAAGAGAGACAAAAGGGAATGCTAAAGGGATAATTTACCCAAAATGAAAATTCTGCAGAAATTCATTTACTCATGACGTACAAAATCTAAACTTTCTGTCTTATGCGGAACACAAAAGAAAATGTTTCACTGAATATCACGGGCTGTCTTTTCAATATAATGGCAGTTGATAGTGTCTCACTTTAAAACTTTTAAAAGGGCCCAAATATATCATAATAGTTTTGTTGGTGTAATCTAATGTATTCAGGTTGATTCAGTGATGTTAAATATATATATATTTTTTAATTTGAATCAAACCAGTTAATGTAGATGTTACCACATGAAGCACATTTTAGGTTAAACAATTTTTTTCAAGATTTTCACAGAAAAATTACATAACGTCATATGTGACAGAATACATTTTTTTTTTTTTTTTTTTTGTGTGAAGCATTCCTTTAATTTGTTTAAAATTGGTATCCCCAGAACAAATATGATAAAAAAGTATTCTCATCTGCCCTAGCTCAATGTCTGATATCTGAACAGATGAAACGGTTGATCTGGTTCACAATACCAGTCTGATCGTTATTTCTCTCAAGAACTCTAATAAACTAGCCAAGGAAGGCTTGGATAGATGTCAAGATTTCAGTGAATTACTACTAAAATTTCAGTCTGTTTCTAAGTATGACTTGGAGTAAAGACTTGGAATAAACCACTTGAGTCATATAGTCCACTTTCATATGCCACTTTTGTGACGCTTTTCCAGTTCCCATTCATTGTAAATGCACGGAAATCACAGTCTTCAAAACTTCTCATTTTGTCTTCCACCAACGTAATCTCATGAGAATTCGTATGTATTCCTACATAAAGTTTGGTTCAAGAAAACGTACATTCTCTTACGTTTGCATAGACAATGAAGCGTACAATACTGACGTCTTGACTGCATCTAAACGTCATCATTTTACGCATTAACACCTATAGAAATGTACAAATGTTTATGTGCACTGTTTGAATTGATTAATATAGAATAATTCATAGGATTAATCAGTTAATTACATTTAATTTATAATCAATGAGATTAGTTAAATGCCATCACATTTATTTAATGCAGTTAACATTATATTATGACATTTTTCTTTTCTCCCCAATTTGGAATGCCCAATTCCCAATGCGCTCATAGTCCTCGTGGTGGTGTAGTGACTCGCCTCAATCCGGGTGGTGGAGGACAAATCTCAGTTGCCTCCGCGTCTGAGACCGTCAATCCGCGCATCTTATCACGTGACTTGTTGAGCGCGTTACTGCGGAGACATAGAGGCTTCACGCTATTCTCCGCCACACGAGAGTGAAAACCACACATTATAGCGACCACGAGGAGGTTACCCCATGTGACTCTACCCTCCCTAGCAACTAGGCCAGTTTGGTTGCTTAGGAGACCTGGCTGGAGTCACTCAGCACACCCTGGATTCAAACTCGCGACTCCATGGGTGGTAGTCAGCGTCTTTACTCACTGAGCTACCCAGGCCCCATATTATAACATTTCAAAGGTTTCATTCAGGTCTGTGTGATTTCTGCTGCCCTATTCAACATTTTTAAAGGATTATAGCACTTTAACCAAGACTAAACTTTAAAATGTTAAAATCAGTAAAAACTCTGTAATTGTTTAATCATTTAATAAGCATTTAATTGTATTTTTGTTTGCAATGAAACACAAAAGGAGTTTTCAGAATAGAAAATAAACCACAAAAAGCACCATAAAATAATAATAAAATTCATCCATAAATTTGTTAGCTATAATCCAAATCTTCAGACTGCTTTCTGTGAAGAACAGACCCAAATTCATGCCTTTTATTAAACAATGTCCATCTCCATTCGCCATAGCACCTGCGTGCCCGCTGTAACTGTCAACCTACGTTGGTTGGTTTGGTTTTCAAAATGAAAAAATTGTCGCATCAAAAAACATAACCAGCGGTTTTACGGCAGTGATGCTGAATGCTCATTGGTTCTCATGTACCTCGTGACCATTTGCGACATGCTGTATTCTGCGATGTATATGTTTGAATGAGATATTACAGCGCTGTTATATGCCATCAGGGAGCACATCAGATGCAGCGCATTACCCTTTGGACTACTTTTGTACTGAATTTTGCAATTTTTCTGAATACAATTTTGTGATTACATTTATCTGCTTGTTACATGTTTTATATGCTTAATAAATTGTTATGGTTAGGTTCAGGAGTAGGTGTGGGATTAGCGGCTGTAAATATATATAAATGAATATATAGTATCAAAAAATGTTGTCACTGTACATGTATCTACTTGTTAAAAGTTTTATATTGTTGAAATGTGGTTATGTTTAGAGGTTGGGGTAGGGATAAGGGATCTAAAATATCTATAAAACAATAAAAATGTACAAATATATTTATAATCGATTCGTGTATTCAAATATACACTGGCGGCCAAAAGTTTGGAACAATGTACAGATTTTGCTGTTCAGGAAGGAAATACTTTAATTCACCATAGTGGCATTCATCTGATCACAAAGTATAGTCAGGACATTACTGATGTAAAAAACAGCACCATCACTATTTGAAAAAAAAAAGTAATTTTTGATCAAATCTAGACAGGCCCCATTTCCAGCAGCCATCACTCCAACACCTTATCCTTGAGTAATCATGCTAAATTGATCATTTGGTATTAGAAAATCACTTGCCATTATATCAAACACTGCTGAAAGCTATTTCGTTCATTAAATGAAGCTTAACGTCTTTGTTTTTGTTACCACAGTGTGCAATAGACTGGCATGTCTTAAGGTCAATATTAGGTCAAAAATGGCAAAAAAGAAACAGCTTTCTCTAGAAACTCATCAGCCAATCATTGTTTTGAGGAATGAAGGCTATACAATGCTTGAAATTGCCAAAAAACTGAAGATTTCATACAAAGGTGTACACTACAGTCTTCAAGGACAGAAAGAGATGTGGAAGGCCAGATGTACAACTAAACAAGAGGATAAGTACATCAGAGTCTCTAGTTTGAGAAATAGACACCTCACATGTCCTCAGCTGACAGCTTCATTGAATTCTACCCGCTCAACACCAGTTTCATGTACAACAGTCAGGACATTAATAATGTGAAAAATTACTATTACAATTAAAAATAAATAAATAATAAAAAAAAACTACTTCTCATCAAAAAATCCTCCACATGCAGCAATGACAGCTTTGCAGATCCTTGGCATTCTAGCTGTCAGTTTGTCCAGATACTCAGGTGACATTTCACCCCACACTTCCTGTAGCACTTGCCATAGATGTGTCTGTCTTGTCGGGCACTTCTCACGCACCTTACAGTCTAGCTGATCCCACAAAAGCTCAATGAGTTTAAGATCCATAACACTCTTTTCCAATTATCTGTTGTCCAATGTCTGTGTTTCTTTGCCCACTCTAACCTTTTCTTTTTGATTTTCTGTTTCAAAAGTGGCTTTTTCTTTGCAATTCTTCCCATAAGGCCTGCAGCCCTGAGTCTTCTCTTTACTATACATTGTGATCAGTTGAATGCCATTTTGGTGAATAAAAGTACCAATTTCTTTCCATTAGAGCAAAATCTGTACATTACTCCAAACATTTGGCCACCAGTGTATTTGTAATGGATTCGTCAATATTTTACATTTCTAAACCTGTAAATATGTAAAAATGTTTACGTTTTAGATGCTTTCTAATGTCCATATTGTACGTTTTAGTGTCTATCCAAACGTACTTTTTAAATGTTACAAATATTAACATACAAATAGCTATGTTATGAATGAGATCAGGCTGCTTCCACAGAAGAAAAAAAAGTCATACAAGTTTGGAACAACATTAGAATGAGCAAATGTTGGGATAATTTTTCTTTTTGCGAGAACTATTCCTTTAACAGTGATATCAAAGAATAATCTTTGAAATCTCACCATATGAAACTACTCATTCACTTTAAATATGGTGTTAAGGGCTTTATAGATTTGATGTGATAAAATCAGATCAGATATAAAGTAAATAAGAAAAATAGCTTGCTAATAAACGCACTAACTGTGCGAGCTTCCGTGTGTGTTAGAAATATGCGACTGCTGCCTGAAAGTGACCCTTATCATTGTGCAAATCTTTGTGAGGAGACACACTCCTCAGATGGGCCCTCTTCATCAGCGAGATCCTGTCACACACCACACACTGCCTGGAGAGCTCTCTCATTCCTTATCTCATAATTAAAATAACAAAACTGCCAGTGGAGATCACAACTGTCACCTGCAACAGCAGGAGGGTGCAGGCCGCAACAGCAGGAGGGTGCAGGCCACCCCTGCTCACTCAGGGTACTGTTGCAAGTTTCATGAAGAACTCATTACTTACACAAGAAATGGAGGCAGAACTGTGATGTACTGTACTGAAGTATGCAGGGGACCAAAACTTTTGCTGTGTTGCAGGATGGCCAGTGAGCTGCAGCTTCACTGGGCTGTTTTAACACCTCAAAACATCACTTAAAAAACATCCAGCAATAAGGTGTAATTCCAATTAGACGGATATTAGTGTTGCTGCCATATGAGGCTTTAATGGTTTACACCTAGGTTTGGAAACTGAAAACCGCTTCTTATTCGGAACTGGTTACATTTTTAAATGGTTCCTGAACTTGCATTTTTGCATTGATGAAGACGGAACGGCATTCTTAAATACTATGACAATTCAGCAGCAGGGCTGCCCCTTTTATGAATCTACAGCGCAAATCTCAAAGCACGACTTTTGTAGTTTGATTCCTGCAGGAATGACTCTTATAAGACAGTTATATTTAATCTACAGTGTGAAACATACAGCACAACCAGAGTAGTCTGATTCCTCAACATTTTGTATATACTGCACATTTTGTATTTGATCATCTGGGTATTCTATGCATACTATGAACAGTATATACACTATATACTGCAGCAATAGTAGGAGTAGTATGGTAGCATACTATTCCAAAATGACTGGTTTTTGATACAGTTTTCACTAAACCTTTCCAGGCATGTGTAGTCAAATCAGCTTTTACGCCGAACTGTATGTTAGGAAGCCCTTTACATTGGTTAAGAAACATTTCCAAACGATTCACCCCTCAAAACAAGGTGTTTGCAGGGTCAAAATGTCCACGCTTCGGTCAGATGGAGGCTTCCTGTGTGTGCCATTATGAGTTCACAGCTGTGGCGTGAGAGTGCACGCACAAAGTGTAGCCAGTGCATTGCTGGGTTTCGCCTGCGAGCTGTCGGCTGCATAAGGCCTTTGTGCTGCGGCCAATAGAGTCGCAATGAAGGCTATTGTGTGCTTCCTCCTGCAGTGCACCAGATAAAAGAATAAAGAACTGACATATTCCAAAAACAATGGAGGAATTAAGGATACACAATACACCAGCTGCTTCATTAAAACAATCAAAACCCCGTATCCTGTACATAGTCCAGATAACTTGTAAAAAGGGTTCTTTTCATGCAATCTTGCAGTATAAAAACCACTAGCACATACAGGCTTATCCGCATGGCCCAAACTCCCCCTTTATTTGCACTAATGATGCTTTTAAACACTTACTTAAAGATGTTCACATAAAGGAATTACAGCGTCATGCAATTACATGTGTAAGTCTACTGCCTTTCTAATCAAACATACCAGGATGAGCCTTGCCACGGCGTCCCTTCAAGCCCTGAGCTTTCTAAAGCGGCTAACATTGGGCATTTTGGCGTTTCTTGGCTTTGAGTACTTTTAATGATCACTTTAAAAGATCATTGAAAAATCACCACATTGTAAAACCACAAAACAACCCCCTTTCTACTTCTCTCTTTTTCTCTTTTGTGGGAAAAGCTGACAGAAGGGGTTTGGTAATGAACTGGCCTAAGGACAGCTACTCAAATGTTTGTATGTGTAAACACTGAAAGACTTTAATAGTTTGCAGTAAAATGCATAGTTAAACATATCCGTGTTTGCTTCTCCCATCTGTCTAGACAAATGGCTGTGGTAGAAGCTGTTGCAGCAGCATAGAGCACAAACCCAGCAGCCAAAAAATAATTTGGGGCAAAGAAAAGCAAATGCACCCTTTACATTTTTGTCAATAACGGTGTATTTGTGTAAATGTCATCTTTCCAGACTGATCAAGCAGCTTTACTTTCCATATATAATATTTAATTCACTACATGCAGATCCTTTTTTTTTTTTTTTTTTACCAGCGCAAATACATTAAATGACTGAAGTATTGTACAGAAGCTGCTCATTCCAGTTACATCTGTACAAGATGAACATGTAAAACTAGTATGACTTTCTAGTCTTTTATTATGAGGTACAGGCTAATAAATACATGTAGAACACTATAACTAGCAAAACAGAGGAATTCTTAATGGATGTTTAACACATGATAAATAAAAAGAACTGTTAAACAGAACTAAGAATACTACACTCTTATTCAGGGGTGGGCAACTATTTTGGTAAAGGGGCCACATCGGGCTTAAGTAGTGCATAGGGGGACACATTGTATTCCTTTTGAGATACAATGTTCTGCATTTATTTGGTTTTTGTATCTTTTCAGCCCAGAAATATTTGTGTACTCAATGTTCTGAAGTGTACATGTGACTAATGGGACTATTCTGAAATTGCCTAAAGTATTGTATTGCTCTACAGAGGTAGATACTTTTCTATCAGGCTTTAAGAAACTGAATAAAGGCTGAGCTTATTATAAATTATTTATTTTACCATCTCTACTTCCCTGTTAATTTATTATTCAATTTAACACTCCCTACATCAGGGATCTGTTTTAATAAATAAAATCGAAAATGATAGAACTTTTAACGTTTGTCGCAAAGCAGGCGAGTTTACATATTTTATTCTCAAAACATTACACGTTTACACGCTAAAAAGTTCATGATGTGGGTCTCGTCAATGGTTTGACTTCCCATTCAGCACACAACTGAATAAAACAGGCTGCATGACTAAGATAAATAATTACTGCAAGAGTTGGATTAACATACAGGTGTGAGGAGACTTCAACATTTCCAAATTGCACAAATAAAAAATGCATATGCATATTCATCTCTCACTTGCTTTTGCTCGTGTGTCAATGATGCCTACTTTTATATTTAATTTCATCACTGAGAAGGTTTACCTGCAAACTTAGTAGCACCAAACATCACAAGCAGCCTCAAGAATGGACACAGAGTGGCCATATAACACTTTTCCTTGAGCAGAATATTGCATTAGAGATCGCCAAGTTTGTTCAAAGGGGAAAGCGAGAGCTAGAAAGAGCGCACTCGCATAAATGGATGCCAGATTGCACAAAACAAGTATAACACTAGGCGGAATATTTCCAAGTTCTGCAAGTATAAATCTCAAATTGGGGGTGTTGCGTCTCTTATCTGGCAACCTTGAGCATGTTAAACGCTTGTGGAGGCGCGTTAGGCCCCAATGCAAGATAACTGAAATATCCAATGAAAAAAAAAATGCTTTTAGGATAAATGAGCCAAGGGCCACCTTAAACCATGTGGAGGGCCGGATCCGGCCCGCGTGCCATAAGTTGCCCAGGTCTGTTCTTATTGGTAGCTGACAGCATAATCATACTAGCCAAAGTATTTAATAAACAAAAATGCAAGGAACTTTGTGAATGGCTTGCATTCCAGTTTGAATTGTGATCAAATGAATGGCTTGAATGCAAGTCTGCCAAATGAAAAAAAAAAAAAAAAAAAAAATTAAATTTAGAATAATTGATGTCAAAATCGTCTAACACCAACAGTAAGTGACTGCATCCTTCCTTAATTTGTTCTGTTCTCACTGAGAAACTGATATCCTAAATTAAAATCTGAGAATGAAAAAGGAACAAAATTAGAGATTCCAAAGTGACTCAAAAATAAGTGGCTCAAAGTCAACATCAAATTGAAATGTACCATTTACTTTTTTACTGCATGTTTCTGGTCTCATTATTATTATTATTATTTTTCTTTTATCAGCACTTTATTTTACAACGCCTGTGTTCCTCATATTACATGTCATTTTTATTTATTACTATAGTAATAACAATAAAAATATGTAAGTACAAACAGCTTTATAAAATAATTACACAATAACTGCATGTAGATAAGTTGTATTACTTAGCAATTACCTATGTAAATACACAGTAACATGAACACTCTAAAATAAAGTGTGACCAAATGTGACTTGCTCTGCCTTTGAAACGTCTTTATCCAGATGACATCACAAAGCCCGCTTAATTTTCAACCCCTCCCCTTCAACCACCTGGCTCCACACTGGTATGTAACACCCAGTTTTCTCAGTACAATCAATTCCCATTAAAATCAAGTCCCATCACACATTTTTTTCTTGTTGAATGTCCTGTTTCACTCCGAAATGTCACATTACGGAATTAAAATTGGTTGCAAATTTATTGTGGACTTAAAATAGGTCTTTCCTGCCTAAGACTGAAGTTAGTAGAGATATCATAAGAACTGCTTTGTTAACACTCATGAATGCACACTCATTTTTAAGTCCTTACATAATCAACATCAAAATAATAATAATAATAATAATAATAATAATAATAAAATGCACTCTTTTCAAAGCCATCACACTGTGGTCTTAATGTCAACTATCACTATTGTTATACTGTGTATGGTCATAAGGGGGCACTCTTCTCATACTGTAATACAGATCTGACACTCTGAGGTCTGTCCTATCAAAACGCTCTTTGCACATACAAGAACCACACAAGAAAAACAGAATGATACAATAAACAGCTACTTGTCATCCCTTCCTTGATTCCATGAAAAGATTGTTTACTCATTTTGTAAGCATTTTATATCTTGTAGTGATTGATTTACAGTAGTTTCTGAAGCATGAAAATAATTCTCACACATATACGGGAATATCGAGGTAAATGCTCCTCCTTTGCAGATGGTATTTTTTATTTATATATTTTTTGGCAAAAAGTGCAAATGAAAGTTGGTGTTGTTAGTATGGTAGTATGGGTTAAAATAGTGTAGTGTAATGTGCTATAGCGCATTGAAGGATAGAACCACTTTGTGTATTGTAGTGTCATATTGTATTGTGTGGTATTTTATAGAAAAGTACATGGCACTGGCATGGCATGGAATGGAGTAGTGTCATGCAGTGTAGCATTGTACCATGTCATACAGTCAAAGAAAAGGATGCAGGATATTGAAACCATTTTTCCTCTTTCTCAAAATAACACATACATTTCTGCTCACAAAAACTCACTGCAGTTTCTAACTTTGATCAGATAAAGAAATGTGTTTATAATACTGAATGATTTATAATATCAAAATTAGATGGGTTTTTAATGATTAAAAGATTCTGACAAATCCCTTCTTTAGAAGCACTTTTCATTTGCACATTTGAGAATCACACTGACAAAAGCTTCAATTTACTGTTTACAGCAACATCTGGGATCAGAATTAGCATTAAAAACACTTCCACTCATCAGTTTAACGTCAAATCTAAACTTTGTTTGCACATCACACAAATGTTGAAAAAGCATTTATGTTGGACGGTGAAAAAAAAAAGCATGAAAAATAAATATATTTGGCTTGGAATTATGAGCACTTTTTAGTACTATGAAAGAAACTGCAAATACGTTCAGTTAGAGTAGAATGTGATCTAATTTTCATAGAAATTAGCTCACTCTTCAAAATGTTGAAGTATTCTGATCTCTCTATTTTGTGCGACTACATTTCTGCACTTTGAATAAATTTAACAGCAAGTAAATAACTCTTTTAACACCTCCTACTTTGTCAGATAATGCAATGCCTCTTCAGTTATATAAAGCAAACACTATGCACATGGACAGCAGGTCATTGTGTACGTTCTTTGCGTTGGTTGCAGCTAGTCGACATGTGTTTACTGTGGCCCCTGCTGGGAGGGACACACACATGCCACCCGTCTTGACCATCAGCTTTACTGGGACATCACGCCTTCGTGGCAACAGCGAGTGGTAGTGTTGAACTGCGCGACAGACCCCCAGCTGTGGTCGGTGGCCCACATCCTCTTCCCAGCATGTGGGGAGCAGGTGAACGGCCGGGCTCCAGTGGGACCGCTCTCCTCCAACATGGCTTCATCTCGTGCCACATGGGCCCATGGACGCTTGCCCTCATGCAAATGCACGGCCTGGAAAAATGGCTACATCTCCTGTTTGGAAGCGTCGACTCGGGCCGTCTGGCATTGGCATTTTTGTGGGAGATTGAGCCAGATTGATGGACCCGTCAAGCATTTTGGAAGATGATGGATAGCTGCGACATGAATGAATCACAGGAGGAAAGGAAAGATGACAAAGATGTCTGCTCAGTTAGGTCTCACTATCGCTCACTATTGGCCTAATTATAAACTTGTATGAAAAAGGGGTGTGAAGATTCTTCATAATTCTCCTTTTGTGTTCGATGGTACAAATAACGACATGAGGGTGAATAAACAATTACTGATTTTACATTTTGGGTGAACTATTCCTTTTATGCAATATATGCAATCTGAGACGTATATGCTGAAACATCCTGAAACGTTTGCTCCATAACCCTTTTGTAATTCCACACATTGTGTAAAGCGTGAGCTAATTATGTCCTCTGTTGCTTCAAGCAGAAGAAATAAAGTCAAAGGATCTAAATGCATTTGTCGGTTGGTGTTGAGGGAGGACACTGGTGCCCTTCCACAGTGCCATGCTGTCATCCTGGCAAGGCCCGTTCACTGCCCAAAGGTACTGCCATACGGCCATCTGGAGCTGACATCTGTCTCTCTATTGATCATAAGGGTTTAGTACTTGATCAAACAGACTGCGACAGGAAATTGCTCTTTTCCCCACAGTAAAGGTGGGCAGCAGGCATAGGGGTAATAGAGTGGAACAGATTCGCTGGGGCTCGCCACTGCACACACCAGCCCTGGCTACACACAACACGTGGAACGGCCACTGGTGGAAACGCCGTGCCAGGGTGTGCCCACCTCAGCTGGGGTGTGTGTGTTTCTCGTGAGAAAAAGAACCAGTAATCTCACACGTGTCTCCTCTGGATTTTCAAAAGAGATCTAAACAATGTCTGATGTTGTGCTCAGATTTGCCAAGTTCCTAAATCTGCAGTCAAAATTTAGAGATACAAATGCAAACTCTGAGACATTTTTCTTTAAATTCGTCCAAGATAGAATTATCTAAGCTATGGCATCCACATTGATTGTATAGCTTCATACTTGCATCCCAGATGTGTATGACTTTCTTTCTTCTGCAGAAGGTTCATACAATGCAAGTGAATGGGTGCCAAAGTGATTTTGAAGCTCCAAAATCAACATAAAGGGAGCATAAAAGGTGATAAACAGATCAATATTTAAGTCATTTTTATCATAAATTCTCCTCCCTGCCCAGTAGAGGGCGATATGCAAGAAGAATGTGAATCACCAAAAAGAGAAGAAAAAGAAAATGAAAGTAAAGGAAAAAGGACTTGATCTGCTTCTCACCCACACCTATCATTTAGCTTCAGAAGATGTGGATTTAACCACCAGAGTTGTCTGGAGTACTTTTATGTTGCCCTTATGTGGATTTTGGAGCTTCAAAATTTTGGCACCCATTCACTTGCATTGTATGGACCTACAGAGCTGAAATATTCTTCTAAAAATCCTTGCTTGTGTTCAGCAGATGAAAGAAAGTCAAACACATCTGGGATGGCACAAGGATGAGTAAATGGTGAGAGAATTTAAATTTTTTGGTGAACTATCCCTTTAACTGTATGTCAACAACTGTATCATTTCTGTCTATTTCTTTCTTTTATTCAAATAAATAAATAAATATATAAAATGAAGAAAAAACATCTGAGACAGCTGATACTTAAGTCTCATGAGCTCTTAAATGTTCCACTAGGAAAGAGAGATTTCACATTTTGAAATGAAAATCCTTCCACCTGATGTCTATAGAACATCATTAAAACTTCGCTCAGCATCTGTTGAAAGGCTTCATTTTGCAGTGCATTAAAAAAATGACACCTTTTTAAATGGCAAAGAGTATGAGAAAAGTGTCAAAAACAAACCCAAATACTGTATATGTTAAAAATATTTCCAGAGAAAAATGCACCAGATGGAGAACATTTCCCTTTTTTTCAGACACACAGACTCTGTAGCTCAGGATATGCTGAATACAGGAACATTTTAATGAGCGCAAAACATCTGCTAAACTTCTCGAGCTAGACCAGTGAACCACTTCTGCAAAGGACTCAACATATCACAATATTTATACAGATTTCATCTATTTAATTGAATTATACACAGCGATAAATAGAGAAGGGTACAAATGTTGGAGATAACACTGAAAATATGGGATTCAAAATGCAATTTAAACCTGGAACAAAATTTGACAAATGTTTTGACGTGAAACGAGTAAAACAGATTTACAATTCTGCACTATTTAAAGTTAATCTTAGTTAAAAACATTTGTGGCTTAATGTTGATTACCACAAAAATTTAAACTAGTCCCTCCTTTTTCTTTTTTTTTTTTTTTAAATGGGCAAATATCTGGGTTACAGTGACACACTTACAATAGAAGTGAATGGGGCCAATCCTTAAACATTAAAATATTCAAAAGTTCAAAAAGTATAGCAACAAGATGTAAACAATATACGTGTTAACATTAGTGTGATAAAATCGCTGACTAACCTTTTCTGTGTAAAGTTATATCCAATTTTACAACTTTGTTGTGATGACGCTGTACCGCCATCAATCCTAAAACCATAGAATGAGCGTAATAATAAATAAACAACATTACAGCTCAAATAATACAAACGTTTCAACAGACCAATTAATGAAAATGCTTTTGTAAAATTATAAGCTTCACATTTCCGCCTTTAAACCCTCCAAAATTTGGCCCCATTCACTACCTTGTACGTACCTTGTACCTGTAAAATGTTTGCTTTTTTTTAATTAAATGATGGGCAATCAACATTATGCCATACATGCTGTCAATTGATTGAGCTTAACTTGAAATCAGAATATTCCTTTAAGGGTCACTAATTAAATACAATGTAAGTTAATGCTGACTGAAGCTGTCATAGTGCCTGCCATTTCAATTTGTGTTCCACGGAAGTAAGTCATAGAGGTTTGCAACAACATGAGGATGAGTAAATGATGACAGAATTGTCATTTTTGCGTCTACTATCCCTTTAAGTTTGTGATTCACCCAACCTATTCTTGCCCCTCATTTCTCCTTCCCACCATTGATTAAACCTGCAAACGCTTGCCGTCTCACATTTCCATTCAATCTCAGGGCACCAGAGTCAGATGCCAAGGTGCTTCCACTTTTGCAGCATCGCAAAAAGAGAGAGTGAGAGATAGAGAGAGAGAGTCCTGTAGCCCAAGGAAGAACAAGTTGAAAGTACGAAGGAGGAGAAAAAAAAATATGACCAGGGGACGTGATAAAAAATTATCTGCGAGTGTGTTTTCCTGTTTGGTTTTAATCTACATTTAATTAAATTCTTATCTGCTGTGTGCTTATGGCCGCATTTGAATGGCATGACTGCATTCATTATGAATGGTAAAATTGAACTTGGTGCATTGTGTGTGGCCCAATAAAGCAACAAGACTCACTGCGGTGCATGCAGGAAAAAATCAAGTCAATTAAGACAGGTCTTTAAATTACCACTGTATCAAAACAAGCAACACCTGCATGCTGCATAATGGAATCCTGACAGGCAGAATGCAAACAGTTTCTGTGAATAATATATCATATTTGATGCAGCCCGCAAAAGGAGTCGGCCCCATCCTGTGGGCCCAGATTTACTGGTCCGAAAGGGGACAATTTAGGGTTGTTACATCAATGAAGTGAATTTGTTTAAAGCACCAGAGTTTAAGGTTCCCATATAGGAAAGAAAAATCACGAATCTTAATTGTTTCGCCTAGACAGCAATGAGATTAAATGGAAATAAAACAGAGAAGTCTATTCTCTCCAGAAAAAAAAATAAAAAATGTAAATAAATAATAGTCTCACGTGTGATTTTCAGAAGAGATCTCAACAATGTCTCAAACTGTGCTCAGATTTGCCAAGACACCAAAATCTACAATCACAATTTTGAGATATGCAACTTAATATAAACTCAAACATCTCTCATCAAATTCTCCCAAGACCAAATTATTTAAGTTTCTCACAGGAAAGAAAACAAATTGCACACACACAAAAAAAATCTCTTTAGTATCTTAATTCAGCAATGAGATCAAATGGAGATTAAATTGAGACTTTTGTTGAAATCTTCTCCTCAGATTTTCGTAGACTTTTTCTTCATATTTGTACTGCAAAACTGTACTCAGATTTGCCAAGACACCAAAGTCTGCAATCAAATGTAAGAGATCTCAATAAAAACTCAAACATTTCTCATTAAACTGTCCCAAAATCAAGGTATCTGGGCTATGCTATCCACATTATTTTTTTATAGCTCTATACACTCACTATATGTCAACAATTGTCTCGTTTGTGTCTGCTTTTTACACCTAAGTAATTTTTGTAGAAACATCTATTAGCAACACCAATCAGAATTGCAAAAATAATGCCTGTTTTCAAACAACTTTAAAACTGTCTGCCAGTCCTCGAACAAACAGATAGCCCTGCCCTAAACTTACGCCATTGTTTGAAGAAAAAAATTGCAACTCTGTTTGGTGCCACTAGTGGCGCAGACATTACACACTTCACAGAAAAAAGCGGACATGCATGTGTGGCCTAAAAAGGGTGCAGTGACACACAGCAATGCTTCTGACAAAAAAAAAAAAAAAAAAATCTTAATGCAGTGATTCCATACGGCAGAGAGCAATTCATCAGAGCAGCCTCAACACAATGAGAGTGAAAGAGTAAGAGTGCATATGCTTGTTAGACCTGCCAAAACCCTTAAATTCACAACAGGCCTGCTTCTGCATGCATGTGTGTGTGTGTGAGATGAATGGCTGTGGTGCGTTACAGAGTGATCACGACAGATAATCGCGTCTCTCTCGATCGGCAGTGGAGCGCTCAGATCTGCTCTTTTAAAATAATGTTGAGGGAGTGAAGTGTCTCGAAAAGCCCCTGCGTGCAGGTTATCTTGGGCATTCTGTGTTTGCTGTTTAAATCTTAACGGGACACTAGCAGGTGTGGAGAGCAAATACGTCTGGAGTGGAGGGGAACTGGAGTGGAAATGTTGTTTCAGAGGAGGGCGAGATTAGCTGTCGCACGGGCCTACGGAGATGAAAGTCTCTTTCGTTGGCTTTTATTCCCTCCACATAAAGAAGGAGAGAGAACGGGGTAGTGACGCTAACTTGGCTACATTTTTCAGTAGTATGACATTAGTTCAGCTGTTTTCATACCAGTTGCTTGTAGCTCCAAAAATCACATAGAGGAAACATAGAAATAATCCATAAGACTCCAGTTGTTAAATCCATATCTTCAGAAGTAATATAATAGGTGTGGGTGAGAAACAAAACAATATTTAAGTCCTTTTTTACTCTAAATCTCCACATTCACTTTCACTTTCACTTTCAGATGTGAAGGTGAAACTAAACAGGCACCACATGTGACTTTCAGATGTAAAAGTGAAAGTAATGATTTAAATGAGTTAAAACATGACTTTTTCTCACCCACACCTATTATATCACTTCAGAAGATATGGATTTAACCACTGCAGTTTTATGGATTATTTCTGTTTCCTTTATGTGATTTTTGGAGCTACAAAGGTCTGATCACCATTCACTTGCACTGTATGGATCTACAGAACTGAGATATCCTTCTAAAAATCGTAATTTGTGTTCTGCAGAAGAAAGAAAGTCATACACATCTGGGATGGCATGAGGGTGAGTAAATGATAAGAGAATTTTCATTTTTGGGTTCATTTTTGGGCCGTGAGTGGCGCTCTGGGCCCAGGAACCAATCATCAAGCCGCGAGGGTTCAGGGGAGAGTGGAGGGTTCCACTCTAGCCTGACGCTCGCAGCTGCCCGGGAAAGCATGTCCGTCATCTCCGCGTCGGCATGAGACTGGGCGACCACACCTGAAGGGGGAAACCCAGCCGAAGCCTCCACATCAGAGTGGACGAGCCCGCTCTCCGATGCTGCACTTGATAGCTCATCGTCTTCCCGGGCCCCGAATAAGAGGTCGAACTCACCCTGAGACGAGCCGGCGGTCTCATCCGAGAGCACGACCGGGGTAAGCGAGCGTGCTGAGGAATGGGAGATCCGTGGGGGTTATCCGGTGGAGGTGGTCCCATTGGAGTCCCCAAATCGCCCCCAGTGCTAACCGACTCGGCCTCATACACAGGTAGAAGGACCAAGGCGGTGAGCCGCTGGGGTGGCTTTCTTACAAAGGCAAGCCACAACTGCAACATTGCCATGGTCATGCTCTCGCAATGAGGACAAGACCCATCCACGAATGAAGTTCCGCGTGGGCAGCGCCCAGACACGTAAGACAGCGATCGTGGCCGTCAGAAGCGGAGAGATAACGACCGCAACCAGGAATAACACACAAACGGAAAGGCATCTTTAAAAAGACGTTCCGTGTGTGCCGCTCTTTTAGAATTGAAAATATACTCTTTTATTAGAATATACTCTTTTCTTTGTTCTGCCGAAGCGCCCAGGGGCGTTCTCTGCACTCCACGGGTGCAGAGGGGGAGAAGCCGCTGAAATGCGCCATAAATCCAGCAGTTTGAGGTGAACGGTAGAGAGAATTGAATTCAGTGCACTGAATGCAACCGCTCGGCTCCGAAGAGAAAATCTGAATGAGTGGTTGCATACCAGCTCCTTTTATACCCGTATGTCCGGGGGAGTGGCATTGAAATTCCACTCGCCAATTCCCATTGGCCTTTTTTCAAAAAGCAGAGGTGTTTGGGGCTCCCAAGAGTGACCCCTAGTGTCACTACATCGACACAACGTCGAGTGAGTGACAGTTAGGTAACAAAACAAAACAAAACAAAACAATCCAAAACAAAACAAAACAAAAAACAAAAAAACATGCAATGAAAGTGAATGGTGACTGAGGCTTTCAGTCCTAAAAATTTTGTCAAATATCTTCTTTTGCATTCCACAGAACAAAGTAAGTCACACAGGTTTGGAACAACAAGAGAGATAATTAATGATGACAGAATTCAAATTTTTCAACTATCCCTCTACATCATGAGTAACTTCTAACTTGACTAGCTCCAGTTTCAAAGTAACTTCCCCAACACTTGTGTGAACAATGTAGATCTGCAGATACGCTGCCATTATGCAACTACAATCCAACAGAACTGTATTTAAGCTGGCATTTAAATATGACAAGGGTCAAATCCATAAACCTTTCTGGCTCTTTAATGACAGGGGATTGTAGATTGCTTCTTTGTTTATCTTTTAAATGACCACACACACACACACACACACACACACACACTCAACATGCAAGTATGTGGCGGTTGCGTTTGATATGCTGTCTGAATTAATCATTTGGCTCACGCTTTCAATTGTCTCTGTAATTGACCGCCGGCACAAGCACGTGACACTGTCACCTGTTCGTTATCAGCACGGTGGCCCCATTTGGTCACCACTGAACAGCAGGTCTGTGGACTTCTCACGGTTGATGGCAGAGACTGAAAATTAACCCAACTTCTCATTATCATCATAAAGCATTTCTTCAGTGACAGCGTGATACCTTCAACCTTCATTTGCACATTTTAAAACAATACAAATTGTCCTTTTGTGTTTTTATTTTGCGGCTAGTGTATGCATTTAATGTGGAATATTCATTTTTAAACACCAGACCCATGTGTTTGTCATATTGTTTTTAGTTTATGGGTAGCTCTGGCCTTAATGGTGACATGCTATAGGCCTACTCCATCTGCTAATAATGCATGCTAATTCTTATGCATGCCAAAAGACGTAAACATTATACATGTTAACATTTTAGTGTGATTAAATCACTTACTAACCTTTCTGTGTAAAGTTATATCCACTACTGCAATTACAGGTTAACAAAGTCGAAATATTGGATACTATTGGAACACCACAACTTAACACCATTTGCACAACATAGCAGCAACAACATGACAGAAAACAATAAACTTTGAGTCTTTAAATATGCACAGGACGACCAACCTCTGTCTCGCAGTGTGCGCTTGGCCTTATAAAACGCCTATATAATACTCCTGCCAAATCCAGCGCTCAGAATACACTTGGTTTTTCTAATTTTAATTTGAATATGGATATTTGCGGACAGCCACTGGCCCGGGTAACACACTGCTGTCAATCGCCGAGTCTTTCTCTGGCTGGTTGAGCTAAGCAGGTTTAGAATGACACTCTCCAATGAAACGAGCTGAAGACTTTGGCAAGAATGCTGAAGCAGTCCAGTTATCCTCAGAGAAAACTCTGAACCGCAAACAGAGCAGGTCTGGACCTGATACGATGTGTGTGGGGTATATTTATTGATCAGTTCCACCAACCACAGAGCATCAGTGCATCAAGCTTGAATCTGGGACCATCATTTGAGTCTGTACCCCCCCACACCTCATTAACAGCCCTTTGACAGGCCATGGCACTAATGCGCCCTTAATCTGCTCCAAATCACTCTAAATGTCAAGCTTGGGCTGGGGACTTCTGGCTAACTGCACCATGCGCTTAGCAGACAACACGCCTGCCCTGAAACCTCACCATCATCAGCACAGAGAAAACTCACCAAGCAATGGTTTATCCAAGGGCAGCTGCATATTTCTGAACTTATGCCAGTGCAGACAAAAAACATTTAGTGCAAAAAATATGAGATTTCTAAAATCAGAGCTAAATAAATGACTATGAATTCAACTGGAGTAAATCATATTGTGAAAGCGGCAAAAAAGGTTCCTGTTTTCTAGCAATATTTTGACTTTTCCCTTTTTGTTTCTCTCAGAGAAAACAAGCAAGCTAAACAGCAGTAATTTATGTCCTCTAGATGACAATTTTGATGAATAATTATATATTCTTATTATTTATTATATATTATATATATAACATGCTGTAATATACTGTGTGTGTGTGTGTGTATATATATATATATATATATTCAGGGTTGGGAGGGTTACTTTTGAAATGTATTCCACTACAGATTACAGAATACATGCTGTAAAATGTAATTTGTAACGTATTCTGTTAGATTACTCAAGGTCAGTAACATATTCTTAATACTTTGGATTACTTCTTCAGCACTGGTAGATTTTTCACTTGTTTTGACCATAAAAACTCTGCCAGTACAGTAAGACAAAATACACATGTTAAAAATACATTCTCTGAAAAACCTAAATATCTTATGCAGTGTTGTTTCTAAAACAAGATAAATCAAATTGATCTTGTTTTAAGGATTTTTAGATATTTTTACAGGAAAACAATACAAAAATTATTGTCAAGAATATGATTTTTGCCCTAATATCAAAGGTCTTACTAGAAAAAAAGAAATTATGATCCAACGTGAATTTTCTTGATAAAAAAATATGATCGTGCCTGGTAACGTGCATGTAAAATGGCTAGAAATAGCATTTTAGTTTAGCGTAAAGCTGACAATTTACACAAGGTTTATTTCAATTTCTTCTGCTCCAAACTTACTTCAAACGTCCTTCTCTGTCTGCTCGTATGAATGTAACACATCATAAGAAAGTGTTTCACCGCTGTTCCAATGCACTTTGGATCGCATCATTTATATGTATAAATGTTTTCCATCTGAAAGGACTAAATATTAAATGAAACAAATGACAATAAAATGCAAAGTAATCTCTCCAGTAATCAAAATACTTTTTGAATGTAACTGTATTCTAATTACCAATGATTTAAATTGTAATTGTAGTGGAATGCAGTTACTTATATTTTGTATTTTAAATACGTAATCCCGTTACATGTATTCCGTTACTCCCCAACCCTGTATATATATATATATACACACTGGCGGCCAAAAGTTTGGAATAATGAACAGATTTTGTTGTTTCGGAAGGAAATTGGTACTTTAATTCACCAAAGTGGCATTCAACTGATCACAAAGTACAGTCAGGACATTACTAATGTAAAAAACAGCACCATCACTATTTGAAAAAGTCCTTTTTGATCAAATCTAGACAGGCCCCATTTACAGCAGCCATCACTCCAACACCTTATCCTTGAGTAATCATGCTAAATTGCTAATTTGGTACTAGAAAATCACTTGCCATTATATCAAACACAGTTGAAAGCTATTTGGTTCATTAAATTAAGCTTAACATTGTCTCTGTGTTTGTTTTTGAGTTGCCACAGTATGCAATAGACTGGCATGTCTTAAGGTCAATATTAGCTCAAAAATGGTAAAAAAAGAAACAGCTTTCTCTAGAAACTCGTCAGTTAATCATAGTTTTGAGGAATGAAGGCTATACAATGCTTGAAATTGCCAAAAAACTGAAGATTTCATACAAAGGTGTACACTACAGTCTTCAAAGACAAAGGACAACTGACTCTAACAAGGACAGAAAGAGATGCGGAAGGCCAGATGTACAACTAAACAAGAGGATAAGTACATCAGAGTCTCTAGTTTGAGAAATAGATGCCTCACATGTCCTCAGCTGACAGCTTCATTGAATTCTACCCGCTCAACACCAGTTTCATGTACAACAGTAAAGAGAAGACTCAGGGGTGCAGGCCTTATGGGAAGAATTGCAAAGAAAAAGCCACTTTTGAAACAGAAAAACAAAAAGAAATGTTAGACTGGGCAAATAAACACAGACATTGGACAACAGATAATTGGAAAAGAGTGTTATGGATCTTAACCCCATTGAGCTTTTGTGGGATAAGCTAGACTGTAAGGTGCGTGAGAAGTGCCCACAAAGACAGCCACATCTATAGCAAGTGCTTCAGGAAGCATGGGGTGAAATGCCACCTGAGTATCTGGACAAACTGACAGCTAGAATGCCAAGGATCTGCAAAGCTGTCATTGCTGCACATGGAGGATTTTTTGATGAGAACATTTTGAAGTAGTTTAAGAAGTTCTGGACATTTTTTTTTTCAAATTGTAATAGTAATTTTCCATGTTATTAATGTCCTGACTATACACTGTGATCAGTTGAATGCCACTTTGGTGAATAAAAGTACCAATTTCTTTCCATATGAGCAATATCTGCACATTATTCCAAACTTTTGGCTGCCAGTGTATATATTGTGTGTGTGTGTGTATATATATATATATATATATATATATATATATATATATATATATATATATTAGTGTGTGTGTGGGTGGGTGTGTGTGTGTGTGGTGTTAATAATAATAATATATTTTAGAGAATAATATAATATTATACTGTATGTAGAATAATATAATATTATACTGTATGCACAAAAATGCCCGGTTACAATATGCCCGACAACACTTTGACATGCCTCACAGCTTCTGGCACACTGTAATTTGGAGTGACGAGACCAAAATAGAGCTTTATGGTCACAACCATAAAAGCTATGTTTGGAGAGGGGTCGACAAGTATTGTGCTCCTTGAAACAACCACACCATCTTTTTCCAGAGCAGCCTATATTTCTCCTGAGGTTACCTGTGGGTTTTTCTTTGTATCCTGAACAATTCTTCTGGCAGTTGTGGCTGAAATATTTCTTGGTCTACCTGACCTTGGATTGGTATCAAGAGATCCACAAATTTTCCACTTCTTAATAAGTGATAGAACAGTACTGACTGGTATTTTCAAGGCTATGGATATCTTTTTATATCCTTTTCCATCTTTATAATGTTCCATAACCTTTTACGCAGGTCTTTTGACAGTTCTTTTCTGCTCCCCATGGCTCAGTATCTAGCCTGCTCAGTGCATCCACGTGAGAGCTAACAAACTCATTGACTATTTATACACAGACACTAATTGCAATTTAAAAAGCCACAGGTGTGGGAAATTAACCTTTAATTGCCATTTAAACCTGTGTGTGTCACCTTGTGTGTCTGTAACAAGGCCAAACACTCAAGGGTATGTAAACTTTTGATCAGGGCCATTTGGGTGATTTCTGTTACCATTATGATTTAAAAAGGAGCCAAACAACTATGTGATAATAAATGGCTTCATATGATCACTATCCTTAAATAAAAGACAGTTTTGTTTGCATTATCTGTCATATGTTCAAAATTAATTCCAAAATTTCACAATTTCTGCCAGGGTATGCAAACTTTTGAGCACAACTGTAAATATATATTACATACAGTGGCCTTGGTTCCCCTCAAGTTGCCAGATGTGCTGGAACATAACTATGACATTTTTCCACAAAGTTTGACAAGCAGAAAATGTGCAAATACATTTTGTCTTAAATTTGAACAGTATATCTTTGTTATATATGTTTTTTTTTTTAATGTTTTGCTTGAAAAGTGTGCTTGTGCTATCTTTCTTTAAATTATTGTAAATGGCACTTGGTTTAATATGTTGTTATACAATGGTGTATATACTGTATATATATATATATATATATTAAGTGTGGCTTAAGTGTCCAAATACATTTTAGAAATAGAAGACCCAAATTTAGTAGTAACATCCTCTCCAATTCAACTTTCAACTTTTTGTTTCTGTGCAGCATTAACATGCACTTTCAAAACCCACAACCTCATCCAAAACAGCTCCTTTCTCTCTCTCTCTCTCTCTCTCTCTCTCTCTCTCTCTCTCTCTCTCTCTCTCTCTCTCTCGCTCTCGCTCTCGCTCTCTTTCTCAATGAAAAACAACATCTCTAGCTGGAGGAGAGAGTGAGAGAGACTGGGTTTGTTTATTAATAATCGAGTTGTGGAAAGTTATCAGCCTGCACACAATCCCACCAATAGTTTGCCCTGATGGTAGCTAGCTTCCTCATTAACTGAACATATTTAATCCGGAAGTTTCTTATCAAATGTCACACCTGCATCTCCAAATGGCATTTAAACATTCAGTGGCATGTGTTTGGGAGATGACGCTCCAAGGTGCTTTAAGGAGATTAAGCTGTGGAGAGAGTGTGAGCTTATTTTATCATTTAGTGAGTCTGGAATGAATCCAAGGAGTTTTTGTCTTGTTGTTGTAATTAGAAAGCCTTTTAAGTGATAACGGCTGCATAGGAATATGAATATGGAGCGATCAGGTCTTCCCCCCTCCCCCAATATTTTCTTCTTTTCAATTGTTGAATGCAGTGTTTTTGTTGTATGCTGTGGCAAGGATTAACTCGGGCTTCTGAAGTTTAATGAAAGACTTGAAAGTAGGCAATTGCCCCATTGGGGAACTCTTTTGCCTTTTTGGCTCTTTTTTCCACTCCTGACAACATTTTCTCCATAAAATCAAAAGACAGCCATGACCGGAAGACTCTCTCTGTGGCATCATGCTAATATAATAAGTCACTCTCTCCTGTGCTGCTGAATTAGGACACTTCAAGAGGACACTTTGCTGGATATTCATGACTTGTAACTAAAAGAAACCATTGCTAACATTGCACTCCATGACATTCATGTATTGATGATGGAAGTAACATATTATGTAATCAGATAACTTTTTGAATTTACACCATAAACCAGAGGAACTTTTTCAAATAAGTAATTATGTATTATTTTTTTATTTAGAGATGAAGAATGGAATTTCAATGATGTTTTATCCAAAGTGACAATTGTAAAATTAACATAACAAGCACTTTGTCTTACAAAAGTCAACAACATATGTAGTATGGTACTGCCAAGCTCCAATTGTATCTAGAGTAGTACAGAACCTAGAGCAGAAGGAAAAAAAACAAACAAAAAAAAATTTTAACCATTTTTAAAAAATAATTAAAATAAAAATGTTTAATAAAAGTTTTAAACATTGCCATTGGCCGGCCCTGCCTGAAACTCACATGGTTGGTCTGCTATTGGTATTAATTTCTGTGCCACTATAGTGACCCAACAGAACTGCCAAAATTATTATGGTTTTAACCCCTGTTCTGTTCCGGTCATTTTTTACCCATTTTTGACCCGTCATTCACTTCCATTGTAAGTGCCTCAGTGTAACCTCAACCTTTGCTTTTTTTTAAAGAAAAGGAGAGATGAGTCGAAATTATTTTATGTGGTAATGCTAGATTTCATGCCAAATCAGACCCCACAGCTCAAAATACAAATAATTTCTGCAGGCTCACCTTTATTGAATTGGGGTAAGGTAAGGACACTGTTTTGAATTTTTAACCCCAAAATTTTCCATAGTGCAGCTTTAAGCTGGGATAGCACAAAGTATTAAATAAATAAATACAATAAACACTTCATTTTTAAAGTGCACACGTAGAAATGCTTCACTCTGAACTCTCTTCACTGATACTAATTTTTCAAGGTCTCGCCGGCATTATCTAATGAAAGAGAGAGAGAAGGAGAGAGAGTCACAGAAGGGAACATCCAGTAAAGCTGCTCACCATCAGCCCAGAGATAAGTGCCAAACTGAGAGGTATTGATCCAGTAATAGCAGCTGATGCTTTGACTCACGACACCTTAACCCCGCAGACATAATGTCATAGCCTCTTATCCCACCCTCTTAACACCGCCTGCCTATCTCCCCTTGCCTGTCAGACCCCGGTAATACGCTTCTCAAAGCTCACCCTAAATCACCCAAATCATCGCACCTTCACACATTATTTATTTTCCACCTATAACAGAGAGTGAGAAGGAGGGGCAGAGAGAGCGAGAGGAGAGAAAAAAGCACAAAAGTGATTTACAGTTCAAGCTAAAAAGGTTATGCCTGTTTTTCCTTTATTTATTACCAAAGACCTACAACATCTGTCAAGGCGACTGTTTTCTCTCGGCTCCTATCATTGTGTGGAGCTCCATGCCGCAATTATAGATGAACTGAGGTCTGATTGTGTGAGACTACACCGCATGACAAATACAGCCGCGAGGGTGACACCGATGGCCCTCGATGGCGCACTGGCTTAGAAACTCTCATTAACGCAAAGCTTGCCACTGTAACGCCGCTCTAATACAGTTGGATAGGTGTGAATAATACCTAATGCCACCTAATTACTCTGCCACAAAAATGCAGTGTGCTCCGCAACAGTGATGCCTCTAAAGCAACTGAGGTATCTGGAGAGGAATCGGGGGACTTTGAGTCACCCAAGGGTGAGCACGATAATTAACTGAGTAAAGAGATGTTTTTTTTTTCTTTTCTTTTTACATGAGAAAAAAAAAATGGAGAAACAATTGCTTGAGATAAACAAACCAAATATCTTTGCATTGCTGTTGAGGATCACCAGAATACTAACACTTAACGCCTTTGTTTACCTTTTAGCTTTGCATTGTTTTTCATGAGGAACTGTAAAAGTGTAGAAACTGCCTTTACTTGAAAGGTATTGCCAAATGTTGACTTCAACATAAATGTTCTCAAATCTCATTTGTGTTTACATCAATTCAAATATGGTGCATCTAGACGTGCACCAGGTTCTACGTCATAATGTCAGTGTTGGGCAAGCTACTCTAAAACATTTAGCTAGCTAATCTACCAACTACTTAAAAAAATAAATAAATAAAATAAAATAAAATTAAGCTAAGCCAAAAGCTACACCTCAGAGAAAGTAGCAAGTTACACTACAAGCTACACGCCAAAAGTAGCTTGCTACATTTAAGCTACTTTATTTATTTTTGTCGACCAGATGCACAGAACATAGCCTACTGTCATAGACAAAGCACCTAATCACATGATGTTTATCTAAGCCATGGTACAGTATAGTGCAATACAGTATGCAATATGAAATGTATATGCATGTAAACTACCTCTACAAACCCATGTCCATTTGAACATAATTTCCTTTGCACATTCCTGTATAAAAACCCAAACATATCCTATTCATCTTATCCTGTCATTCTGTGTCTAGCTGTTGTATTTCTGTATGTTCTAGATGCTTCTGATCAGAGGTAAATTCTTTGTGTGTGTGTGTGTGTGTGTGTGTGTGAACACATCTGGGCAATAACAATGTGATATCTGAAGGTATCAGATGGTAATACCATGGTACTTTGAGATACAATTACCATATTTATGTACTATTCTGTATTTACATGTTGCTTCAAAGTACTTCAAAGAGAACCATGGTACTATCATGGTAATTGTATATATGATTACCATATTCATATACTGTACAACTGAATTTAAATGGTGCTTCAAGGTCATTCAAAGAACACCATGGTACTACTATGGTACATTACTACATGATTAACTTATTCATATACCATTGTCTTAATATGGTGCCCCCAGGTAATGGTACATGTCCAAAAAACATGGTACCTTTTTTGTGATTTCATGTAGGCCACTAAAAGTTTTGAAACACTTTTGGTGGTAAAATGTCTTTACCTGCAGTGCCGTTCACAAGCTGCACACATGTTGAATTTATTAAAGACCATCTTCATCACTGGAAAACGATAGGATGCATTTGCAGGTTTCGTTTCCATTGATTGTAGATCCACTGCAACCAGCGTTATCTTTATTTTCCATATTTTAAAATATTCCGTCAGTGTTTTGGCAAATGAGAGCATGCACCAAATGATTCAGCAGTGCAAACGTGAGCTTTCTGAGTTATTCAGATTGAATCGCAAACCGATTCAGACCGCTTTGCTATCACGTGTGACCAATTCGTTGTATAGAACCGACTCATATGAGTGATTCATTTGTGTGTCTGACATCTTTAGTTCTGATTCAAAACTGGCGACAGTGAACACCGGTGTGATGAATGATGTAGCTACGCCGCTACCTAATCAAAAATATCACTTCGCTACCGAGAAGCTACTTGATTTTAAAAACTAGCGAAGCTACCACCTCGCTACACAGAAATGTAGTTAAGCTAATAGCTTCGCTATTTGTAGCGACGCTACTGCCCATCACTGAAAAATGAAAACGTCACTGGTTCTTGTGTGTCTCGTAATTGATGTCAAACCTGATGCTACTTGTTTAACATGCCATATTGGAACGAAAACATGAATGAAATTCGAGTGTTAGAGAGGATTTTTTGCGAATACCGTTATAAATGTCAGTCTTTTTCTTACAAAAATATATCATATGGCTTAAAAAAAAAAAACTGTACCCAAACATCATTACAAAAATAATGACTGTTTTCCCAGAGACTTGGCCAAATTGATAGTCCCACCCCAAATATAAATTGAAAGAGTAAAGAGATGAAAGGGAAGATAGTGCCTTCACTTGAAAGATATTGCCAAACGTTGACATAATATGCAAATGTTTTTTACACGAGATCTTACCCTCTGCCATGTTCTCAAATCTCATTCACATTTGCGTCAATTCAAATACGGTGCACCAAGATGCATCTCAACAGGTTCGACATCATGATATCAAATTTTTTTTGTTTGTCTCATCATTGATGTGAAACCTGATGCAACTTGTTTTGACATGCCATATTTTACTTGAACGCAAATGCGAAGGAGATTATCTAACAGGGCAGTGGGGAAGAACTATCATTAACAACATTCACATATAAGTCAATGTTTGGAAATGTCATTCAAGTGAAGGCACTATCTACCCTTCCTCAAGAAAAACAATGCAAAGCTAAAACGTAAAATTTGTTTTCACATAAAGGCAACATAAAAGGACTTCAGACGACTCTGGTGGTTAAATCCATACCATCTGAAGTGATATGATATGTGTGGGTGAGAAACAGATCAAAATTTAAGTTCCTTTTCTTTCACTTTCACTTTCTCCATCTTCTGTTTTTTGTGATTCACATTCTTTGTGCATATCGCCCCCTACTGGGCAGGAAAAAAAATGTATGATGAAAAAATGACTTAAATATTGATCGGTTTCTCACTCACATCCATCATATCGTGTATGAACACATGGGTTTATACACTGGAGTCATATGGATTACTTTTATGCTCCATTTATGTGGATTTTGGAACATCAAAATGTTGGCCACCATCCACTTGCATTGTGTGGACCAACAGAGCTAAAATATTTGTCTAAAAATCTTAATTAATGTTCTGCAGAAGAAAGAAAGTAATACACATCTGGGATGCAAGGAGGGTGAGTAAATCATGAGAGAATTTTCATTTTTGGGTGAACTAACCCTTTAAATAAGATTTTGATAGCGCCAGAGAGCCGAACTTTTTGGGGAAATTAACCTACGAATGGCTTACTTACTCTACAGTTAACCCTGCAAATCAGTAGTGAAGAAGAAAGCAGTAAACGTTGCAAAATTTCCTCAAATCACTAGTGCCAACAAATGGAAATGTAAAAATTATTTAATTTTTTTGGACAAACAAGTACAGTAGCCCTGCCCCAAATGCATGATATTATAAGAAAGAATTTCACTGATGAGGAAGAAAGGGAAAACAATTGCTTAAGATAAACAAACCAAATATCTTCACATTGCTGCTGAGGTTCACCTGAATACTAAACGTCGCCGTTTACCTTTCAGCTTGGCGTTTCTTTTTTTTTTTCTTGAGGAATTGTAAAAGGGCAGATAGTTCTTTCACTTGAAGGATATTGCCAAACATTGACATTCTATGCAAATGTTGTTTATGATCCGGCAGGCGGTACAGATCCTGTCTTGGTGGAGGGCTGCACAGCCCATGGCAACTTCCCAGAGCCACGCTGCTGAATCAGACCTCTAATGAGATCTCAAGGGCCACTGTTAGAGCGCCACTCTGTACTGCAGCAGCAGAGAGGTAAAGCAGCAACTTGGAGGCCACCATATGTTGCCCAGGAGGGTGAGAGACTAAGCCAATGTTTCAGAGAGCATCACTGCTCCTCTCTCTCTTTAGCTCTGTTCCTCTGTGCTCAGATGAACAGTAAAAGAAGGTGATGGAGCAACAAGAATTGTGCCAGTTGAGTGCAACTTTATTTACATGTCTTTAGGCATTTGCTGCAACATTCTATGTGGTTGTAAGTGTTGAAAGGCCAGTGCAAACTTGTATTCAGAGTTGTATTTTATTCTTGTCTCCAACTTGTATTAAAATGTATTATTCAGAGTGTTGGTTGCAGCAAAATGCAAGAATACACCAACACGCACACACATCTATCAAGGTATGTTAAAGGAATATTCCGGATTCAATTCAAGTTAAGCTCAATCGGCAGCATTTGTGGCATAATATTGATTACCACAAAAATTTATTTTCACCCTACCCTCCTTTTCTTTAAAAAAACCCCAAAAATCTCAGTTCCAGTGAGGCACTTACAATGGAAGAGAATGGGGCCAATTTTTGGAGGGTTTAAAGGCAGAAATGTGAAATGTTATAATTATCTTAAAGCACTTACTGTACATAAAATTCTTCTGTTAAAACTTGTGTATTATTTGAGCTGTTAAGTTATTTCTATTGTCGTTTTTACAGTTGTTCAATGGTTGTAGGGTTTAAGGTGCTATGTCGTGGCAACTTTACAAGATATAAATACGTACATAACTTTACACAGAAAAGGTTAGTAAGTGATATTAATCACACTAAAATCATGTTAACACACACATTGGGTCTGTTCTAAAACTTAGTGAGCTGCCTCGCTGTCTCCTGCCTACATAGGCAGCTGTCTTCTATGGCAGCATCCTTACTGAAATGATGCCTCATAAGAGAGTGATTTGGAATGCTCAACATAGGCGGCAGCTTTGCGCATCATTCAAACAGCGCTCCTTACGCGCAATGCACGGGACACTCGACTCACAACTGATTTCAATACAGGTGACGCGAGAGACACAACGTGATTGCCTAATGAGAATAAATACGCACAGCACACACACATTTTGGGCAAAATAGTCGGTTTTGTATCATATTAAACTGTTATTTATCAATGCTTTTCAGTATTGAATGAATTATAAGTATATTTATAATCTAAATTTCTTTTGCTTCGTCCGCCATCTTGGATTTATTTTTCCACCGAGCTCATCACGGTGCATTCTGGGATCGCCTACCTGTGGATGGATACGATGCTACCTTAGAATTTGGCCAATGCTAGATATCTAAAAAGGCAGCATAATTAAGATACCTAGCTTTTGGAACAGCCTTAGCATTGGGAGCGTGACTATGATTTCTCCGGAGGATGCTTACTAGGTTTTGGAACAAACCCACTGTTTACATCTTGTGGCTATACTTTTGAAACAGTGAGTATTTTAATATTTACAGATTGGCCCCATTCACTTCTATTGCACTGTAAGTGTCAGATGTTTAACTTTTTTTAAAGAAAAGGAGGGCCGAGTTGTTGTTGTTTTTTTTTTTGGTAATCCACATTATGCCAAAAATATTTTGATTAAGCTTAACTTGTATTGAACCTGGAATATTCTTTTAACACAATCACAAACACAATTATTTTATACATTTATTTTATTGGCCTCTTTAGTACTTTATTCATAGGAATGTAGAGAGATGATAGGAAATCATAATGAGAAAGAGAAGGAATAGGACTGGGAAATGTAGTGAGCCAGATTCAAACTCACCATTCCCCAAATGAACAAACACCATGGCTCAATACGACTAAAAATGTGTGCTAACTGCTACACCACGGCTACAGGCTCCAAACAGAAAAATGTTAATCAACAATATGCACGTAGAATGATCTCTCCACCTCCTCTGAAGATCCAATCTAACCTTCACCCCTTCCCCCTCTCATAATTCCATAATTCAGGGTTTTGATTATCAAATATCTCCTTCAAAGAAGATTTCCGTATCCTCTCACAGAACTGTCATATCCGAGTCTTCCTCGACTCCATCTTGCCTGCCTTTGACCCTCAAAAGCACAAAAGACATAAAGGAAGTCGGCACGGCTCATTAATAAGGTCTTTTTTTCCAACATACTGCCTCATCCTGCCAATGGAGATCTCCATCTCACAGCAGTGGAATGAATGGGACAGATTAGGATCGGGCATATGCCATTAGCCTCAAATGAAGAGCTTCACACTATGGAGATAAGACACAGATGTGGCAAGATAGTGCAGCAGAATGGGGAAATGGCAAAGAAAGTGTGCAAATTGGGCTTACAAATCGTGCAACACTATTATTACCAAATTAGCCTCAGGTTTTCCCGCCCATCGTGACAAAAAAGAGAGAAAAAAAGCCAGTCAAAGGATGATTTCTTGGAGCACTCGTACAATAATAAAAAATAAAAAAAACTTTTGTACACTGAGTTGAATGTGTGAGGTCTGGTTTGGCCTCGAACAGCTGAATTGAATTTAATTCAACCGCTACAAGATGTCTTTTGTGTCCATCAGAAAATGAACGTATGGGCCATTTATATGTATAATGAACTGTTCGTCCTGTGATTGCATGAGTTTAGCTTTGGTAAAATGGGGTGCAGAATGTGTAAGGAACAGCCATGGGGGAATAAGTTTGGCATGAGAGAAGAAAGCTGGCAGGCAGGTTGAGGCCACGCCAGTGCTGCTCGCGCCATGCGGTGAGGCTGAAACAGTGAGTGCCAGCAAACGTGGCACAAAGAGGAAAGATCAAACAGCAAGGCCTGCAGATCTCTACCAATCTGCTCTGTATTATTCCATCAGCCAAAGATCAGTCAAAACTGCAGCCAGCAGCTACAGAACCATCTAAATACTATGTTATATGGATATGCTAATCATTCAGTTACTATTAGGAATGTCATAAAATATCATTACATCGATCATTGATCAGCATGTTATTTTCTTGATATGCTTTTGAGGCATCGATATAATGACATTAGCCAACATTTATATTAGAAATAAAATGTTTGTGCTTTCCAATTCACTGTCAGTTGGCCTTCTGTTTAAAGTAGTTGGGCGTAATAGCTTTGGGATACCACAAGGGGGAAAAATAGCATTTCCTGTTCGTCGATGTGGTGCAGGTGACAATCCAAATTTGTGAATCTAGTCACCATACACACAAAAGTTATGAAGGATTTTGTACTTCTTAAAAAATGAACAGTGACGTTGATGAGTTTGCAGGTTAGTTTATAAAACTGGTGTAACTGCACAAACTGAACGATTAGAAATGGTGAAGTTTATTATGCAATTTCTCGGTATGTAGCCTTGAATATGTTTCATAGAAGCTGTCAAACCACAAAAATACATACTTGTAACTGAAAATACATTATGTAGGCTAAATGAAAGATACATTTACACAATATATTATCCAGTGATGGCTAGAGTAAAAAAAATCGATGTCCTTTGATAATGATTTGGGTTGAATTTAATGGAAAGTTCTGAGGTACTGCAGAAATTTGCACAGCCTAAGGAGACATAGCTGGGTGCTGCGGTAGTGTGTACCTTCATAGAAAATAATTGTTTTGAATTTTAGAACAGGCCATGCCGTCTGGTGTGCGACCCCCTTTTAGTTACCTTGCTGCTCACACTTTACCAAAGTTGTATTGAGAAACACTGTATGTATGAAAAGACAAAGACTACTGTTTAAAGTGTAGCCCCATTTATATCTGAAAAAATGCAGATATAGATGGATAATCATCGGGACATTTTTCTGATTATTGATATGTGAAAAAGACATCGATCCCAAGCCTAGTTACTATACCTAAATTTTTGCAAACTGATTTCTAAGTGGCTTGTGGTGCTACAACAACGACTTTTATTCCCTTTCACACAAATTATGAGTAAAGCGGCATATTATCCGTTCATAAACACTTACATTTGCCCTGTTCTTCACACAATGATCCCTTATGACATCAAAACCCCTTTACTATAATGCATGACTTGTAAACCTAAATAAATGAACGTTTGCATTACACAAAGAACAACATTTACAAGCTTATTTGAGTGCGATCAAATTGCACGGTAGCTCAACTGAAAGAATGTTGCACTTTTGATGCAAAGGACTGGGGTAAGAGTCGTGAAGAGCACGTGTGTCTACAGCTGAGCCGAAAGGGTCATAGAAGCACTTCAAAATGACGTGATTGCTTCAACAATTGTGTTTTTCATATCACATTTGCTTTTTATGACACTATCGGTAAGGTTTAGGTTTAGGGTAGGGAGGTAGGATTTGTTGATTTAAAACTCGATGTGTTTGAGAGAACATTTAACATTTCACTCAGTTGAAATTTCTCCTCAGAACTGCCACAATACCTGCTATGAACCACATAATGTCATTTTGCAAAAATGTAAAAAAAAAAAAAAGAATCTGGCTAAATATTCAACACGAATAAATGTAGGATGGGATTTGAATTTAACCTTGGAGAATTGATTGTAGTGTGAAAACTGACCATCTGAAAACTGTGTCAATCATGATTTCATGCTGGCTTTAAATGATAAAATCGATATGGACTCAATGCTAATTATTTATCTGTGAAGACACCTATTCCACTTGTGCTGATATTTGTGCTCAACAGCGACCCCTCTAGGTTCTCTTGCGATCCATTCCATGCTGATCCGGTCCAGAAAGAACATGCCGTATCTGCGTCACCTAAAAGCAGCAGACGGTGAACAGGCCCGGCCATTTCCACTACCAGGACAGATGGTGAAATGATACAATATGCTTTCTAAAAAAACGCAGCGCATTCCGTGCATGCCAGTGCTGAGTTGTTTGGTGTGTCTGTGGCTGATGAGCGAGAACAGAGCCAAACCCCATTGCTGGTGATTGATTTAAAAAGTCTGTGTATGTGTGTGTGTGTTGCAAACAAGCACATCAGCGATATTTTGGCTCAATAACTGATATAGAGACTATAACAGTGAGCACAGGAGAAAGGAGGACAAAGAGAAAGAAAAACAGAGAAAGCAAAGTAAATCACATTTAAAGTAACTAAAATTCTTATTTGACTTCCTTCTTACCCATAGGAAAGAACAAGTCACAAATGAGATCTCAATTAATTCTTCTAAAATGCAATTAGATTGAATGGAGAGCAAATGGAAACTTTAGCTTCAGTCATGCTTCTCAGATGATTCCGAGAAAAAAAAAAAAAAAAAAACACATTTTTTCTCTTAAGGAATTTCAGGAGAGACATTGATACTGAAATGAAAACATTAGAATTCAATTATGACTCCAGAGCAAAGAAAGAGCAACATGTGAGATTTTCATTCATGATATAATTCTATAGAAAAGACAAATCACAAACAAGATCTCTGGAATATCTCAAACGTTCCTTCTAGACAGCAACGAGACTGAATAGAGAGCAAATGACGAGTCTCTTTCTTGGATTTTTCTCCAGAGAAAAAGACCCCAGAAATCTCACGTGTCTCATCTAGAGTTTCAGAAGAGATCTCAATAATGTCTCAGACTGTGCTCAGATTGGCCAAGATCCCAAAGTCTGCAATAAATAGTATCTTAATATTAACTCAAATATTTCTAATCAAATACTTCCAAGACCAAATGATCTGAGCATTGCTATCCACATTATTTTAAAAGCTCTATACTCTTACTGTATTTCAAAAATTGTTTCAATTGTGTCTGTTTTCATTTCTTCTAAGGAATTTAGGAGGAAAAATCTAACAAAGTTAATACTTAATTCTACTTGTGTCTCCTGAGTTGTGAAAGAGCAAACTCTAAACAATAAAATCTTTCTTAAATACCCTGTCCAGGACACTAAACATTATTAATATTAAAACATCTTTGAATTTTACATCTAACAAAGAAACGCAAAGTACAGAACAATCGCTGGATCAGAAAAGCATGAGTGCAAGAGAAAAAAATCATAGCGAAAGCGACATTGAGGCAGTTTGAGAGGGTTAATGTGATGGTCACATCCTGTAAAATAATATCTCACTAGAACGCCCAGCACCAATGAGGAGCCGGGCAGCTCCACCAGCAGCCTCGGCCCCCAGGTCCCTTGGCGAGGGGCTCCGTCTCCATCTTTTGTGGCCCTGTTCAAGCAATTAAGCCCAGCTCGGTGTTTTCTGAGGGGGATGTCAAGTGAGGAAAGTCATTTTGTGGCACCGCACTCCTCAGTTACGGTCATGCTCAGTACCGGCACAAATTAAAACTCTCCCGCCAGCCCTATGTAAATACAGCCGCGGACTGCGCTGCGCTTTAATGAGCCATAATATGAAAGAGCAGCTGAAAACCAACGAAAAATAACCGGAAGCTTGACAGGTGACATGTGCTGCAAACTTTTTTAAGGCAGAGAGGGAGGGAGAGAGAGAACTGGGAAGAATCTTCTGGAATATTCAAGCAAGTTCAGGCCCTCTGGGAGCGCGATAGCTAGAGGCACTTCTGAAGGCAGAGAGAGTGGGAGAAGGTGGAGGACAGAATAAGATGGCTGTCTTTCCTCTTGTTTGAAACACTTTGTCGCCATATTAAAGAGATAGCTCATTCAAAAAAAAGGAAAAAAAAAGAAAGAAAAATAGTTAATTATTTACTCACAATCATGTCATTCCAAACCTATATGCAGCTATTTTTTTCTGAGGAACACAATAAGGGAATGTCTGAGGAAACTTTATGCAGCTTTTCGATAAAACAACAGCTCAAAATGACTATCGAGCTTCCAAAAGGACAATACAACACTAAAAAAGAATTCCCTTTGACTTGTGCGTTATATATTCTAAGTCTTCTGAAGCCACACGATAGCTTTGTGCGAGGAACAGACTGAAATTTTAAGTCGTTATTCTCTGAAAATATCCGCTGCTGAAGCTCTGAAATCTCCAACCTGTTCTCATAGAACCCAGTTACTATATCTACAGTTTTGCCAAATGATTTTCACGTGGCTCGTTGTACATATTTTATATTTATTAGGCTTAAGTTTGCTAGTGAAGTAAACACCAGAGGTGCTACATCAACAATGACTTTTATTAACTTTCATACAAATTGCAAGTAAAATGGCAGATTATCAGTTCATAAACACTTACTTTACGCTCTGTTCCCCACACAATATTATCTTATGACTTCAAAACACTTTTATTATAGTGCATGACTTATATATTTGAATGTTTCCTTTACGTAACCAACTCCATTTACAAGCTTATAAGAGTGAGATCAAATTGCGCAGTAATTCAACTGACAGATTACTTGCGGTACAAAGGACTGCGGTACAAGTACTGAAGAGGATGTGAGTCGATACGTGAGTCAACAGTGTCATAGATGCAAAATTAAGTGGTTGCTTCAGCAATTGTTTTTCTTCATCTCACATTTGCTTTTTATGACACTATCAGTTTGGTGTAGGTTTAAGGTTTAGGGTATGGAGGTAGTTATTAAAACTCGATAGAGCATTAACCTTAAAACAACTCATATGTTTTTTTACCTCACATTTGCTTTTTATAACACTACTGTTTAGGTTTAAGTTTAACCCTTAAATGCAATTACAGGTCAATTTGACCTGTTTGAACTTTCAACAGTAACTTACATCAACTTGTAATTTACAGCCTGAAACTTCAAGACATCCTCCATGGAGGTGATTTGAATCTGATAATGCTAAAATTATTAATTTCTTGTATTTATAAATAAAATTATCAAAAAATTAATAAAGTTGTCATAGGTCAATTTGACCCGGTTCACATAAATACGTAAAGGTGCACTCAGTAACTTTTTGCTCGTGTCCTCTTGGATTAACAGTGACACCTAGTGGTGTGGATGCCGCAACATTCAAAATCAATAGTTCTCTGTTACAGATGCCACTGTAGAAATTCACTATACATAATCAGCCATGATTAATTTAATCTAAGCGTGAAAGTGTCCAATTTCAAGACGGTTACAGAGATTAAGTGCGTAGTATTCAGCTGGTCATGTGATTCTAAAATGGCAGCCCCCATGAGGGCACCCCTGCCCCATGTAGAATAAAACAGCTTTTATAAGGTTACTGATATGACTGATCTGAGTACTCATCTCATGTGAGTGGTCATGATTTTATACATATGTTTCAAAATTACAATTAATTTTTTTTAGGAGTAAAACTTTTTTTAATGGGGATAATATTACTGAGTGCACTTTTAAGAAAAAGCTGTAATGTGTCAGAAAAACAACAACATTTAACTCTCTTTTAGCGCCACACAGTGGATATTTCATGAGATCAGGCTGGAAATCTAATTTGTGTTGGGATACAGATTAAAAAATTGTTGGGCTGATGCGTTGCACCAAGTTGGACCGGGCCATTACTGAATGTGATACATCAGAATATGTGGGATGGAGAAGGTGATTTGAGAGCTTAAGCGTATATGTAGATTTACACTCTACAATATCAGGAAGATAAGACCCTTCCTCTCTGAACATGCCACACAACTTCTTGTTCAGTCACTTGCCATAACTAGACTGGACTACTGTAACGCTCTCATTGCAGGCCTCCCTGCATGTGCAATTAGACCACTGCAAATGATCCAGAATGCAGCAGCACGTCTGGTCTTTAATCAACCAAAGAGAGCACATGTTACACCACTCCTTGTCTCTCTTCACTGGTTGTCGGTTGATGCACCTATCAAGTTCAAGGCTTTGATGCTGGCATCATGCTGGCTCCAGCATACCTAAAATCATTTCTGCAGAGCTACGCGCCCACTAGAAGCCTGCAGTCAGCTAAGGAACGTCGCCTTGTTGTACCAACACAAAGAGGCACCAAAACACTTTCCCAGACTTTCGGCTTCATCATACCACGTTGGTGGAATGACCTTCCCAACTCCATCCGTGAAACTGACTCACTTTCTGTCTTCAAAAAAACGGCTAAAAACATATCTTTTCCATGAGCACTTAACCAGTCACAAAAAAAAAAAAAAAAAAAAAACAATATAAAAAAAGTTGCACTATAATTTGTTTTGAATGCTATTCTGATGCTAATGAAACTTTGTAATATGGCACTTTTTGTACCACTGTCTCCTTAAGATGATTCGCTTATGTGTTCCTCTTTTGTAAGTCGTTTTGGATAAAAGCGTCAGCCAAATTAATAAATGTAAATGAAAATGTAAATGTAAGCGGAAGGGAAGTTTTTCAGTGAACAACAACTTAAATTTCAGTTAGTTCCTTAACGGTGCTTTTTTGGTGCTTGACAGCCATAGGCTCTATGAACTATCCTTTTACGGAAAAGAAGTGAAGTATGAAGATTCTTTAAAAATTCACCTTATGTGCCTATGAAAAAAAAAACAGCATACAGGTTTGAAACGACATGATGGTGTAAAAATAATGACAGAAATGTAATATACAGTACATCATTTTTCTTCAATCCTCTGAAAAGCTGTCTGCGAAAAACCTTACACGATTATCTATCACCAAATATGCTTTGCATGCACAATGGGGCACAAAGTGAAAATGAAGCCTCTCTGCCTGAGATGGACTCTACTGACGGAATCTGCATCCATGCCTGCCGATTAATCCCAGACATCCCACCCGATCATCCCGTAATTTACAAAGTCACAGAATCCATAATCAAGATTTAACAGCAGTAAGCGCTTGGATAAGCATGCAGGAGAGAGAAAGAGAGAGAGAGAGAGAGAGAGAGAGAGAGAGAGAGAGATACAGACATTTTCAGAAGACAGTGGGGCAGTCTGATATTCACCAGCAGAGACTGCAACAATTTCTCCCTAATTACTGCAGAGAAGAAGTTGGATGTGTAGGTGGCCTTCAATAGAGCGCAACATTCACCCCTGTGGTCCACTTCAAAGTCTACACTTGGGTTAATATAGCTTCAAATTTTATATTTAGTTTTTATTGTTTTCACTATATGACTGTTAATATTAGTGTTGTCTAGTTTCAGTTTAGCTTTAGTTTTTCAGTACATTTGTTTTTTTCACCCATAGGAATAGTTCACCCAAAAATGAAAACTGACATAACTGTCATGCCGTTCCCAACCCGTATTACTTTCTTTCTTATGTGGAACACAAAAGGAGATATTTGAACGAATACAGGGCCCCATCTTATAAATACAATTGCAGTGGATAGTGACATGCTTTAAAGCTTAAAAAGGACCCAAAAGTATCATTAAAGTAGTATATGCGACTCATGCGTCATATTTCAAGTCTTCTGATAGGAATATGATACGTTTTGGTTAGAAACAACCCAAAATTCTAGTTATTTTTCAGAAAAAATGTTGACGTCCGTTGCACGTTCATGAGCGCTGACAGAAGCTTCTTCACAATGGCTCACGTTTCACACGCAAACTTGCATTTAGCGCTCATAAAAAGAACTCGAGAAAACAAGCTTATCGCATAGTGCCCATAAACGCACAACAGACGTCAAGATTTTCATTGAACACACCAAAAGAAAGTCATACAGGTTTGGAACGACATGAGGGTGAGTGAATAATGGCATAATTTGTATTTTTGGGTGAACTATCCCTTTAATTTTGGTTTTAGTAATTTTATGCTGAAGTTTAAGCATTATCTGATATCATTTCAATATGTTGTTTAACGCTGTTATATTTTTCAAGGTGTTGTGTTATCACAATCTACCTGTTTTTATTAGTTCGAATATTTTAAAGGTTTTACATTTTATCATATACTGTGACTGTGTATTTAAACTAAAACAAAAAAATGTGCCTAATTAAGCTACCTTCTACCAAGTGAGAAATTAAATTTCATCAAAATACTGTAGAGTTTGATTGCACAACCTTGAACGTCCTCCTTCCTTTTAAAAATGAATAAGCCTATTTCACTCTTTTAAAGGAATAGTTCACCCAAAAATGAAAATTCTCTCATTATTTACTCTTATGCCATCACAGATGTTTATGAGTTTCTTTCTTCTGCTGAACTCAAATTAAGATTTTTAGAAGAATTTCTCAGCTCTTTTGGTCCATACAATGCAAGTGAATGGGTGCCAAAATTCTGACGCTCCAAAAATCACATTAGTCTGCATAAAAGTAACCCATAAGACTCCAGTAGTTAAATCAATGTCTTCAGAAGCATTGGTAAGAAAAAGATAAATATTTAAGACACTTTTTTGTCAGAAATCCTCCCTGCTCAGTCAATCTCCACTTTAACTTTCACTTTCACAATGTGTTTTTGGTAATTCACATTCTTCATGCATATCGCCCCCTACTAGGCAGGGAGGAGAATTTCTAGCAAAAAAGGACTTAAATATTTATCTGTTTCTCACCCACACTAATCAAATCACTTCTGAAGATATTAATTAAAACACTGGAGTCTTATGGATTACTTTTATGCTGCCTTTATGTGCTTTTTGGAGCGTAAACATTTTGGCACCCATTCACTTGCATTGTATGGACCTACAGAGCTGAAATATTCTTCTAAAAAATCGTAATTTGTGTTCTGCAGAAGAAAGAAAGTCATACACATCTGGGATGGCATGAGGGCGAGTAAATGATGAGAGAATTTTCATTTTTTAGTGAACTATCCCTTTAAATATGCATGGTTATATGCTTAGTTGCATTTTATTATTTGCATTTAGAATTGTTTTTTCCCTGCAGTCCATGACCCTATCAGAACAGACCTGTGTCACATTTTTGGGTCACAACGCACCAGTTGAGAATCACTGTGCTTATACACAGAAACATGAAAGCATGCATGCACGATGCCCATCAAACTGTCAATGCCAGTCTTAGTGTTGAGCTCGTCATGATTTGCACTCTATCTCTGCGTCTGCACTCATCACAGGTCGCAGTGGTTGATCACAGAAACGCTGTTTTACAAGGGACGCGATTCGTCTCGACAACTTTGCTTGACCTTGCGTGTGTCTGAATAACACTGTAAAATTGATTCAGCTCGCTGCAGTAAAAGAGCCTTCGTATTATCTGCATTCTACCTCTAATTAATATAAGCAGCAGCGGGGAGGCCATTATTTACGACTGAAGCTGTATGGGGCGGCCGACACAATAATAATCTGCTCTATATTTTTATTGATGTGTTGATGAATGGCTTTATTTCACACGAAACAGCCATGGAATGTCAAAGCGTGCAGATCACACAAGTGCTGATTACTGTATGTTTATGTGTGTGTGTTTGTTTATACCACAGTCAGTTGGAAGGACTCTCATTACACAGCTATGATCAGTTGATAAAGTACCGCGGTCACACACCCTCGCTCGCTTAATTGCATTGTGTTAGTTCTAATGCACGCTCCAAATGCCCTGGAAATAATTTCTGGATACAGATGTGTGTCAAAAGCAACATTATATGACTTTGTGTTAATAACCAGAAGGAAACTGTATTGCTCAGAGGTTAGTTCAAGATACATAATGAAGTTCTTATTGAACTTTATCTCAGATGTTTCTCCTAAAATTCCTTTGGAGAAAAAAAAACAGACACAAATGAGATTTGTTGATATACAGTAAGTGTATAGAGCTTTAAAACTAATATTAATAGCCATAGCTCAGATAATTTTCTCTTGGAAGTATTTGATGAGAAATGTTTAAGTTCATTTTGAAATCTCTTCATTTTGAAGGCAGACTTTGGTACCTATACTGTATATTTATAAAGAATTGCTTATTCATAGATGTCTAAGCATTATAGGCTGCCAAATATTACACACTTCAGCTTTGAAGACATGTCATTTGTCATTTTTATTTTCATTGGGTACATAGCATTTAACTCTTGACAGCAAATTCAACTCCCTTAGTGAGTCTTTAAAAAAAAAAAAAAAAAAAGACAGACTCTATATTTGAGTTATCGTTCATAATTAGAAGGGGGTACAGTTAAACACTAGTCTCCAGCGTTAGATAATTGTGGTCCACCCTTCCTAATTTAGTGAAGGCGGGAGAAAAAAAAAACATCAGTATTTGTCTTATTAATTCAGCTCACAAATCCTTGATTATTTTTTCAATCCTTCCCTAAGATAGCAGCCATCTCTGTTTGCCTTTTCTCTCTCCTCTTCCGACCGGCCGGCCTGCCTTCTCAATCGCCTGTTTTGTTTCTGTGTTTAATGAACAGTTGGATTCTTTTATTTCTCTACAAGTGCTGGATTTGTCTTATCAACCTCACTCCCTTTGAGGGTTGCCAATTGGTTTTATCCACGGATGTATCATTTCCTTGGCTTCCTCTTTTTTCCCTGCACAAAGAGAAAGAACCACTACGTCAACAAACCTCTATGGGGAGATAGATTAAGAGCCTCAACATCACCTAGCTTCCAGCACCGCTCCCAACTGGTTTGTGTAAAACTCAATTAAATTGGTCCCTGCTGAATTCCACATTATAGTACATTAAACAGAAATTCTTCAAGCGTGATGACGAATCCGTCATATGGGAGCGTTTCCTCGTCACCATCTTTGGGGTTTTGGCCTCTTCTTCATTCTAAAAGAGGCTCAAAGACAAAGTAGGAAAACAAACTTTGGGCTTTATTTATCTGTGAAGTGGTAAAAGGCAGTCGCCGCCCTTGATCGCTGTGTGTAAACAGCTTTAACCAGCTAATGTTCACTAAAAGGAGTAGCAAGTCCTTTGACGATTTTAAGCAAATATAATCAAATGCTCGGAGTCGGACAAGTGGGTAATGTTCGTTTTAGCTTTCAACAGGTGGGAGAGAAAAATGATACCCATCTGTGGCCTTGATTCCAGTCAACATTTTAGTGCAATTACTGCGCAAACAGGGTTTAATAAGATTGCTTTGAAATTTTGAAACTTCTGAATAATGAAAAAACAAACAAACAACAAAACCAAAACAGTAAAACCTGCTGAATATATATTTTGAGATAAAATTGCACACATTTTTTTATTAATTATAGGAAAATTTAGTTTGTCAAATCAGTTACATTTTTGGATGAGCATGGTGAGATTAAAATAAATAATTCATGGTATAATATCTGCCTGTCTAATATGTCCATATGGTTTTCTCTGCACCTTGCTGTATACAGTAGTTATCATAAAATATCCTGATCACTAAATGGAGATCAAAAGTAAAATAAAATATGTAACTAAAATTCATATTTTACTTCTTCCTGACCCACAGAAAATATAAATAAATAAATAAATCACAACTGAGAGCTCTTTAATAAGTCAACTGTTTATCATAGACAAGAAATGAGACTAAATGGAGATCAAAATTAAATATAATCAACTAAAATACATATTTGACTTCATATTCTGACCCGTAGGGTAGAAAAGTCACAAAAAGATACATTTTATTTCTCTATTGCTTCCTGTAGACTGCAATGAGACTTGAAGGGATAGTTCACTCAAAAATGAAAATTCTCTCATCATTTTCTCACCCTCATGCCATCCCAGATGTGTATGACTTTCTTTCATCTGCAGAACACAATCAAAGATTTTTAGAAGAATATTTCTGCTCAGTTGTGGATGCAAGTTAATGTTGATTAAAACTTTGAAGCTCCAAAAAGCATCTAAAGCAGGGGTGGGCAACTATTTTGGTAAAGGGGCCACATTGGGCTTTAAGTAGTGCATAGGGGGCCACATTGTATTCTTTTTGAGATACAATGCTCCGCATTGATGTTTTTGTATCTTTTCAGCCCAGAAATATTTGTGTACTCAATGTTCTGAAGTGTACATGTGACTAATGGGACTATTCTGCAATTGCCTAAAGTATTGTATTGCTCTACAGAGGTAGATACTTTTCTATCAGGCATTGAGAAACTGAATAAAGGCTGAGCTTATTATAAATTATTTATTTTACCATCTCTACTTCCCTGTTCATTTATTATTCAATTTAACACTCTCAACATCAGGGGTCTGTTTTAATAAAAAAAATAAATAATCTTTTAACGTTTGTCGCAAAGCAGGCGAGTTTACATATTTTATTCTCAAAACATTACCCGTTTACACGCTATAAAGGTCATGATGTGGGTCTCGTCAATGGTTTGACTTCCCATTCAGCACACAACTGAATAAAACAGGCTGCATGTCTATGATAAATAATCACTGCAAGAGTTAGATTAACATACAGGTGTGAGGAGACTTCAACATTTCCAAATTGCACAAATAAAAAATACATATGCATATTCATCTCTCACTTGCTTTTGCTCATGTGTCAGTGATGCCTACTTTTATATTTAATTTCATCACTGAGAAGGCTTACCTACAAACTTAGTAGCACCAAACATCACAAGCAGCCTCAAGAATGGACATAGAGTGGCCATATAACACTTTTCCTTGAGCAGAATATTGCATTAGAGATCGCTATGAAAAAACGCACTCACGTGCATGGTTGCCAGATTGCACAAAATAAGTATAACATTAGGCGGAATATTTCCAACTTGCGCAAGTATAAATCTCAAATTGGGGGTGTTGAGTCTCTTATCTGGCAACCTTGAGCATGTTAAACGCTTGTGGAGGCGCATTAGGTCCCAATGCAAGATAACTTAAAAAATGATTTTAGGATAAATGAGCCACAGGCCACATTAAACCAAGTTGCCCAGGTCTGATCTAAAGGCAGCATAAAAGTAATCCATACTACTCCAGTGGTTTAATCCATGACTTCAGAAGCAATATTATCAAGCGCAAGTGTTAGTTCAGTCAGGCCACGAGAGGCAAGCTCAGCATCAGCTGACACGCAGCTGACCTACTTCAATCACAGTAGTCTATCTATCAAGGACGGCCTATATATATATATATATATATATATATATATATATATATATATATATATATATATATATATATTCATTCAACACAGCATTCTTGCCAGCCTACCCAAGCACCTGACAACAACCCACCTTCTCCCCAGCTACCTTCCATATGCATTAGTCTCCATTGTTTATGGTTTTTAGCTTAAGCCGGCCAAGTTTCTGTGCACTCTTCTGTGTTGCTTTATGTTCCAGGTGACAGCCGTCATGACCAGATCTTCCAAGCAGCCCAGATGTATCACCTTCCGAGCTACCCCTCTTCATACCAGGAGTCTCCTTTCCTTGGATATTTGGCCAAATGTTATGATTTCCTTGCTGATGGTTCCAGTATGTGGGGGAAGAACTTCTCCAGAATTTCAGAAGAGATCTCAACAATGTGTTTGATACGAGCTATGTTAGCCACATTCATTCTGTTGCCCTTTATTCATACTGTATATCAACAACGGTCTCGTTTGTGTCTTTTTTATTCCTCCTAAGGAATTTTAGGACAAACATCAGTGAGAAAGTCTAAACTTAAATAAAACATAACTCTGATCTCCATTAAGCATCTTGAGCTACAAAAGAGCAACCTCTGAGCAATACAATTCTCCTTTAGGATAACACGTAGATAAGTGAGACAACCACATAACATTCAGGCCTTTAGTGTGCTCCAATGGGGCTGTTGACTCCTGCCTGTCGTTCTTATCAAAAACTGTGTGTGTGTGTGCTTTCCTCCCCATCTGCCCTGGAATGCTGAAGCTGCTTTGAACCTTCTGTCCTGCAGCAGTAGGCGTTTCATGATGCTGTCCATAATATCTGAAACACACACACACACACACACACACACACTCATGCCCAAGCTGTGAGTCGGGTCAGGTGTTCTCCCCAGGTTGGGCTCCAGCCAAACTCCACTCCTTCGTGTCTGCTGTTTCCTTTCTAGTGCCACCCAGCACGGGTTAGCTGCTTCAGATGTGTCCTATCAAATACTGCCTGAGTGAAGGTCACACCGCAGCCCAGCCCACAAAACACACACAGCAGTCCCACTGGCCGATATGACTGTGGTCTTGGACATTATGTAGACACCTATCTTCTATAGAACCCAAAAGGAGATATTTTGCAGAATGTCCAGAATGTTTTTCCAAGAAACAAAAACATACAGTCACCAATGGCTGATAGCAAGACAAAAATGATAAAAAGCACCATAAACTATCCCTTTATATGTAAGGATTTTCTTTTAGAATTTCTAATGTTCACAGCCTAACTGATGATGATTTTGGGTGCTGGCCGATCTGTGGGAGTTGCACTGGGTTCGGGGGAAAGTTTGAAGGGGTTTGAAGAGAAAAGACGGGTTGTAATTATCTGGTATTGGCACTGAGGCACAACCCATCGCAGAAGGGATTCGGAGCAGAAAATCGCAAAAAATCTGTTTACAGTGAGCAGATTTCACTGCCTTCACAAGCATTTTGTGAGGACTTTCCCTGTCTGAATAATTCATGCAGAAGAGCCATCGGTGAGGCAGAGACTTCACAGGTGGAGCAATTCACAGGATAATCTGAGAGACTTTAGCTCTGAAGCAGAGCAACAATAAAGCACCCAGAGCACAGATGTCAAAACTCAATTCAATTATTTCCTAGAAAACACTCATTCAGAGAATGCATTTATAAGACCTTCAGTCAACTCACAAGATGAGTTCCAAACCTAAATGCTGTTTTTCTCCTGTGGAACACAAAAGGAGAAGTTTCCCACTCCACACAAGTCTGACATCATGATTTTAGCCTGTTCCTCAAGCAAAGCTATCGTATAGTGTCAGAAGAATTGGAATATAGCGTCATATGGACTATTTTTATGGTGCTTTTAGGTCGTCTTTGGAGTTTGACAGCCCATGTTTATGAACTGTCATTGTATGGAAAAACAGCTGCATAGAGATTCTTCAAAATGTTCCTTTTGTGCACCACAGAATAAATAACAGCATGCAGGTTTGAAATTACATGAGGGTGAATAAATAATGACAGAACTTTCATTTTTGAGTGAACTGTTTCTTTAAATCTAATGTGTTTGTGATATCTGAGGTAATTATTGATGTTTTGAATGAAATAAATGTTTTTATTTCTTCTGTGCAGTCAATAACATTGTATTTGTGTGCCATTATTGACAGTCATGCTCAGAAGGCATGGCCTGTTCTCAATGCAAACTCTCAAATTGAAATTACAGTTTCTCTGATTTGGTCCAGCAAACATTATTATAGTGTTATTGTTGTCATTTTCTGCTGGTGACAATCACAGCCTCTTACATGCTCTAGACTGCTAAGGGGTGTGTATGAAACACACACGCGCACACACAAACACGCGTTTACTTAGCTATTTGAATGAGGAAATGCCATAGACTTCTATTGTTTTCATTCAAAGCTTAGCAGATTTACTAAAGACTACCCTTACCCCTTAAAGAAAACGTTTAGCATTTTTAGAATAATAATAAAAAAATAAAATTTAAAAAATAAATAAAAACAGTGTTGGCTTGATTATGAATTTCCAATTTTAAATGATATTTCAAATGAGGACATCTCTGTCCCCAGATGGAGGTTTTGTCAGACTCATATTGGTTTTGAGGAGTACAGCATTTTGTGTAACTATTTCTATTACTATAATTACAATATACAAGCCGTCAACTCTGCAAGACAACTTGTTTAATTTTTTTTTAGAAACAAAACAAAACAAAACACAAAACGAAACAAAATACGAAACACAAAATAAAACAATATGAAATAAAAAACACAAAAATGAAATGTAACACAAAACATGAAACAAAACAAAAAAAAAACAAAAAGCAAAACACAACACAAAACAAAACAAAACACACACACACAAAACAAAACAAAAAACAAAACATTTTCCAGGATGACCCCAAACAATTTAGTCAGATTTAGCTCAGTTCTGGTGACAGTTTTGTTATGAATATACAGCTAAGTAAACTCACACACACACACGCACGGGCACACATACGTGACCTCAGCATTTAATTACACTGCCATGAATGTACTAGCAGTGCAGAACATCCTCTGTAAAAAGCTACAGTATCTGTATTCGCTGCTAAGACGATGATCAATGTTATTCTTTGCCACCCACTAAAAAAAAAAAAAAAAAAACGCAGAGGTTCACTTGCCTAATTCCTGACATGAAATATTACCTGCACCACTCCAGAAAGCCTCACCGTTTGGATGCTGGAACAGATAGCATCCATCCTTTCTGTTCAAGAAACAAACAAACAAACAAAAAGCTCTCTGACCTTTCACCCAACACGGGACATATAACTGATAAGTAAGCGCCATTTGTTCTCTTCCTGCTGCAATTTTTTTTGCCTTTGGCCCAAGTTTCACCTTGCTGAGCCCGTGCCCTTTATTAAAGGTAATAATGGCTGCCAAGTCGCCTTCGGCTTTCTCAGATTTGTCAGTCCTGAAAGAGAAGGGAGGAGGTAGGAAGATAAATTGTATTTCTTCAGCTAAGAGCTTCTATCTTGCCGACAGAATGAGAAGCCAGGCCCAAAAAACACTCACCGTGTGCGTTAGGCAGCTCCGGATTTAAGCCTTGTCCTCTCTGATCAAACCAGGATTTATGGAAGCATCATAACTTCCGACAACATCCAGGAGCTTATTAATTTTATATGTTTCTGTCTGTTTCGTGATATTCCAAGCCTTGACAGTCACTCAAGATAAGCCAAAAGCCCATGACAGGATAAAGTGTACATATATTTTTCTCTGTTCTCCTGCTGAATAGGTTTTAGCTGAAACCTTGAGAGGCCTCGCCGCAAGATGATTTGTTGACCATTTTTTTTGTCTTCTCTCTCTCACTGCCATTCCTAACGGCCTTTAAATCAACCCGGAACCTGACTTGAGTAAAAGCAGGCAACCTCACAGCTACCGAAACCCAGAAATCACCCACACTTACAAACGCACATGGAGAGTGAATCAAAACCTGCCAGTAATCTTCAATCTGAGCATAGCAGTGGTGTGAGCCGGTGTTAAAGCAGGATGAGGAACATACAAGGTAGAAGACGTGGAGGTATTTGCTGAGAATTGCTCTGTTCTAAATTGCTGCTCATCGAGAAAAACAATTATTTAAAGGGGTAATTTACACGTCACTAGCCGTAGCCAAATGGAATTGCAAAAAGAATGACTTTTTTTCAAACAAGCTTCCCAAGCATTCCTACTGACCCTTTTACCCCGCCCCTGTCTTCCATTGTTTGGGACAACAAGTGGAGACACTCATGCCACTGGCTGAGCCAGAAGTTGACATGTCGGACTACTCACACAAAGAGAGCAATGTTTTGAAAGCAGCAGAGCTAGTTTTAACACCCTTCAAGAAGTCAACCAGGAATCCCACACCTCTGACAAGTTAAAAATTAAACTATAACTTTTGCATGACTTTTCCTGTGATTACTAGATAAATATTTAAAGTTATTTATATTAGTGCATTCAGTTATTTTTTTTTTTTTTTGTTTATAGTGTCTTAGACTTATACTGACTCCAAGGGGCCTGGGAGCAACATCATTCAAATGCAACAGTTTTTAGCTACCCATGCATGCCACTGCAAAAAAAAGAAAAAAAAAAAAGAAAAGCATAGTTTCAAAGCAAACTATAACTGATTTAATCCATGAGTGAAATTTCCCATTAATAGCGCAGTCACTGAGATTAAGTCGTTTTTGGCTGGTCATGTGATCCTAACATGGCAGCCCCCAAGAGGGGACCCTGTCCATGTCAAATAAAACAGCTTTTATAAGGTTTCTAATATGACATTTGAGTGCTCATGACATTATGCATACGCTTCAACAATAACAAAAACTGAGAATAAATGTAATTAAAAACTAGAAAAAAATATACAGTATATTTACGACATTTCCCATGATTTTTAATATGTTTTTATAAATTTTCATGACTTTTGCAGGCCTGGAAATTAGCTTTAAAGCGGGTCAGCACTATGTTTTATACTTTCCAAGCCAAAATCAATGTTGAAGGCAATGACTGTCAGGTCTAATCATGACTTTGGTGTTCGACTATATCATCTTGGTTTAAAAATGAAAAATGAAGGTCAAAGCTCCTCAATATCACAATCAATGAGGGAAAAACAAACACCCATTTGCAGAATATACCCACTACTTTACCTCCCACAGAACATATTTTACTAATTTAATATATGTGGTTGTGTCGTGATAATTTATTTAGTGACTTTTGTTCAGACCCAGTTACACTGCTTTCCACTTCATAGCAGCATATGTTCACCTACCATAAAGTTTCATGTGTCTCTATAAACGCTAATGACCTCTGCCATGCAAGGATTATCACAACATTATGCTCCTTATGACACAGAGACTGGACAGATGGCGCTACCTATTACCTCGTCACCCATCTCTCTCTCTGTTTCTCTCACTCTCTATTTACTCACCCTCATGTCGTTCAAAATCCATATGAAATTATTCCTTCCGTGGAACACAAAAAGAGATGTTAGGCAGAAAATTAGCCACACTTTCATTGCATTTAAAGTTCTATTTATTAACAATAGTTAACGCATTAGCAGTGCTGGGTATTAAATGATTACATTATGTAATCAGATTACAAAAAATCAAGTACTTGTAATTGGATTAAATTAAATAATCGGACTACAGTTACTTTCTTATGGATTACGTGATTGCATGTTAATTAGGCAACAGCAGTAAATTGTTCATTATATGGAACTTTTTTTAATATTTTACATTTTTCACTCAGCCTAACTTTGATCTGTGTTCAGTAACTCTTCGAGTGTTTTCGGAAGAGATGGAGAGGGGGAGGTTTGTCAAATTGCACACAGATCTGATACTCATCATTAGCTAGGTGAAGATGGAGCGGTCTAAATCAGCATTTGATCACTGGATGTACAGAGATAGTTTCACTTTTAAGGTGACACCTGGGAAAAAAACCCCATCACTGTGCAATGTAAACTCTGCCTCCCATAGGTCAACAGCAAACAATTCAATGTCAAATTTAAAGAAGCATTTGAAGATATGTTTGCATGTTTTCTTAACTCCAGACAAACACATTTAAAGTTTTATTTGAATTATCACTCTCTGTGTAATTTAACCATGTGTCACTATGTGATTGGAAGGGTTTTGTCCATCAAACGCATCAAAATGCCCAAATACACCTAATTTCATATTCGCAATGTAATGCAATTGCATTAACGGCGTAAAAAATATTTTTTTGTTTCGTGAATTGCTTCTGTACTCGGCTTTTAAAATCTACTTTTGCTTTAGCGATAACTTTGAGCCATTTTTGTGACGTTGACTCCCAAATATAACTGGTCTGATCTCTTACCACACAAGGATGGCGAAATTGCATCACCGAATTTGTGTAACGTGCCCCAGGAACCGGTCCATATTTCTAGAAACTTCCAAAGAAAATGCAAGTGACATCAAATAAGTAATCAGATTAGATTACCCCAAAAATTTAATCTGCAAGATTACGTTACTGATTGCAATTTTTGTAATGTAATTTGTAATCAGTACCCGATTGCAATTTAGAAGTAATCTGCCCAACACTGCGCATTAGGTATCATGAACTAATGATGAACAATACACAACTTTACTAATCTTGGTTAATGTTAATTTACCAAAATACTTGATCATTGTCAGTTCATGTTAGTTCATTATGCATTAGCTAATGTTGACATATACAACTTTTAATAATAATGAAAAGAAAATATTCATGTTGAAATTTGCATTAACCAAGAATAATAAATGCTGAAATTTGTTCATGTTAACTAATGTAGTTAACTAAAGTTAACAAAAAATACTGTACAACACTTTTGAAAAGGGGTTACCTTATTTATTTTTTTGCCATACAGTGAATGTGAATGGTGACTGAGGACATCATTCTGTCTAACATCTCTTTTTGTATACCACAGAAGAAGGAAAGTCCTATGGGTTTGGAACAACATTTAAACTTCAATAGCAAACAATGCTAGAGTTAAGTTCGATTCATTTCCGTGAATCAGTTGAAACTGTCCATTTCAATGAATCAATTCAAAACTCAGATTCCTTCAATCATTTGCGTCTCCACTCAAAATGTTCACTCAAGTATCTTTGCGGATATTTTATCTTAATAAAATGATTTAGTTGAAATATCTGCAGGTAAATATTGCTGTCATGCATGTTATTATGTATGGCTAAATTGGTGCGTATATTTAAAATTGATAAAACGGAGTGAAAAACATGCCTTGATTATTTTAAACTAGATTTTTACTGTTTGAATTTCACAATGGCTGTTGAAATGTTGAAATGATGCTTCCTCTGATTGAAAAATCAAATCACCCTTATAAAGCAAATACAAAAATATTAAAACCTATACATAATATTGTCAAAACACTGAAAAATCTTGAGTTATAATCGCCAAAGCTGTACAATTTAATAAAAAAATTAACAGAACTCATAAAGCATTATTGCGAATCATTGAATAAATGATAAGTAACCCATGAAAAAAATCAAGTCTCTTCTGAAATATACGGTATTCTTTACCAAAGAAAAGGTCTCAGAAAGTGACAGATTTCATTGTCAAACAGCTCGTGCGATAAAGCCATGAAGCTAGTTTTGTTCTGAAGAAAGATGTATTTGATTTCGGAGCAGCGTCCGTGATGAAACACAACTCATCTTGGGTAAAGTGATCTTGTGTGCCGGTTTGGGAGTGGAAAGAGAGAGCAAAAGGATATAAAACCATCATGCAGGTCACCTGCCGCCCACTGCATGTGGACGGATAGAGGTCCAGTCATATTGTCTCTTCAGCTTTACTTGTGGCCACAGCACACTTTCTGCAGCATAAAATTACTGTCAGCCAGCATGTATACCTCCTCCAAGAGGTCACTAATGCCAGATACACGTTACAGACACATATTTACACGCTTCCCTTATGTACCACCATCAGTAGCTCTGACATTAAGATAAACAACCTCTACAGACCAAGATCAGATCCCTTCCTGATCACCATCAGGTACTGTGTCCTCCTGAAGTCCACATATAATGTTAGTCAATGTTTCTTGCACCACAACAGCAATAATTAAAATTTTCAAGGCCATTTTTGATCTGACCCTTAGAATTAAAGGGATAGTATGACAAAAATGAAAATTCATTAACTTTCGCTCATCAAACTCATGCTGATGCTGTTCCAAACCCATGTGACTTTCGTCAGGTTTTTTATTTTTATTTTATTTTTTATTTTTTTTAGAACAAAGTCTCTTTCAAGACAGTAATTTTGCATTCAATAACTCCATAGTTAAATACTAAGAGCTATGTCAACCACTCTTTTTTAAGTTCCACTTGCAAATTGGTTAATTGTACATGATGATATACATAATCACATAAGCTTTCGGTTATTAATCGTTTCGTGATAAATGTTCTGTACTGCCCATGTTTTAAGATACTTGATTAAAAAGTTCAAATCAACATATGGGAAAGCATCTAAATCCACTTATGTCCAAGACACACAAGATAGATAATCACAATAATTTGCTTGAACATGGTGAAAAATGTGCGCAGATGCAAAAATAGCTCTGACGTGGGTGAATTTTACCAATTTAGAAATGGGAAATGGGGGCCTGGTAGCTCAGCGAGTACTGACGCTGACTACCACCACAGGAGTCGCGAGTTTGAATCCAGGGTGTGCTGAGTGACTCCAGCCAGGTCTCCTAAGCAACCAAATTGGCCCAGTTGGTAGGGAAGGTAGAGTCACATGGGGTAACCTCCTTGTGGTCGCAATTAGTGGTTCTAACTCTCAATGGGGCGCGTGGTAAGTTGTGCGTGGATTGCGGAGAATAGCATGAGCCTCCACATGCTGTGAGTCTCCGCGGTGTCGTGCACAGCTAGCCACGTGATAAGATGCATGGATTGACTGTCTCAGAAGTGGAGGCAACTGAGACTTGTCCTCCACCACCTGGATTGAGGTGAGTAACCACGAGGATCTAGTAAGTAGTGGGAATTGGGCATGCCAAATTGGGGAGAAAAAGGGATAAAAGAAAAAGGAAAAAAAAAAGAAATGGGAAATAAGCATCACAATACATATAGATCAAGTGTGAAAAATCACAGTACACAGAACTGGAACTGTCGCCCCACAGTACACAAAATATAAACAAACACTGAAGCACAAGAAAATATAGCCGTTCTTCCTACAAGACATGCATTATACTGAGCTTTGTAACACCATCACCTTGCCTTATTTTTTTTTCCAATGTTAAAAAACTTCCTCTTATCCAAGTTTAATATGCAGAGACAACTGTAAGTAACCATTTTAATTTTTTTTTACATTTACATTTATTCATTTGGCAGATGCTTTTATCCAAAGCAACTTATAAAAGAGGAATAATACATCATAAGTGATTTATCTTAAGGAGACAGTGGTACGACAAGAGCTGCATTACAAAGTTTCTCTAGCATCAGAATAGTAGTATCCAAGACAGATTAGAGTGCAACAAGAATATATATAATATATATATATATATATATATATTTTTTTTTTTTATTATTATTATATATTTTTTTTTATGAGTGAATGGTTAAGTGCTCATGGAAAAGATGTGTTTTTAGCTGTTTTTTGAAGACAGAGAGTGAGTCTGCTTCACTGATGGAGTTGGGAAGGTCATTCCACCAACATGGTGCAGTGAAACTGAAAGTCTGGGAAAGTGTTTTGGTGCCTCTTTGTGTTGGTACAACAAGGTGCTGCTCATTAGTCGACCACAGGCTTCTGGTGGGAACGTAGCTCTGCAGAAATGATTTAAGATATGCTGAAGCAGACCCAGTGACTGTTCTGTATGCCAGCATCAGAGTCTTGAATTTGATTGAATTTTAGATTGATGTCCTGAAGAGTGTAAATACTGTGACCCTGTGGTTTCCAAACAATGGCTATTTCTACGTTTGTGACTGGGTGAATCTCATGAAACCTGTCAAGAACATTTCCAGGCCATATTTGACCCAAAAATAAAATACAATTTGTGAAGAAGGCTCAGAAGAGGTTGTACTTCCTTCGCCAGCTGAGGAAGTTCAACTTGCCACTGGAGCTGCTGACTCAGTTCTATTCAGCCATCATTGAGTCTGTCCTGTGTACATCTATAACTGTCTGGTTTGGTTCAGCCACTTAATCAGACAGATAGAAACTACACTGGACAGTCAGGACTGCTGAGAGGATTATTGGTGCCCCCCCTGCTCCCCCTCCAAGACCTGTACGTCTCCAGAGTGAGGAAACATGCAGGTAGAATCATTCTGGACCCCACACACCCTGCCCACTCCCTTTTTGAACTGTTGCCCTCTGGCCGGCACTACAGAGCACTCCGCACCAGGAAAACCAGGCACAAGAACAGTTTTTACCCTCAGGCCATTTACCACATGAACAATTAAACTGCCTTCAGGACTCCCTATAGTGCAATAATGTAAATAAATATCTAATGTAAATATGTAAATTCACTCATATTTAATTCAATAACTGTACATACCCCTACCTTGCACATATTACCACTTGCACATGTACATATGCCATTCTGTTATATGTCCCTTTTTCTTTTTTTTTTGGTATGTCTATTTATACTCTTACATTGTTTTATATTCTGTGTCTCACTGTAATGTTCTGTGTGCACTTGCCTTTTTCTTCTATCACCAAAAAAATTCCTTGTTTACGTGAGCACACTTGGCAACAGAGCTCATTCTGATTCTGATATTAGGGGTGTAAAATATATCGGATCATACTGTATCGTACGATACAATGCTCACTATACAATACCATATGTATCGTACGATACATAAACACATTATAATGTATTTAAAACCAAGCAGCGCAATATTGAGAGCTTCGAAACAGTCTCCTCCCTATAGAGGCGGCGCTGAGTGCTCACAGGAAAACAGAGCAACACACTTACAGTTCATAGGCGAGAAGATCAATGGCAAATGCCAAGTAGATAGTACTGTAGCGGTGAAGCTTGTCAAATTTGCCAAACAAGGGTGTCATGTCCTGGTGCTGCAGTACATCAAACATGACATTTTATTTACGCCGACATCACCGTGCAAATCAGTGGATTTGTGAGGCAGAAACAGCAGCAGCAAGACGCTCATAAGTATGAGTCATAACTATCAAAACAGCTTATTCAAAAAAACGACAACATAAGAAACCCGCGATTACACAAGACTTATAATGATCTGCTTTTGACTTCGAAATGTAAACAGCTTTGTGAACAACACTTGCGCTCATGTTATAAGCCAGTAATAATGGCGGTAAAGTTTACATGCAAAGTAAAACAGGGAAGAGGGCAAAACAAAATGTGTGTGCCGATCGGGTTTTCCTCAAGCCGCTAAATAATATTGGATTATGTACATACATTGTAAAACCAGAGATCAGGTTCCTCTCAAGGTTTTTTTTTTTTTTCCCCACCACTAAATAATGTTGAAAGGAGTTTTTTTTTCCTTGCTCCAGTCACTTCAGCTTGTTCACAGGGGGCTTTCAGACAACAAGGCATGATTTTCTATAAAGCTGCTTTGAAACTATGTGTATTGTGAAAAGTGCTATACAAATATAAATGACTAGAGTGTAGACAAACTTATTGTCTCAAGAAAAACACGAAAATTGTGAGTTCATATTAGTTTTGCTCAACAATCAAAAAAATAACAAAATGAATAAAAAATAAAAAATGCACTGCTGTTGTATAAGTTACTTAGTGTTCTGCTTTTTGTTGCCAATGTCAGACACTTTTGTGGCATTTATGATTTAAAAGACATTTATGTCAGATCCTTGAATAAGTTTGATTGAAACATTTGTGGGTGATTGTATCTTATTGTTTCGTGTCTTATCATATCGTGAGGCTATGCATCGTATTGTATCATGAAATTTGTGTATCGTTACATGCCTAATACATACAGTATATACACTACTTTCAAATTTTTGAAACACGACTGAAATGTTTCTCATGATCTTAAAAATCTTTTGATCTGAAGGCGTATGCTTAAATGTTTGAAATTAGTTTTGTAGACAAAAATATAATTGTGCTACCATATTAATTTATTTCATTATAAAACTAAAATGTAATAAAAAAAAAAAAAAAACAGTTTTTGAAATTGATGACTTGGACCAAATAATAAAGAAAAGCAGCCAATAAGTGCCCAACATAGATGGGAACTCCTTCAATACTGTTTAAAAAGCATCCCAGGGTGATACCTCAAGAAGTTTGTTGAGAAAATGTCAAGAGTACATGTCTGCAAATTCTAGGCAAAGGGTGACTACTTTGAAGATGCTAAAATATAACACAGTTTTGATTTATTTTGGATTTTGTTTAGTCACAACATAATTCCCATAGTTCCATTTATGTTATTCCATAGTTTTGATGACTTTACTATTATTCTAAAATGTGAATAAATAAAAATTATAATAAAGAATGAGTAAGTGTTTCGAAACTTTTGACCGGTAGTGTGTGTGTGTGTGTATGTATATATATATATATATATATATATATATATATATATATATATATATATATATATATATATATATATATATATATATATATTAATAAACAAAAAAATATAATTATAAAATTTGGCATAAAAATAAAACATGAAGCCTGTTCTGTTTATAAGACAGTAAATGTTTAACTGTAGCACAGTTTAAAGGGATGGTTCACCTGAAAATGTAAATTCTCTCATCATTTACTCACCCTCATGCCATCCGGGATGTGTATAACTTTCTTTCTTCTGCAAAACACAAACAAAGATTTTTTAAAAGAATAATTCAGCTCTGTTGGTCCTCACAATTCAAGTGAATGGTGACCAGAACTTTGTAGGTCCAAATATCACAAAGGAAACATAAAAGTAATCCATAAGACTCCAGTGGTTAAATCCATATCATCTGAAACTATATGATAGGTGAAGGTGAGAAACAAGAAACACTCTCATTTTTTTTTACTGCAAATCTACACTTTCACTTTGACATTCAGCCACCTACTCATTGGGGCTAGTCTAAGGTGGAGATTGATAGAAAAACATGACTTAAATATTGATCTGTTTCTCACCCACACCTTTTATACTTCTGAAGACATGGATTTAACCACTGGAGTCTTAAGGATTACTTTTATGCTTCCTTTATGTACTTTTTGGAACTTCTGAGATCTGGTCACCATTCACTTGTAGAGGACCTGAAACCAGTGTTGTCACTAGATCTTGAGTCTGAGTCCTCACTGCTCAAGTCTGAGTCCGAGTCCAAGTCACCAATATTGTGTCCGAGTAAAGTCCGAGTCGCCAATAACTGCATACAAGTCTGAGTTACGAGTCCTTGTCTATGTCATAAAATAAGCAAAAAAAAAAAATCACAATTCTGTTGCCATTTTAAGTTTATTGGCACACACACTTTCAGCCTTTCAAAGTATATTGTACAAGAAACCATACACACAATAACAATACCATCTCTGTATTATTTCTTAATGTTACTTGAATGTTTGATATTGCTTTTAGAAACTGTAAGCACAGTTTTCTTCATTGGTTTCTTTGTTCCTATTTTAGTATTAACTGTTTCTTTGTCTTGAATAACTACTTGAGAACTTAATAAAATTCTATCTATCTATCTATCTATCTATCTATCTATCTATCTATCTATCTATCTATCTGTCTGTCTATCTGTCTATCTGACTGTCTGTCTGTAACGTTTGCAGGAATGAGGCGTGAGAAGGAGGATCTATGTGCAGGCTTTTTAATTAAAACTCGGAGAAATAAACATAAATGAACTCAAAACATGACAACAGAAACAAACCGTTTTATCCATGAAAGGTTAAACAACTGACAAAGACAGAGAGAACACCAGGGCAATATATGCACAAGAACTAACAAGGTTAACAAGACACAGCTGGGATAAATCAAGGGGAACACAGAGAACAGAGACACAAGGAAAACACAGAAATTCAAAATAAAAGTCTAAATATTTCTAGCGACCTCTAAAAGTGACATGACATGTTTTGAGTGGCACACGTACTCTCTGAACGAGAGCAGGGAGATTTGAGAGTGTACGTCCAGTTTTAAGTGAAAGCAAAGGAAAACCGCTTGCGAGCGCAGAAATTCGCACTCGCGTAACCGGTACGTGGCATGACATGCATGTGATCTCAAGCCATAAAAGAGCAGAACGCAAAAGTTAACGGTTGTAACGAGCCCTCTCCTCCAAGTCAGAATGCACCCAATGATCGAGTCCAAGTCCGAGTCATTAGTGTTCAAGTCCGAGACAATTCACGAGTCATTAATATTGCGACTCGAGTCAGACTCAAGTCCGAGTCCTGGACTCGAGTACCACAATACTGCCTGAAACAGAAGCTGAAATATTCTTCTAAGAATCTTTGTTTGTGTTCAGCAGAAGACAGAAAGTCATAAACATCTGTGATGGCATGAGAGTGAGTAAATGATGAGAGAATTTTCACTTTTGGGTGAACTATCCCTTTAAGAATATTGTAATACAGTGTTTTTTATTATTAAAATCGGAATAAATTAAAGGCAGAACAACAAATACTAATATGATGTATAAATATTTTCCAATTTAATTATTATTATTATTATTATTATTGCATTAGTAAAAAAAAAAAAATCTTAATCATCCTAAAATTATGCTTCATTTTCTTACTGAATAATATAGTTACCTATTTGTTTTTTCCATTCTTGGAGTGAATTATGACCAGGTCACGCTTGCAACCCCTTTCAAGCTGAAATTCTGTAAATAGCAATATTAAGTGTTCAAGAGCACAGATGTAACAGATGGTTTTCTGAATTTGATGATGTTTTGCGAGATACAGGAATTAGATGTTTACTCTCTCTTCTCGTTCTCTCTCTCTCTCTCTCTCTCACGCTCTCTCTCTCTCCATTGAAAGCTCAGCTCCATACAGTGTTGTAAAGCACAGTCCACACACACTCTATAAGAGAGGAGGTGCACACACACACACACACACACACATGTTGGTGCAGCTATCATTATGAGGACTCTCCATAGACATAATGATTTTTATACTGTACAAACTATAGATTCTATCCCCTAACCCTAACCCTACCCCTAAACCTCACAAAAAACTTTCTGCATTTTTACATTTTCAATAAAATATCGTTTAATATGTTTTTTAAGCGATTTAAATTATGGGGACACTAGAAATGTCCTCATAAAACACATTCATAGCATAATACCCTTGTAATTACCAGTACGTAACCTAAAAAAAAAGTCCTCGTAAACCACATAAACCTGCCCACACACACACACACACACACACACACACACACACAGACACTCACTCCAGGTGCAGGTACTTCATGAGCTGATTAGAAATGCCACAGGGGAGTTGAACATCACTCTTAGCAGCTTCAGCTCTACACAATTGAATCATAATTAATAGTAGCAGCTGGAGGCAGCTCTCTCTCTCTCTCTCTCTCTCTCTCTCTCTCTCTCTCACACACACACACACACACACACACACACACACAAACACACATGTTGTTGCGGCTATCCTTATGACTCTCCAGAGACATAATGATTTTTATACTGTACAAACTATAGACTCTATCCCCTAACCCTAACACTCACAGAAAACTTTCTTGCATGTTTAGTATGTTTTTTTAAACGATTTGAATTATGGGGACATGTCCTCATATACCACATTTATAGCATAATACCCTTGTAATTACCAGTTTGTAACCTAAAAAACATCCTCATAAACCACCCAAACCCGCACACACACACACACACACACACACACACACACAAGCTTTACATACTGATAAAATATGTAGAGTGAGACAGCAGTCTGTGTCACTGAAGCTGTCTCCATAAGGAACACATTTACAAAATAGTACCATGGTAATAACATGTTTTTGTTTATGTACTATGGTAATACCATGTTTTTTTTAACATATACTATGATAATAATGTTGTTTGTACATATGTAATACTATGTTTTTTGGACATGTATAATGATAGCATCCTGTTAAAAACAAATATTTTGACCATATACCATGATAATACCATGATTTTGAACAAGTATCATGATAATATCTTGTTAATACCACGATTTTTGAACATACACCGTAGTAATACCATATTTTATGACGTGTATCATGATAATTTCTTGTTAATACCATGATTTGTTAACACATATCATGGTAACACTAAATTTGTGGGACATGTACCATGATAATTTCTTGTTAAAACCATGTTTTTGAGCATGTACCATGGTAATACTATATTTTTTGACGTTTAACATGGTAATACCATGTTTTTCGGACGTGCATAATGGGAATAACATGTTTTTGGACATGCATCATGATAATATCTTATTAATACCACTTTTTTTACATATAACATAGTAATAACAAGTTTTTGACATGTTTTATGACAATGTATTGTTAATACTATGTTTTTGAACATATACCATGGTAATAACAGATTTTTGGATGTGTATCATGCTAATATCTTGTTAATACCATTTTTATTTTAACATGTTCCATAATAATAACATGTTTTTGGACACATGTCATAATAATATCTTGTTAATATCAAGTTTTTTGAACATATTCCATTGTACTTAATGTTTTTGGACATGGATCATGATAATGTCTTGTTAAACTACAGTATGTTTTTGAAGATATACCATGGTAATAACAGGTTTTTGGACGCTGCATCATGATAATATCTTGTTAATACCACATTTGTTTGAACATATTCCATAGTACTAACATGTTTTTGGACATGTGTCATAATAATATCTTTCTAATACCATGTTTTTTTTGGATGTACACCATGGGAATACTGTTTTTGGACGTGTATCATGATAATATCTTATTAATACTATGTTTTTTGAACATCTACCATGGTAAAAAAAACAACAACATGTTTTTGGACATGGATCATGGTAATGTTTTGTTAATAATATGTTTTATGAACATATACCATGGTAATACCATGTTTTTGGACATGTACCATGATAATATCTTGCTAATACCATTTTTTTTTTTTTTTTTTTACATATACCCATGGTAATACCATATTTTATGGACATGTACCATAGGAATACCATATTTTATGGACATGTACCATGGGAATACCATATTTTATGGACATGTACCATGGGAATACCATATTTTGCCATGATAATATTTCAGCCATAACATTAAAACCACTGACAGGTGAAGTGAATAACATTTATTATCTCATTACAATGGCACCTGTCAAGGAGTGGGATAGATTAGGCAGCAAGTGAACAGTCAGTTCTTGAATTTCATGTTTCATGAAGCAGGAAAAATGGGCAAGTGTAAGTGACTTTGACAAGGGCCAAATTGTGATGGCTAAACGACTGGGTCAGAGCATCTCCAAAACGGCAGGTCTTGTGGGGTGTTCCCGGTATGCAGTGGTTAGAACCTACCAAAAGTGGTCCAAGGAAGGACAACCGGTGAACTGGCAATAGGGTCATGGGCGCCCAAGGCTCATTGTTGCACATGGGAAATGAAGGCTAACCCGTCTGGTCTGATCCCACAGAAGAGCTACTGTAGCACAAATTGCTGAAAAACTTAATACTGGCCATGATAGAAAGGTGTCAGAACACACAGTGCATCGAAGCTTGCTGCGTATGGGGCTGTGTAGCCACAGACCAGTCAGAGTGCCCATGCTGCATCAGAATTGGACCATGGAGGAATGGAAGAAGGTGGCCTGGTCTGATGAATCATGTTTTCTTTTAGATCACGTAGATAGCCAGGTGCGCTTGCGTTGTTTACCTGTGGAAGAGATGCAACAGGATGCACCATGGGAAGAAGGCAGGCCAGCGAAGGCAGTGTGATGCTCTGGGCAATGTTCTGCTGAGAAACCTTGGGTCCTGGCATTCATGTGGATGTTACTTTGACACGTACCACCTACCTAAAGATTGTTGCAGACCATGTACATCCCTTTATGGCAATGGTATTCCCTGATGGCAGTGGCCTCTTTCAGCACGATAATGCACCCTGCCACACTGCAAAAATTGTTCAGGAATGGTTTGAGGAACATGACGAACAGTTCAAGGTGTTGACTTGACCTCCAAAATCCCCAGATCTCAGTTCGATTGAGCACCTATGGGATGTGCTGGACCAACAAGTCTGATCCATGGAGGCCCCATCTCGCAACTTACAGGACTTAAAGGATCTGCGACTAACGTCTTGGTGCCAGATACCACAGGACACCTTCAGAGGTCTTGTGGAGTCCATGCCTCGATGGGTCAGAGCTGTTTTGGCAGCACGAGGGGGACCTACATGATATTAGGCAGGTGGTTATAATGTTGTGGCTGATCGTGTATACCATGGTAATTCAATATTTATTGATGTGTACCATGGTAAAACCATTTTTTTTTTTTTTATCTTTTTTGGACGAGTGCTAAGGAATATCATGATAATACCAACTGCACCATAATAATAACATGTTTATTTAACTTACACCATGATAATAACATGTTTTATATATATATATATATATATATATATATATATATATATATATATATATATATATATATATATATATGTATTTGGCATGGCAATACCATGCATTTTGGACACGTACAATGGTAAAACCATGGTATTTTTTTATGTACCATGTAAACATCACAGTACATCAATAAGGTAATCATTAACTACCATTTTAAATATCAAAGTACCATGATATTACCTTATTATACCATCACTGTACAATGGTACCACAGTACTTCTCTGTACCTTCTCGCTGTACAAAATGATTTCTGATTAAAAGTGTATGTTTACGGATGCTATCCATTCAGGTGTGAACTCCCTTTTTAAGTAAGTTTTATTGGAAATTTGGTTTGGAATGACCTTACAGCATGGCCATCATCATTGTTCTCCCTTCGAAGTGCCCTCCTAAGGCATCATTTATGACTTTGGAAAGCAGGGTATGTGTGTGTGTGCTTTAAACTATCTATTTAACTTAGAATTATGCAATTCTTTCTCTGTGTGTGTGTGTGTGTGTGTGTCTCTCTCTCTCTCTCTCTCTCTCTCTCTCTTTGACCGTCTGTTCTTGCAGCCCGGCTCACTGCAATCAATTATTGTTACGGTAGAATCATTAATAATTTCCAAATGAAAATGATTCTGTTGATCTCTGTTGTATTTTAATTAAACATAATTACGCTGGCATTCAGAGCTGTGATGGGGCCCCTTCAGGGTAAAACCCAGTTTTAACACCCTGATAATGAAATTTTACATTGTGTGCAGTTGTTTGGTTATTATGCGTTGCAGTATTTTCCGCTGTTCAAAGATAAGAGATAATAACCCTGGCACCTCCGTGTGCTTTGCCTTCATGCCTTTCAAAGGGGAAGATGAAACGAAAACAATTTAATGGCCTTAACTATTTAAAACATGACAGCATTTGTCTTTTGTGTCGTTCCAAACTCAGCTGGCATGTGTCTGTCTTCTAACGCTTTACTGTCAGCATGAAACCCCTCACCCAACACTGCGCTTACACAAAGACACACCGAAATGAAGATAAATATACATTTGAAGGTTCGGTTTGTACAGTGATGAAACAGTTTAGTGCCTATTAGGGTTGGGAATCGAGAATTGGTTCCATTTTTTTTATTTATTTATTTTTATACAGGAAACAATTGATTTTCCCAAAGTTTGGTTCCATTAACGGTTCTTCAACACTGACATCCTCTGAAAGTTTAACTGCATCGCTACCGAATCTACAGTGCCACTACAAGCCAAGTTGTGAGCTTGTAATCTTTGAGAGAATCTGAGAAAGAAAGACTGGGTGTCACAAAATAATTCAAAGACAACAAATAGACAAAACACTTTTTATTGCGTCATCCTCACTGGTTTCATGCTAATTATTACAGGAGCGGAGAGAAATTGAGAAAAATAGAAAAGGAAAAACTAAGTGCCACTAAATAAACAAAAACACATTTTTTTTGTTGTTGTCCTTGCTGGTTTCACGCAACAACAAACATGCAGGTGTCATCGGCTCTACTCGACCTGCCCGAGCAGGATTCGAATTGGTGATCCCTGCCATGGTAGCAGGACGCACTAGCAAGGAGACTATAAAAGCCATGGCCTCTAGCCTCGGTCGCTAGTTCGTCTCTTAAGGCCTGGATTGTGAGGTTTTACACACCACAGCTATCATGTACCAGCTGGCTACCATTACACTCACCCCCCTAATCTTCACTCCCATCCAGGTCATGGCACCAGTGTCACCAGCACTACTCAACCCGCCCTGAAGGGGATTTGAACCGGCGATCCCTGGCATGGGAGCCGGACGTGCTAACAAGGAGGCTATAAGAGCCATGGCCTCTAGCCTCAGTTGCTAGTGCGTCTCTTAAGGCAAGGAGAGTGAGGTTTACACACTGCACAGCTATAACGTACCAGCTGGCTACCAATACACACCCCCGTAAACCTCACTCCCATCCGGGTCATGGCACCAGTGTCACCGGCCCTACTCAACCCGCCCTGAACAGGATTCGAACCGGCGATCCCTGGCATGGGAGCCGGACACGCTTGCAAGGAGGCTTTAAAAGCCATGGCCTCTAGCGTTGGTCGCTAGTGCATCTCTTAAGGCAAGGAGAGTGAGGTTTACACACTGCACAGCTATCACGTACCAGCTAGTTACCATTATAGGAGTGAAACCAGTGTAGTTTGATTCACAATCGAATGACCCTTATGAGACATTATTTTTAGTGAATTGGTCAAAAAGACTCAGGAATCCGATTCGAACATGATTTGTCAGTTTAAATTCATCATGAGTTCTGACAAACTATACGGAATCTTGCCACAAATTTGCCACTTATTATTTTCACATGCAAAGGAGCATGTGATATGCTACAAATGTTTGCCAGAAGTTTGCAGCTCTTCACCAGTAGTGGTGAACCTGCAGCGAACCTTTGGCAACAATGGACATGTTTTCTACAAAGCTCATTTGCATGTGAAAATAATAAGTGGCGAATTTGCGGCAACTTTGTGGAAAATTTGCCACGAACTCTCAATTTTTGTAAGGGACTGGGCAAACGATTTTTGTTTGGTATATAGTCTGGAAAAACTTATTACGGGGGTGGAGGGTCATCCTCAAAAGTTTTAAAGAATTGTAAATGGCAGCATTCATTTCTGCACCACTCACGGCACCAAAAATGGCAAAAAATACTGCTTGTTTCCAAACAGGTTTCCCAAATACTTTGACTGGCACTTCCACTCTGCCCCCGTAGAGCAAACAGGAAGCACAGCTCCAACCTAATGCCACTGGTTCAGCAAACATTGTTATGTCCGTCCAATCTGGCTGCTCAAACAGATTGCAATTCCATTTGGTGCCACTGGTGGCGCAGAAATGATACATTTTACTATTATGGGATCGGAATCTTTAAGTTGAATCAATATTAGAATCAGAAATGCTAAATTCCTTACTTCCATCCCTAGTGCCAATATAAACAGAGAGTAGATGAGAAAAATAGAGAAGCAGAAGTTCAAAGCAGTGATGGAGGTCAAGGTAACATGTCTTTGGTCTGACTGTCAGGAAACACAATATAGAGATGTGTTGCACAGAATCAGATGGAGAGGAATTACAGAATATGACCAGCACAAAGACACAGTGAATTAGTCGAGTGCTGCGCTCTATGAGCTTATGTAAAACGCTCTCGTTACACTGGTCAATTTCCACACACACAATGGCCAAATTTCCCCCTCAACTCCTCTGACACACTCTATCTGACTGTTCCTGCTTCTAAGAGGCTTAGAGGAAAAAATTAGGTGACCTTTAACTAATCAGACACACTAGAGCTGAATATCTACTGTCCAAATGCACGAGAGCTCAGCTGCCTGATGACCATGTTTGAACAGAATAAATGTGATTTTGCTGAGTGAGAATTTGTCATTTTAGTGTCTGACAGGCACATTAAGAACTGTTAAAACATAATCCAATGAAGTTCCATGAAGAACCAACATACTCAAATATCATAATATTTGAAAACATTGTCAACATAGTTCTTCATCCTGCTCATATCCCATGACACTACAGAGTTAGGATGTGTTTAAGTTTCGACATTAGTGAGAAAAAAATATAAGATACGACCTTAAACCCAAATAAACTGAACTAAATGAGGCCGGAGAAGATGGAGGAAAATAACAACAGTGTTTTTCTACAAGTTTGGTGTCCCTAGTTTCCACGATAATTCTCACCGTTCTATTTTCAGTGTGAATCCTCCATCGGTTGCCCGAAGCTGCCCGCAGGGAATCACACACGCCCAACAGGCCTGAATATAATAGATTAAACTGTACAGGATTGTGGAATGCATGCATTACTAGGGCAACCACACAATTCCCATTTTCACCACGTGTCATATTTTTAGAAACAGTTTACGCATGGTAAGGATGATGTTGTGTGCAGGGAATGGACTGTGAACATACTGGCCTTCAGAGAAATGTCAATAAATCCCCACTGTAACCTAAATAAGGATATCATTCTAGGCATTACGGAAACAATGAATCATTTACTTCCTCAGAAACTTGCATGTTTTTTTTTTTTTTGCTAAAACTTACAAAAAAGCACTGTGGTGGTACTATAGTTATACCATGGTATCAGATGGCAATATCATGGTACTTTGATGATTTTAACATGATATATAGCTGTATATATAGTCAATAAAAGCAGTTGTTAGCACATCATGCCTGCAATCCCAGCAGTGATTACTATATGATGTTTATAAAATTTCAACACACTTCAGCTTTAACAATTAATAGTTAATACATTCAGTATATAAAAACCCATCTGTGGTCTTGTGGGTCATTTAAATGGGTCTGAAAGTTTTGCAAGACCAGGGAAGGGTAAAGGCACGATTTTTAAAAGAATTAATTCACGGCTCTCTGGAATACTCAATTCTGATTGGTCCATGGCGGCATCTAGCGTATTGATATTTCTCTGTAACCTCCACGTATCAGACTGCTCATCCGGGTATTTGTGAGCCATCTTTCCTGCTTCTTGGATCACTGTGCAATCTCTACAAGTAAGCTAATAACATAATTTCAACTCAAATCAATGTTTCATATGCATTTATTTATTTATTTGGCAAAATTATTAGTCTTGTAATGAGATACACAATCAGCATTCAGCCATTCATTTATTACAAAATAAACACCATCAGAATGCAAACCGGAGGTGGACTTTAGCTGTTCAGCGATTCCTTTCTTGTCACAAAGTTACAAAATTTCAATGCAATTCAATATTTTATGTACATGTATTTATTTATTTGGCATGAGACATATAATAGCAGGAATAAGGTACCATCAGTAGGTTGTTATCACAAAATAAATCCCTTCAGGCTGTTAAAAGACTCCTCCGCTTCACGCCGGTGTCCTGATCACCATGTCTGGGTTTATTTTGCGATAACAACCGACTGACTGTACATTATCCCTTACATAGTCCTTTACATGTAATCAATAACATAACATGTATTGCAATAACAGAACATGGAATGCTAGAATGGGATGCCACAAATCGCAAATTTTATAAAATACAGTCAAGTACAGCTGAATCAGTGACCTCACAGTGAAGATGTTCTCTCTCGCTAATAAATACGAAGGAGGCAAAAAATGATAGAGACTTAACAGAACACTCCCGAAATCCTGTTATTAGCCTTTTTGTTTCCCATATTCAGTCTCCTGGCAAAAAGATTAGACGATTTTAAAAGAACTGCATAATCTTCTTTAACAGCTTATCAAAACTTTAATGATTTGTAGATAAAGAGCACAAATGAAGCACTGGTAAAGAGGATCAGTCCCCCAATGCAGTGCAGTGATGAGAAGATGAGAACTGGGAAAACCAAAAATCCCACATCTGCCTCGCGTTCACTTTGAGGGGGAGGAAACTCACAGTTTCGCAGAGGAGAGTCATGGGTAATCATCCGCAAAAACATACGGCTTAGGGCTAATTCATTCTTATTGGTCGAACAGGTTTCTTGTAGTTTGCCTGAAATTTATGACTAAATGCAATGATGTACTTGTTCTGCTAAGGTGTTTGTTTGGTGATATTTTATCTGTTCATGCCCATCTCTGAAATTCTTGACCTAGAAGAACTAAGCTATTCGAAGAGTGTTGATAACTGGTTTAAACTAAAACGTGGGTCTAGTTTGGATGTGACTTTTTTTTTCGTTTACGATTGTGCATGCAAGATGAGGAGACTGTAGCTATAAGATTGCTATTTAAGCATAAAAATGTATTATTTTGAAGCCAGTCTCTCCGAGGTTGTTCAAAAGTAAAAAAATAAATAACAAAACAACAACACTCTCATCAACATGGCGTTTCCGTCCACAGAACTGCTGCTCACTGGTTGTTTTTTGTTTTTGGCACCATTCTGAGAAAACTCTAGAGATTGTTGTGCGTGAAAATCCCAGGAGGTCAGCAGTTACAGAAATACTCAAACCAGCCCATCTGGCACCAACAATCATGCCATGGTCGAAATCACTGAGATCACATTTTTTCCCCCATACTGATTGTTAATGTGAACATTAACTGTAGAAATAGATATTAATCATAAAAATATGATTTATGGAAGCACAAAATAAAAGCAACACTATTACATATATTACATATTTAATGACCCTATACACTTTTGGTATTTAAGCAATTATAAAAATATATATTATTTGCAATTTTGCCTCTTTTTTTTCTTTTTTTTTCTTTTTTGGTTACACTATTCAGAAGAGAAAGGTTGAGGAATACTAAACAGGTGTGGACATAACTCCAAAAAATGGATGAAGTACAGGGGGTGGAAATGAGGTCCTGGGTCACTAAAGACCTGAAGTATTTATTAAAGGGTTTACATGCTTCCCCTACAAAAATGCACCATGGTAAGCACAGTTTTTTGCAAAATGACATAGTTACTACAGTTATTAGTGGTGTATGTTAAAGAAAGCGTTTATCAGTCACATCTGTCTTTGGACCATCCACTGTTTACATGCATTTGCACACATGGAAAATAATGTCAACAAGCAAATGTCAGCGAATGACATTTGTCATAGCAAAACCACAATGACCTGTGATCCTTTGACCATACATTACAGACTGCACTGCTAATAGATGTAAAAGACACGGGGGCTGAATCCGCACTAAACACATCGCTCTCTGAACATGAGCTGCACACACACACACACACACACACACACACAGAAATTAAACACCCCATGCAATCAAAATAGGAGTTTCGTGGATTTTAGTCCATGTCTGTTAGCTTTGATGCTATCAATATGCTAATGTACTCCTAAAAGTTGACCAAATGAATCTTTAGTTGACACACATTCAAAATGTACAGTCTTTCACTTACGAAAAAGCAAACTAAAAGTTTTTATGACTCATCTTGCACTACACAGATTTTGTCCAATTAAATGCTCTCCAGAATGAGAATGTCTCTCCCTCAAATACCATCTGCAACTTGCAAGTATTAAATTATGGTTCATGTTTGTGAGGTAACTGAAGTCTGTTGGCCTTTTTTTTTTTTTTAAAGGGACGGTCCCTTCAATATGCCTTGCTCAAACTTCCTGTTTGAATGGGACATACAGTAAACGACAACACAGGATAGAAAACTGCACTCATCAGGCCATTTCTTGGGGTCTTTAAAAGAGCTGCAGAGAGTAGAAGTGTGTGGAGCTGCTGTGTTTTGTGTGTTACGGGGCAGATAAAGTGTCCTCTTACCTTTGCTGTAAACCACACAGTTGTTCTTGTTGTCATCTGTTCCCTGCCAAGTGACATCCTGCAGCCACCTGGGGCCTGTGTTCAACACCAGTGGGACATATGACTTCGTCTTCTGCAGAGGTGGAGATAACACACACAAACACACACACTTATCATTAGTTTATTTGGGGACAGTTTAGCAATTGGAGGCATTTTTTCCAAATCCCTATGACTTTCTTTCTTCCATGGAACACAAAAGGTGATGTTAGGCTGAATATTAGTCTCAGTCACCGCTCATTTTCTTTGCATATTTTTATTTTATTTAATAAAAAAAAAAAAAAAATTCAAATAAAGACAGTGAAAGATGAGGAAGAAAGAAAGTTATATGGGTTTGGAATAACATGAGGATGAGTAAATGATGACAGTGTTTTCATTTTTGGGTGAACTGTTCCTTTAACAGCTAAGTAGACGTGTTAGTCTAGTGGTATAGTTTTCAATTAGCATGCAAGGAGGCCAGGGTTCAAGTCCTACCCTAACATATAATTTTTAATTTTTTTAAAATAATAAACCCATCAAAATTGCATTTGCAATTATGACAGTGATTACTGTACATTTTTGTTGCATAAAAAAACTGACATTTTAACAGTCATACAAAGTTTGTAGGGCATGAGGGTGGGTAGATGATGACAGAATTTCCCATTTAAAAAAAATAGTCTGTGAAAAGTTTGACTTGGTTCAATTGGACTGACCAAATTTAGACATGCATTTTTAGACAAAATTAAAATTCTGTCATCATTTGCTCATTGTTAGGCACTGACAGCCTCGGTCTCCATTCACTTTCATTGCATCTTTTTTTCCATACAATGGTGAGGCTGTCAGTCCCTAACATTCTGCCTAACATCTCCTTTTGTGTTCCATGGAAGAAAGAAAGTCATAAAGGTTTGGAATGATATAAGGGTGAGTATATGATGGCAGAATTTTCATTTTTGGATGAACTAAACCTTTAATCCTGCAAAATAAATAAATAAATAAAAGTGAACCTTTACATGCAGTTTCTAGAGTTTGATGGCTTGTTTTCAGTGTTCAGTATCAATAACCCCTCAACCGCAGTGACCCCCGCAGCCCTGCGTTGTCTCTAATTTAACTCCAGAGAGTGTGGAATTATCTGCCTTAATTTTTTCCAACGATAGAGTTTCTGATCTCTCCGATTACAGCCTGATCTCAGATGCCTGGGAATTGCAAAAAGAATGTGGACGGAGAGAAGGCGAGCGCTCAGCACTGAACTTTGGCCACGCTGTACCTTCCTATCGCTGCCATCTCACTATTTCCTGCGACGGGCTGTGAAGAATTTAAAGAATCAGTATCCATTTCAAAGGCCGATTGAGGTTACGTTTCATAATGCTCCGGCAAATTATTCTGAATGTGTAACGCAATTTTTCTTTTCTGGTTGGGGTCGAAACGTGGTGCTTTAAGTTCTATCTATAAGGTTGAAAGCAGTTAAATAGAAAAAAAATCTACTAAAATGCACTCACACCCTTTTGTGAAGAAAGGCCGGCTGCTGCTGCCCGGCTGTTCTCTCGATACGAGTTTTTATTCTATTTCATTTTTCAAATTGATTTTTTAAAGGGCAATGAAAGCCTCTTCGCTTCACTCCGAGGCAGGATTGGTGGAGATCTTGGACAGCTGTTACAGTAGCCCATTACTGGCAGGCAAAATGTCTGTCTTTCTGGGCCATTAGATGGGACGCCCCAGGCACACCTTCATTAGAGTGCAGCAGAAATAGTTGAGCTAAGTGAAAATGGGCAGAAGTCACACTCTGCTCACGTGACATCATTTCCTTTCCTGAGTCCACATCTCCTGTGCATTTTTGCATGTGCTGATCTGTTGTAATTCGCTCACATACCCTACATGTGAATATAAACAATTGAAAAATGTGATTTTTAAACTTTCAAAACTCGCCACCACGGTACTAGAGTGTTGTGGGTGGTTGCCAGGGTGTTGCTATGTGCTATGTGGTTGCTAAGGTGTGGTTACTAGCAGTTGCTAGGGTGTTCTCCAATGCATTTGCTAATGTGTTCTGAGTGGTTGCTAGGGAGTTTTGGGTGGTTGCTAGGTGGCTGCTTGCTGGCCCATGTCAAAAGTCTCTAAAACATTTTTAGTTGAAAATTAAAAACTCATCAGTTCGCTATGTTTATGTCTCTCATCCACGCTGAAATGGCATTTTCCTCCACTGAAAATGCCGATTTTAGAAAACGCTCTCTAGTACCGCCTACTCCTGAAAATTATCCCTTTAGGATGCAGAAAATTGAATTTCTACATTTGCTCTCCTTTTAAACTTTGCTGTCCATTATTTACTCACCCTCATGTTATTCCAAACCATTCTAACTTTTCTTTCTTCTGTGAAAACACAAAAAGAAGATGTGAGGCTGACTGACAGCTTCAGTCATCATTTACTTTCATTGTATGGGAAAAAAATGCACAGTAAATTAATGGTGAGTGAGACTGAACATTCTGCCTTACATCTACTTTTGTGTTCCATGGAAGAAAGAAAGTCTTAGAACCACATGAGGGTGAGTAAATGATGACAGAATATTACTTTTTAAATAATAAGTATGTCCGGGTGTCCTTCCCCACGCTGGCAGCAAGACAGAGAAGCCTCGGTCATTTAAGACGGCTCCCGTTTCACATCTCAAATTAGCCATATAATAACGTCTTATAACCAGACTGACCTGAGAATTTTACCTGTCAAAGAGCACCAGAGACCGTCTGATTGTTGCCACGACAACTATCTAAAATGAGAATCGGATTAACCCTTTCTCTGATCCCCACTGTCTGGAGTCATCTCTTATTCAGAAGCAAAGGTCCTCCCTGTCTGTCTCTCTTACTCTGTGTCTCTGGGGAACAGTTTTATGGCCCAGAAATTTCCCAGCAATAGCAGCTAATGAAGAGATGCATGGTTATTTTTCTTCTGAATTTTAATATCATTCAATTTATGAAATGCTATAGATGTGTATCAAACATCTCAAATCCTACTATTCACAAATATTGTATATAGACTCTGTTCACAATGCAATACTAGTGTATTGCTTACTGCATACTGCTATATACTGTATACTGCCTCCTATTTCAACACTAGTAAGTGAAACAGTAATCAACGCTAAATGTTTTAAATAGTAATCTGCAACATTGTTGTCACATGACCTCATTGCATTGCATGTTAGTGGCTTCCAGATTTCATAGTGGAAATTGTTTAGTAGTTTAATCTAATTTTGAGTAAGAATGACAGTTTTGGCAGTCCCATCAAATACAGAACCAAAAAAAATATCAAAATAAAAAATACAATCGATATTACTTTTAGTTCATTCGTCACACTAGAAATGGAAGGTCAAATATCCATCAAATATTGAACCAAAAAAAAATAAAGAATACAATCGATATTTATTTTTAGTTCTTCGTCACACTAGAAATGGAAGGTCAAGTCAAGAACATTGCATTGTAGGATACAGTATTCCATGCAGTATGCATTCTTGAACACTTCACATTTTGGCAAATTTAGTAATGCATACAGAATATTTGAATACTGCTCAAAGTAGGTTATACATACCGCATACTGCAATAATAGTAAGAGTAGTATGGTGGCATGCTATTCTGCACTTAGTTGATCTTTTATAAACACTTTGAAATACATTGCATCTATGGAAACTGACAATTCATTTACAAATGCAGTATAGTATTTGGTGTTACCTGCTATTGTTTGAATAACACAGTCTCATTTTGAACTGGTAATAATTTGTACGAGTCAATCAGTAATCATAAGAAATTTTATGATTTGTCTTGTGTAAACACTTACGACTTCTATTGCCCTAGAGAAAAATCAACCAACCAACAAACACAGTTTGTTCTCTGACATTTCCTTATGTAAATTAGTCTTGATTGAAAAGCTACCTAAAATGTGATGCCTGTATTCTGTTTATTTGAAATTCTGTTTGTTGATTGGTTTGTCTCAATGGGAACAAAAGTTGTATGTTTTCGTATGAGCTATAGTCACATTAGTTTGTACCAAATTGCTTTTAAAACATCTGAAAAAAATAAAATAAATAAACAATAAATAAAATAATAATAATAATAGTAATAATAATAATAATAAGACAGCCTCTGAATATGTTTCAATATCACTCCTCATGGGAAATATTGTTAAGTAAAATGTGAAACATGCAATCTGTTATTTGTTTCCACATGTTTATTTATTTATTTATTTTTTAACCATCTGAAAAATCAATGTTCAAATAAACACTCCTTAAGGTAAATATTACAATGTGAAAGTTGCAATCTGATATTTTTCACACCAAAATGCTTTTAAAACATCTGAAAAATCCATGACGAACTCTAAATACGTATGTTTAAATAAACTCTCCTCAAGGAAATCAATATTGTTAAAGAAAAAGTGAAATATGCAATTTGTTATTTTTCGCACCTAAATGTTTTTGAAACGTCTGAGAAATCAAAGACAGACTCCAAATATGTTTAAACAAACACACATCAAGGTAAATATTGTTAAGCAAAATGTGAAACATGTAATCCGTTCTTTTGCAATCTTTTCATACCAAGATGTTTTAAAACATCTGAGAATCAAAGGTTGACTCTAAATCTGCCAAAATACATTATCATAAACAGTCCTCCAGGTCAATTTTGTAACATAAAAACACAGAACTGGACAAAAACAGGTTGCAAATTAATGCATGCCTAATAAAACAGTAATTATTGTTTTGGTATGTCACACAAATATTTAAGTGAACCAAAAGTGTCTGTAATTTAATGACAGATAATGCTTGATTTAAGACCTTCACTTGAGGCGCTGTGAGTTAGTAACAGATCTCTAGTCTCCCTCCATTGGTTTCCTCTCTCTCTCTCTCTCTCTCTCTCTCTCTCTCTCTCTCTCTCTCTCTCTCTCTCTCTCTCTCTCTCTCCATGTGTAACAGATACAGTGACCAAAACAGTGTAGTCAGCGAGCGAGTGATTACAAACTGATGCTCCAAATTCACTATAAAATGAAAATCAATATTTCCACAAGTTGCAGCAACATAAAAGATAACCTTCATTGATTTTCCACGACTTTGGTCCTGTGTGATACAATCTAATATAAATTTTCAGCTGGTCGGATTTGGATCAGAGCAGGGAAGCAGGGGCTGCCGATAAGTTCCTGGCTAACATCCCTCAGAGTTGGATTTTTTCCCTCCTTCCCCTTCCCCTTTCCTTTTTTTTCCCCTCTCTTCCACCTTTTTCTGAGCTGCGGCTGTACTATTTATAATTGGCCTGGTACTAGCGAAAGCTTCTATCAGGAATCAGCTCTAATTTTTATTATAGAGCCGCTAAAGCCTGTTACAGATAATTTGGAAATTTCAGGGGGAATTGTGATGGAGCTGATGGCAGTGGCGCCGAGGCCCGCAGAAAGAAGCTAACCTGTAATAGCCTGTGTGGCGGCAGCTGATTAAATATTGCCATAGATGAAAGACCCGCCATCGCCGCACTAAATTAACCAATCACACAAATCCCAAGTCGCCGCTAATCCGGCCTTGATACCCTGATCCTCTGATCAGCTGAAGGAGGTGGAGAGAAGAAAGTGGCTGGTGACACTGCAAGCCACCCTGACTCCAGGCCTGTGTGTAAACAACGGATAATAGCACTGCTGACCGCTGCCATGGTCCCCAGCATGCTCTAACCTACCTTACAGCTCACAGGGACAGCAGAAATCATTCCTTGAGATTGTGGGAAGCTGCCCACATTATGCACTCTTCGTTTGTGCTATCACAGTGAACAGGAGAAGATTAAAAGTGTGTTTTACCTTTTGATTTTAAGCCTTAAATCTACTAAAGTGATTTAACACATTTAATTATTTTGGTAAGTGTAAGATACTGGCAGTCAGAAAAAAAAAAAAAAAAAAAAAAAATATTCTGACATCCACTACGTATTCAAGATAAACACTTAAAATTAACACTATGTAATAGTTTGAGAATACATCATTTATTTCTGGAAGGGACCATTTCAATTTTCTGTTTTTACATGCATTATGCAGACATCTTACACTTTAATACTTCAAAATATTATAAAGAAAGGAAGCGTTTATTAAATACTGTATAATTACTGTATGCTATGGTTTGTTTTTATTCTATATCAGACTGTGAAACTTAATGCAACTGATGAATTAAAAATTAATTATTTCTATTTCTAGTTCATATAATACACATTCTCAAAATTTTGTTACACTGTATACATTTACTTACTTGACTTCACATGGAATTTATAATACTTTGTGGAATAATAATAATAAAAAATAAAAAAACAAATTGTTGTGATTTATAGTTAGTTAGTTAGTAGATTTATGTCCTCTACATTTGAATAAATTACATTTGAATAAATCATTCAATTCTGTTTTAGTTTTTAGTTGGAATGAATCACATGGATGTGATTTAGACTGTTAGTTAGGAACATTTAACCAGGAAAAAAAATAAAAAAAACATTTTTTTACTCTAAGAATTTTATATACAGTAGTAACTAAGAATCCAGGGGTCATAAAGACAAAAAAATAAAATAAAATAAATTATAATAAAAAAATAATAATAATTTGCTGGATTTATGTCCTTCATTAGCTACATTTGAATAGATGACAGCAAAAACTGGAAAATAATTTTTTAGTCTTTAGTTGGAAAGAACAACTTTGTTGTGATTTAGCCTGTTAGTCACAAACCTTTAGCCTTTTAACCAGGTAAAAAAAAGTAACTCTAAGATTTAATAAGTAACTAAGAATTCTGAGGTCACAAAAACAAAATAAATAAATATAAATGCTGGATGTACTGTATGTCCTCCAATCTCTACATTTCAATAAATGACAACAAAAACTAAAAAACTGAAAAAAAAAAAAAAAAAGTTCAGATTGAATGTTTTTTTTTTTTTTTTTTAATCGAGGATTGCTGTGTGTCAGGCTGACATGTGCGAGAGTTTACAACATAACACACCCTCGATATGGCGACTTCAATTAGTTGTTCACCATGATGAAACAAATTGCATGTGGTCAACTGGAAATTTCATTAAGGCAGCCCTCGTTATCTTTGTGTATGAATATTTCCTTGGGCATGCTGGTGGACGGGCGAGTTGCTGGTGGACATTTTTGCATGCACTAAATGTCCAAATCCTTTACATGCATCCATGTGAAATTATGCATTCTCTAAAAATAAACCCTAATGCTTTTCCTTTTCATGTCCTGTTTGACAAACTAAATAAAGCCCATATTTTTATTTTTCAAAATCACTATCTTGCCCAGAAAATACATTCCCATGTCTGTCATCCGTTCAAGCCTCCTCTTTTAAAATGGCAGTGGTTTCATCGCCTAAAATGAAAAGATACCTCCTCCTTGGTGCCTTCCTCTTCTTTGCTGTTTTTTTTTTTTTTTTCACGCGAGCATCTGCTATTGGGAGGCTAAATAACGGAAATATGCAAAAAGAGAAATTGCATGCTAATTCCCTTTGGAGATAGATCTTGGCGCCTGCCCTGTCATAAATCAGAGAATTCCGATATGAAATGAGGCAAGCTGCTCTAATCATTTCTGCATTTCAAATTGGATCACTGGCTCAATCGCTTGGCTTTTAAACTGCTTGCCTAAGAGCAAATGTGAGGTGGGGGATAATGGGGAAGAAATCTCAGCCCGCGTGCCATAGTTAGTTTACTGCTTGAGTGCAAAAGAATGCTTTCAGCCCCCCCGCCCCCTCCTCTCCTTGCTGAGGCTTTCTCTTTTCAACTTTGTTAAATTGACTTTTTCGTTTGAAATCGATTAAATTGAGAATCACTGCGGCTCTACCAATCTTTTAAGGAACACCCATTGAGGTTCACTCGGGCCTATCGTTTCGCAGTGTTCGCCGTTGCTATAGGAACCATGCATATTTATTCAAAATCACCTTGCCAAAAACATTCGACTTCATGCTGATTTAATCGCAATCTCTTCTGAGAAAGAAAATGTCCTATTTACCCCCTAAACAATGCCTAAAATAAACATAAAAATGACTCTACACAGATTACAGTGGATGTTAATCGAGATTACAAACAACTGTCATGTTGTACTGTGATGTCATTGCTGTAACACGCTATTTCCCTATCAAATGAACAGGTTTTGTGGAAATGTGCCACTGTCATTTCTTGTTTGATTTGACTTGTCACAGTTCACTGCAATTAAATGGCCATTTCCTGAGCTTAACTATGGAACATCTCATTTGATTATCTGTTTTCTGTCTCCATCTCAACTCTGACCAACAAAAGAGTGGATGGATTTAAAATAAGAGTAATGTTAACATTTCACTTATTTTCATCTCTAGATATTTTCAAGCATCAGCACTGAAAGGTTGCTCTAATGCCATCTGGCTTAATGAGCACTTAGCCTCCAGGACACAAGCTCTTCCTGTCTGTCTCTCTGTTTCTCCTCTAGGGCTGAATCTTACAGTCAGATGGCTGGTGGGAACTTCATTTGCACTCTGCGATATACTACGATGGGCTATCTTTAAAATTATTTAATTTAAAAATGAAAATTCTGTCATCATTTACTCACCTTAATGTTGTTCCATATCTGTCTGACTTCTGTGGAACACAAAAGGAGATGTTAGGCAGAATGACAGCCTCAGTCACCATTTACTTTTATTGCATTTTTTATTTAATTTTTTTCCTGCATGCAATGAAATTGAATGGGGACTGGGGCTAACATACTGCCTAATATCATCTTTTGTGTTCCATGGAAGAAAGAAAGTCTTACAGGTTTGGAACAACATGAAGGTGAGTATGTGATTACACAAATGTTATTTTTGGGTGAACTATCCATTTAATGTTGGGTTGTCACAGTCCCAAAATTTCCAAAATAGTTGATACCAACACCAGATAAATTTCATGATTCTCAAAACAAATTACGATACCACAGCGAAAACTAATATGCTATTGAACACACTCCTTAAATAAAAATACAGGAAATAGAACAAATATAAACCAAGTTTTCTGTAAACATTCAGATATTGATACAAAAAAAGTCTAATCAAATACAACCACTTAAATATAATACATTAGGGTTGAGAACCATTTTTCCCATTCCATAAAATATATATATATATATATATATATATATATATATATATATATATATATATATATATATATACATACACACTGAAACCAGATGATCATCATCATGACTTTCCTTCTGTTAACAATTCTCGAACGAGCACTGTTCCGCATGTGGACGAACACCAAACTAAAAAACTCTCAGTGTTTCCTGCATTGTTATTCAGCGGTGCCACAATGCCATTTACAACTCGAAACATACAACACAAACAGTCTAGCCCGATTCATATGAGCCAGTTATTTTGAATCTAGAGCTTGAAACATACAGCTTAAGCAGTTTAGCCAGATTTCCGAATGAATGATACCTATGATTTTCGAACTTATGATTCGCTTCTTTTGAATCTATACAATGCAAAACATACAATGCTATTTCTGAATGTATCATTTATGCCAGTTCATTTAAGTGAATCAAAAACCAAATGATCTGCAAGTCATTTATTTTGCTTGTCGTGAGACTTAAATCTGAGTGATTACTGATAAGACATTACAATGTATAGTTAAATATACACATTGAGTTTTGTTGTAATTGTTGATATTTTATTAAAAATAATTATAAATAAAATATCATATAAAAAAGTCTTTGTAAACACATTCTACAAGGATCTGTTCACTTAAAATATGAAATGATCAACATTTGGTATCAGACTGCTGAGGGCATTAGGTCCTATATACTGTACGCAATCACTGCATTTCTTATTTCCAAATATTTAGTTGGGTATTCCTCAAAAGAACAGTAAATGGAAATGTTAAGGAATTATGAAGAGGAATCAGTAGTGGAACTGGAATCATTAAATTCCTTATGATTCCATTATTTACAATACCTAATGCACAAATCCAATATTTTGTCACATTACCAGTTTCTGTCCCTCCTGTTTACATTCACTTGAGACAAACTGACTGTGTGTAGATTAATATCTTGCCAAAACAGCCATTTGGACAAAGTTTTGACATGTGTAGCCTCATTATTACATATTTGAGCATTCAAACACACTCATCTTTAGTCAGACAGTACTTGGGTAATGAACTGAGTCATTACTCATTATTACCTATGCCATAGAAAAACTGGTATTGTTAAAGCTGAAGTATGTTATTTCTGTGACACTAGCTCCACCGAATGGAATTACAAAAATAAACTAGCAGCTTTCTGAATACACCCCCTGTCTGCTGTTTTTCAAACAAAGATAGAGCCCCGCCCCCAACTCATGACATTGGTTGAATAAAGTTTGTGGGCGGGGTCTAAACAAGTCACACAAAACAAACAAAAGAGACACAGTATTTACAGTTTCCAGGAAAATAGACCTCTAAATGGCTTACTTCTAGTTGTCTCTGCATATTAAGCTGGGATAGAAGAATGTATTCTACAACAGAAAAAGTTACATTCTTCAGCTTTTAAAATTTTTTACATTTAAAGTATCGATTCAGTACCAAAGTTCATGTAAACAACTAATTAAATAATTCCCAAACTTAATATACATCAGTAGAAAGCAACCGCCTTTGTGTAGATGCAACAAGCGTGTGCCTAAATCAGACTGAAATTACTGTGAACGAAAACAGACAAATAACCTGAACAAATTCAACCAGACTTGAAAGCAAACAAAGGTACAGTGTTAGATTCCCCGGTTTGTGTGAAGTCCAATGCGCTTTGCACATAACTCGCATGCATATTATTGGAAGAGGACACGGCAATGCTGAATTCATAATGTTTGCTTTGCATTGTAATAATGTCTAGAAGGCAGAGGAACAAGACCTGCTCTTGTGCTCAGATTCTACTCATTAAATGGTGTGCCTTCTTCATAGATCAGCCCATTTCAATTTAAATTTCCACTTTGAATCCAATTGTTAGCTTCTTTGATCTTTGCATGCAACTTGCAGTCGACTCCTACAGCAAGAAGCAGCTAATGGGGCAAATAACAAGGTGTTCTCTGTACATCCTGTACACCTGTACAGATATCTGCATGCCTGGAGGCACGGGAGGCAGGTGGCATCTGCCAGGCAACCAATCTCAATTTGGCAGGCAATACGAAAAAAAAAAGCAAATATGCACCACCAGTGACAGCCATCCTGCATTGAGTAGATTCTTCTCATTGTTAGATGCATTTTGTGCAGGTAATGAATGATACATAATCAGAAATTATATAACTTCTGAAATTCAGAAACAACCAAAATTAATGTGGTTATTTTTTGGTGAACTATTTTTGTATACCTATTTAGGCCTTATTTAGCTAACTTGCATTCAGATTTGGCTCTATTCTGATTTGAAACACCCACTTTTCATGATCCAATTAATTCCCAATAAAAAGTATAGTCCCGGCCTACACTTTCTCTTGTTCAGTATACCATTTCACTCAGAAACATGTCACATTCTGGAGGTAAAATGGGTTACGAACTGTGTTTCACTTTGATTTTGTCAATGCTCAGCATTTTTGTAGGGTCCTACAGAGGTGACAAAAATTTGCATAATCTTACTGGAACAGCATTAAAGTGCAACATGATTTGCGATTCAGAGAAAGGGTCTTCGCAAACCTATTCAAGAGCCCAGTGATACTGAGTCATAGGTAAGTAAACACGAGCGAACTCATCCCCTCCAAATGCATTAGCCGTGAACTATCTTATCAGAGTCTTTGCACACAAACCGCTAAAAGAAGGGTTTGCAGGGCTGCGTATGCTCTTTGTTACCCAATTAGTTTACTGACGACCCCTTGGACTAATTTTCCTGTTTTGACAAGCTCAAACACTCTTGCCTAATGTGCTAGACCACCGGGCCAGACGGCCAGACGCTGTCCAGACTCTATAAAGCGTTTCTATCTCACAAAAGGCTTCTGTAATAGCGCACCAGATGACCGTGGCAACAAAATCTGCGATTTTCACACTGAATACTTTCATTTGGTGCTGCTCCTCCATCTGGACAGATTTGATGAGCATTTGTGTTTTAAATCTGTGACAAAATAGAAGGCGAGAAGATCTGTGGATGTCAGAAAAGATGAGGGCCCTCGGTAAGGACCTCTTGCCTCAGATGAAGTGAGCCTGCCTTAGGTTGAGATTTCTCTGGAAAGAAAACAGGGGCAATTCTAGGATTTCAGTCATAGGGGGGCTTAACCCCTCCTAAAGAGCATGAGATAATTTCGCTCAGAGGAATAGTGGAGACCGGGGCTAGTTGTCACAAGGGGAAGTCATCACAATAGCTATATCTCAGTAACAATGAGATCTGGAGTCAAAAGTCCAATGGATAGTACACTCAAATATAGAAAATGTTGTCCTAATTTACTCACCCTCATATTGATCCAAACACATATGACTTTCTTTAGTTTGTGGAATACAAAAGGAGAAGTTAGGCAGAATGTTAGTCTCAGTGAAATAACCTCACAGATAGCTTACTGTAGCCCCTTATTTCAACAAATATGAAGAAGAATCACATAATCACAGATTTTTTAAGGGCTGAAACCCTCCTAAAGACGGTCTAGCAATCATATGCAAAAGAACAAAGAAGAATCAGAATTTGGGTTACAAGTTTTTACATAAAAAAAAAAAATAGCTGCTCATGCACTACATTTACTAAAGCACAGCCTAACTTGGCTCAAAGCACAAAACTAGACAATATATCACACGTTTATTCACTTGAAAGACAATAGCAGAATTAGTTGCCAAGACCGGCTCATTGCACACTTTAAAATATGTGCATGTACATGAAAGGACAGCCAACGTCTCCTCGATTTCACCACCAATTAACCATCTCCACTTCGCATAGTGGAACATTGAATTCCAACAGGGGAATCGAGATTGCAAGAGAAAACTATTGTGGATTATCTCGGCTACTTTTTAAGGAAGTTGTTTCAGTATCCCACAAGTGGAGTCTTTATAGTGACAGATGGCAAAGCAGCTGGCAATGCTCAAACTCTTCTCCCTCGTGCTAGTTATCCCCCCCTCAGTCTTTGCCATGGATTCTGCCGTGGCGTATTCCAACACCTTTGGCAAAGACGTGATGCAAACCGAGGGAGACAACACTGTGGACAAACTTATGTTGTTTCTTACTAATTCAGATTTGATTGGGGTTATGCAAAATATCAAACTTCAGGGCGCTCAGGCAGGCGTTAGTTTTTACTTTGTTTCAGAAAAAATAACAATGCATCCTAATCCAAAACCACTGACAAAACTATGTCTATTTATACCGAACATTATGACTAGTAATTGAATTGAAACAAATTTAAAGACCATAAAGACTCATTATAAAACAACCAGGGCTGGGAGAATTTGTTTTCTGCAAATTACATGGGATGTCACCACAGAACGGTGGCATGAACTTTGCTTTGACATTGCTTTAAAGGACTATTCCGCATTCAATTCAAGTTAAGCTCAATCAACATTATTTGTGGCATAATATGGATTACCAAAAAAAAAAAAAAAGCAAAGATCAAGGTTACAGTGAGGCACTTACATTGGAAATGTGAAACTTATAATTTTACCAAAGCACTTAAATTAATTCCTCTGTTAAAACGCATTTATTATTTCAGCTGTAAAAATAGTAATTTTTATGGTCGTTTTAGGGTTTACGGCGTTATGTCATCATGGTAATTAAGTTGTAAAATTGGATATAACTACACTAGAGGTCTGCAACCCGACCCGGGCCCGACGGGACCTGAGAACCCGACGGGTTTCGGGCCGGGCGGCTTCGGGTTTGTAATGAGTGAAAAAATAAACAGGCTTACCGAACTTGTTTTGCACACGCACTCTCTCACTCATAGACACACACGAACGGACGAGTTAGGGGCCGTTCACACTGAACGTGTTTTTGCGTGTGTCTGTTCTGTTTTCCCATTGTTTTCCTATGTAAACATATGCTGAATGAATGTCTTTGACATTTGCACTGCGTCTCGCTTTTTCTTCAGCGTCTTGCGCAGGACATTTGAAACACCATGTCAAGTTAAAGAAAACAATTTTCAAAAACGCATGTTGAGACACCTGCGCTCGGTTTCATTCTTTGCGCTGTGCCTAGATTGTTTTTAGTGCAGCTGTCACAAAGATTAAACGTTCTGAACAAGTTCAGGCTGCATGGAGGGGACTGTTGTTTCATTTTATTCCAGATTGTTCTGCACCAAGTGAAGTTTCAGCAAATAAACGGTAAGGCAATGTTTTTTCCCCTTCTGCTCTAGAGTACTGAGGGGCTGCTGTGCCTTGTTCAAACTGGTGTGTTTACTGTTTCAGTAGTGTTATGAATGTTGCCTATATGCTTGCATAAAATACAGCCTATTGCAACAGTACTTGCTAGGAGAAGAAATTAGATATTAAGCGATTTCGGGTTCGGGCTTAAAATCTGACAGTCTCGATCGGGCCGGGTATGGTCGGGCAACACAGTCTTGGGTACGGGTCCCGAGCAGACCTCTAAACTACACAGAGAAGTTAACAAGTGATTTTATCACTATAAAATCATGTTAACATGCATATCGTTTACATCTTGTGGCTATACTTTCGAAACAGTGAGTATTTTAATGTTTACGGATTGACCCCATTCACTTCCATTGTTAGTGACTCACTGTAGCCCAGATTTGTACTGTTTTTTGAAGAAAAGGCAAAATAATTTTTTGTGGTAATCAACATTATGCCACAAATGCTGTCAATTGAGCTTAACTTGTACTGAACCCGGAATATTTCCTTTAATATAATGGCTGCAACAGAAATATGACAAAGACAACAATGTTCAATAAATAGCTTCATTTATGATTCATAATAATTAATTGGTCAAATTTAATATGCTTATCAATTATTTTTGAACATAATAATAATTATACTAATTATTATATTATTACAAACATAATTAATAATTCAATTAATTGGTTTATTATAAAACAGATAGTTCCAGCTCTGATTGGATAACTCAAATTTGAAGCTATAAATAAATGCACACCTGTGAGCACACTTTGTACAGTATATGACTTTGCAAAGTTGATATGTTGTAAATAGCCTACATTTAAACTAATAAACTACATTACTAGACAGAAGAATAGATCATACCAAGTATTATTATTACCAAATTTAACTGTTTGTTGAACGTTGGTGTCTTTTATCATATTGCTGTTGCAATAAATATGCAATAAGCCACACAAAGCTGCAAGTTACTGTGATTTTACCACAGTTAAGGAGGTTTAAGCCACTCACGCTTCACGTTGTCCCTAGAAACACACCCTACCCATAGTAAAATCACTGCAACACACAGCCTCTCTTGGCTTGTTGTTTTATTTTAATACTATCTCTAATATACTCTTAATACAACCCAAGGTGCTTGCGTTCAATAAAAATACAACAGTCAGTTTGTAACACACCAACTGAAAGAGCCCTTGTCAAATGCATCTATGTGGATATATCATTCACAAACCTGACACCATGAATTGTGACTCGGTGTTTAACGGTGTCTTTGCCCTGATTGTGCTACACTATGTAGCCATTACTTCAGTCACAATGCAGCGGCCGCTTATCGCTTGCCTTCACTATCTGTTTGCCTGTTTGGGACATGCTGTGATGAAGAGAAGAAGGGGGAAATGTCAGGTTCACTTGTAGATCAAGTCGAGCATGTATTATCTCAGCTCTAGTCATCTGTGGCCCCGGGAACTGTGAGGAGGGAACACACACACACCCTGTTTTCTGTCATAGAGCTGAAGACGGGCGAGGGGAGCCCTCAGAGAGAGAGAGAGAGAGAGAGAGAGAGAGAGAGATGGAATAAATCCCAAATGCCCCTCCACCATGAGGTCATGACCTCATGTTCCTTGTATTCCTCCACACAGCACTGGTCTGGCTGTGAATTACAATAATTTAATTAAAGGGATAGTTCACCAATAAATAAAAATACTGTCATTATTTACTCACCCATATGTCACTCCAAACCCGTATGACTTTTTGTTTTGTGCGGAAAACAAAAGGAGATGTTTAATGAACACAGCCTGTCTTTTCAATACAATGGCAGTGAATAGTGCCTCACTTTAAAGCTTAAAAGGTATCTAAATGTGTCATAAATGTCGTTTGGAATGACACGATGGTGAGAAAATTATGAAAGAATTAAAAATTTTGGGTGAACTATTCCTTTAAGAGGTGAGATCAGACACGAAAATGACTTTGAAGATGTTCAGGTCAGAACAGATTTGTTTGGAATTGTTTTCTATGTAAACATGGTAGATGGATGATTTTGACCGCTTTGTCATGTCTTGCTGTTTGCCTCATGCATGAGTGCAGCATTTTTAGATGATGGTTCAAGTTAAAGAAAAGTATTTTTTTTTTTTTTAAATGAATTTTGAGATATCTACATTCTGTTCCATTTGCTGCACTGTGTCTATATTGTTCTGTGGGAACGGCCCCTTAAGAGTCCAGAAATCTTTGGTCATGCAGACCCATATGAATTCAGTGCATTTGTTTTTTCACTATTAAGTAATTGACCAGTGGTGTACAACATACAAATAAAATATCTGATTAAACAAACATTTAAGGGGTGTGGGATGTGTTGAACTTTATGAATGACAACCATTTGAATTCTATGGAAATCTGTAGAGGTTTCTGCCGAATTTTACGATTCAATGTTAAGAAAACTGTCAACAATTATATCTGCTTGAAGTCAACATGAAATGACATTTGCAACCCATTTTAACCATTTTTAAAAAAGTAAAGAAAATATATATCGCAAGATTTAATCCTGAAGAAGAATTCCTGAAAAAGCTATAAATTCATCCTGAACTCCTAGCTATGATGACAAACACAAAGACTCGGCGACTTAATCTAAACAGTGGAGATTTAATCATCACTAGATATAATATACTGTATATGGCATATACTGTAGCAATTAGTGAAGTAAATATTCTTCAAATAACCATCCTAATTTGGTTTATTTCAGTCTGACTCAAGCCTTCTTTGGTTATTATCACTGAAAAGTCCAATGCCCTCAATACAGGACCTCACTGAAACCCCCTGTGGCGATTAATATCTAATCAATAACATTTAGACATGCTTTCAAAAGGAACAAATTATTTCTTTGTCTGTTTCCTATCTCTTTTGCCCATGTAAAACACATTTACACGTTTATTCATTAACTGGGTTTTCAGCTTTGTCCTTGATCGTTTTAAAACACATACAGCTATTGAGGATGCCACAAAGAACACATCACCTTGGGCTCCGTATTTTACATTTTATTCATATGCCTTTATTAACATGGTGACTAGAATACAAGAATTTACTTCACTGTGCGTTGGATTCTAGTACCTTGAAACAAAGCGGCTAAACATGTAATTGGTAAAGCTACTGAAGAAATTACATGAATAGTGGAGCTATAGTAGAGTCTTGTGTCTTTACTTAAGTATAAAGACCCCAGGAAGCTTTAACTCAACATTACAAAAAAATGACTTAAATTTTTATATTAATATTTGAGAGTGCCTCAAGAAAGAAGACTTGAAATCATTTACATTACATTTATAGTAATACATTTGGCAGATGGTTTTATCCAAAGTGACTTACAGTGCATTCAAGTTATACTTTTTATCAGTTTATGCATTCCCTGGGAATTGAACCCATGGCCTTGGCATTGCAAATGCAAGGAAGGAAGGAAGGAAGGAAAAAACAAGGATACAAGGAAAGAAAAAACAAAACAAAAAACAAGGAAAGAAACAAGGAAAGAAAGAAATATGAAATTTCCCCAAACATTTATTTTATTCCAACCAAAATCACTTGAAGGCACGTCACAAAATTATGATTTGTGAAGTTCCTACCTGTAAATTTGAATGTCCTGTGATGACATAAAAGCAGCATTACTTATCACTAGTATAGACTCACACTGAGGGTGGACCCAAACCATAAAGTATTTAGAGACCAGAACATAATAGAGACTTTGGACTGGGCTTTTTTTTTTTTTGGTGCTAAAAACCAGTCAGAACACCATTCTAATTTTCTGGTCATGTCATATTATCTGAGAACTCCAAATGAACCACGGACTGGCCACACTCAGAGCAGCTTCTGAAGAGTGCTGTGATGCATGCGCCGTCTACAGAGGTTCGTGCCAAACTCCTGCAAAAATACAAGTGAGGATTTTGATAGTCAACACAAAGTGCTCCGTCTCACTTTAATTTAACGTTTGCACGATGGCAAATGTCCTTGGTCGTTTCGGGTTCACACACGCATTGTTAATGACATGCAGGAGGAGACTCCCGCTTACTCTACACTCACCGAGCACTTTATTAGGAACACTATGGTCCTAATAAAGAGCCTGACGTGGTCTTCTTCTGTTGTAGCCCATCTGCCTCAAGGTTCAACGTGTTGTGCATTCTGAGATGCTATTCTGTTCACTACAATTGTACAGAGCGGTTATCTGAGTTACCGTAGCCTTTCTGTCAGCTCGAACCAGTCTGGCCATTCTCCGTTGACCTCTTTCATCAACAAGTTGTTTCTGTCTGCAGAACTGTCATTCACTGGATGTTTTTTTGTTTTTGGCACTATTCTGAGAAAACTCTAGAGACTGTTGTGGCAGTTACAGAAATACTCAAAACAGCCCGTCTGGCACCAACAATCATGCCATGGTTGAAATCACTGAGATCACATTTTTTCCCAATTCTGATGGTTGATGTGAACACTAACTGAAGCTCCTAACCTGTATCTGCTTGATTTTATGTACTGCACTGCTACCACACGGTTGGCTGGTTAGATTATCACATAAATAAGTAGGTGTGAATACACATAGAATCTCAAATGATTTGCTTCATGCAAAATAAGGACTCGTGGGTTTAATCAAAGAGCCTTAACATACTGTAACGTGTGAAAGTGTAGAATTTAGGATGGAAATATATTACTATTGCATAATATAATAAGAATATAAGAATTGGCTGGCTTTCAATAACAACGGTGTAAATGTAAAGTTGGCCAAAAAGAGAGCCATATTTTAAGTGTGTGGAAATATATTAACATTTAAAATATTATTTTATGTCATTATTTTATGTGCAATGTTCTACGTTTTTAAAACCTTAAAGGAAATCAAAAAGCCCTATTTTATTATATGATTATTATATTAATTTAAATATGAATAAATTATTACTTAAGATGTCTGAGCATTAATCATGCATAAACCTTAGTATGACAATTTGTATGACAATTTATCATCACAATCACAATTACATGCATGACAATTTATTGTTAGCCAAATTTCATAATCCTGACTGCCCAAGCTGCACTAAGGTCAGAGTTTTTAAGTTGGTGTGAACAACAGGGGGTCTGAGACCACATCAACGCTAAGAGGACCAAAAAAGAAACTGGGTGCTTTATAATCCAATTACATTGTGAACACCAAAAACACTAAGGTCATTTGCATCTGGTTTTCTTTCTGGTTCACTTTAACTGAACTTGGATTGGTTAATTTATAAAGTATGGTAACACTTTACAATAAGGTTCCATTTGTTCACATTAGTTAGCAACATTAGTTAACATGGACTAACAATGAGCAATACTTTTACAGCATTTATTAATCTTGGTTAATGTTAATTTCACCATATACTAAAGTCAACAGTTGTATACAGTATGTTAACATTAGTTAATGCACTATTAACTAACATGAACTAACAATGAAAAAATTCATTTTCTTTAACATTAACAAATATTAATAAATGCTGTAAAACATATATTGTTCATTGTTTGTTCATGATACCTAATGCATTAACTAATGTTAACAAATGGAACCTTTTTCTAAAGTGTTACCAAAAGTACTATATGTGAAACCACCCCTACACAAACAAGCACCACTCACTTTGCCTTCTAGTTATATGTTGATTCTGTGAGCCCTGTCGCTGTCTATACTCAACCTCAGACGCTACAAACCCAGCCATTTTCATTTTAGCAGTCAGACACGACGCTAGTTTTGTGACTGGTTAGTGCCAAAGTAATTGATGCATGCAATCACAAATTGGTTCCCCGCCTAAACTTTGGGCCTATTATTTCATTAGATAAAGCCACATTCTGTGTGCCAAAATCATTTTTTGTGTCCAACAAGGAATTAAAATCCCTTTAAAGCTCACTACCAGGCAACATTACAAAAGGGGGAGATGTTCTCTCCGATAAATATAGCCTTTGATGTGAGTAATATGTATGCAATGTGCCAAATATACAGATATACAGTTTGACTTGCTTATGAGAAAATAAACCTCGCTTGCATATATAATTAGACGTAAGTGTATATAATTGGTTATGCATGTGCCAGCGTAAGAATGATGTTTGTCTGTGTGTTTGTGTATGTGTGTGTGTGTGTGCGCGTGTGCTCCACACTCAAGTCCCACAGATTCGTCTTTCTAGCCATGTTGAATCCTCTTTCCTTATCAGAGCAGCGCAGGCTGCATCAGGCTCTCCTTGCTATGACAGAGGCTACAACAATAGGCATGCGATACTGCTGCTTAGTGCTGCGTTTCGGAGGGGAAACCTGCCACGGGCACAGATTAACAACACACACACACATACACATTCACTCTCTCTCTCTTCCAAACACACACACGTCCCCACATTTCCCACAAAATAGATTGCAGCCTCCAAAACAAAACATTTTTCAAAAAGGCCCAGCTCTTGATTAATGAAGTAATGACAAGAAGAAAAATATAATTTCAGCCTGGACAAAAAAATCCCACTGCCACTTGTTCAAGTTTAGGACGAGAATGATAAAGAGGACGAGTAGAAAGAAGAGGAGAAGATAAAGCAGGATGATGGCTGAAATTATTCCTCGAGCTCTTGTGGTACACTGGTTGTCTGTTAAATTACAGCATTAAAACATTAGAGAAGTCCACCAGACACAGAAATGCTCTCTGCCAACTGTAAATGAAGACAAGAGTGCAACAGTGCCGGCCCATTTTTTTGTAGCTCTCTTGGTTCTGAAATTATTTTTGCCCTTCATTTTTTTTTTCCCTGTAGGGATTTCAAAACAATAATCATAAAGGAGTTCTAAGCCATGAAACAAACCAACCAGCTCTGAGGTGAACCACATGATTACAAACTTTAATTTGAACCAAAAAGTATTCAAAAATCTGAAAAAAAGTAAAAAGTACAAAACTGTGTACTTAACATCTTTAATGAGGAATGAACTACAATGCCATGAAGCATTGTGAATGACATAATCAAATTCAAAACGATGGAAAAATATAAAACTACTGATTTAAAGTAGCTGATTTTAAGTATAGAAACAATATATTTTAATTATGTTGCAAAATATTCAGATATATGCAAATATACTGTATAAGTAGCTTGAGAGTGCAGATATGATTGTGTCATTCACAGTGCGCCATGGGAGTGTGCGGTCATTGCAGAGCTCTTTTGGTGCGGTTTGTTGGCCACGATTCTCTATTTGGTAGCTCTTTTCTCTTCAGAATCACAGATAATGTAGTTCTTTACCAGGAATTTCCCTATAAACATGATTTGTTTTATAAGTTGAAACTACCGCGAAATAACTGAAATGATGGCTTCAACAGAAGCAAATTCCATCGCTTAACAACCTCTGAGATAATGGTAGGTCTGTCTTTAAAGGTTTATAAGTTATCGCTAACAATTAATTCCCCCTATGGAAAAAAATAATAATAGGATTTTTACTTCCGGAACCACACTGTTGCGCTCTATAGCATGACATTTCTGCAACTCCAAGCAAGAAGCACAAAGACACGTCCACCAGCACTGTTTATACTGTTTTCACCAAAGATTGTTTGACTGGTGGTTCACACTCAGTGCTGTCACATGAAACTTCCCCAGAGGAGAACTGACCGCCATTCGCTGGCCACCGTTAGTCACCATTCACTTTGACTGTATGGCAAAAAGATGCAAAAGAAGTGAATGATGACTGAGGCTAAAGTTCTGTTTAACATCTCCTTTTGTGTTCCATGGAAGAAAGCTAGAGCATCATCAAGAGACATGCATCCTCTTTTATGACGACGAAATGCTGCAGAACAATTATCTCATACTAGATAATACATATGTGAGTGGTCCTCACATATGATCTATGTTAGAGTTTTAATTGTGTGGCTTAAGCCACAGGCATAGAGTGGAACTTGTTTATCACAGCCTATTAACAAAGCTCTTTAATTAGTGTCAAGTTCATTCATTAGAACACTGAACGAAAAGCCATACTTAACAAACTGCCATCTTGGAAGGGGCCCCTAAATCTGTAGTTCATTATTAGCTTGTTTCGAAATCAATTATCAACACTTAAACTGGACACTAGGCAGTGAGAGAGACAGAGAGCCACGGGCCGCAGTCAGGGTTGCGTCCAGGCCCTGTAATTACCGTGATGAAGACACCTGCTACTCAATAGCTTCGACCCAGACTGGCCGCCCGGACCCCAGATGGCAGACATTTATGTCTGAGTGTCATTATTAATTTGTGTTAATTTGGTGGGGGTGAACGGGCTCGTCACTCACCTGCACTGGGGCTGCTGGGTAATTGGGCTCTAATAGCCTGATTGATCGGCAGTAGAGCAAGAGAGCAAAAACAGTTCAGTTGACTACCACTCAGGCACAGAGCAGAAGTGCTCTGTGGACACAGCAGTTCAAACATCCATCTGACACTGACACCACAATGTATCTTAAATAAATTTGCAAGTCATTTGGTCACATTTCAAAGTTCTCTGTTAAAGCAGCTTGTCTCGCAAACGTCCGGCCATTCCAAAGCTCTACACAATGAGTGAACCCAACAGAAAAGGACTGGCTATCATATTTTATTTAGCTTCAATTATTTTAAAACCTATTTTTTTTTTAAATCCTGTTAAAAAAATATATATATAAAAATAATGCTTTATCCGGACTAAAGATATTTGCTGGACTTAACTGGTTCAAGAAGGTTTTCTGCCATGCTGGTCTTCAGCTGGTCTCACAGCCTTGCCAAGCCTGAAAGACCAGTGAAACACCTTAGGCTGCCCCGCAATAAAAGAACCCAGCTTAAACCTGCCCGAACTGGTTTGTTAGTCTCGGTCGATTTAATCTGGTTTAGCTGACCAGCTGACAAGGGTCCAAAACCCTTAACCCCCCCCCAGACAAAACAGACAAGCCTAACCAGTTTAAAACAGTATAACCTAATTTGCTGGTCTTCAGCTTGTCTAGCTGTTCTTCCAGCCTGCACAGCTGACCAGGGATGACAAAAAAAATATATAATAATAATAATAATACCAGCAAAACACACCAGCCTAATGAGATTGGCCATGCTGAAAGACCAGCTAACCACCTTTGGATGCCCTGCAGCAAAAAAAAAAAAAAAAATACAGCTTAAACCAGTCTAAGTTGGTCTTAGCTGTTTCCAGATATTAAGTGCCCAAACCCACTTCTGCCAAGCTTTGGATGTAACTATTTCTGACCGGGAGTACAAAATACAAACCATAATATCAACGTCTTCAAGATAACCGTTTCCATCGTAACTCTAAAGATGATTCACTTTTCAAACAGCTTGTGGGGAGCGGCTCCAGTGTTAAATCAATAACTCTCATATGATGATGAGATGACTCACTGAGTTGAGAATCATTTGGGTGAATCGTTTGAATGGAACAGAAGTGGACAGAGTCCAGACTGGGGAGATACATGTGTAAACACTCAAATAAACACAAACACAGCAGAGCATGGCATCGTAAACTCTCAGATGCCCTTGGTGTCCACTGACTTCTACGGTACATCAGATGAGCGATGTGGCCTCTGTACTGATAAAACCTCATCATGTGACTATCTCTGCCCTGCAGATGCCAAGATCTTCTGTCATGTGTCTCTCGCTCACTTTCTTTCTTTTCAGACTCTCTGGCTCCATTTACGCCAGGCATTAACATCAGTCTCGAGTGATCTGATCTCAAAGAGGTTGTTGCTGGAAACAAGGGTCCAACCAGGGGTGTAAACAGAGTCCAAAGTGTTTTATGATCTGATCACAAATGCAAAAGCATCCTGATACATTCCAGACAACAACTAAATTGCTTCACATGCATTATTCTGTGTGCACTTTCTAGGGGCAGTACAGCGGGGGAAAAACAGTTTGAAAACATAAAGGAAATATTTTTTTTTAATAAATTCATAAGTTATGCATTAAAGTAATCCCCTAGAAAAAGGGCCTCAGAGTCCAAACTCCTTGAAGACTTTCCCTTACGTTTCTTAACAGGATAAATATGAGATTCGTTACAATTTTTAATAAGTATTGCTTAATTAATCCACTTTCAAAATGGAATGTTAAATCCTAAAGGATTCCTCTCTCTGCCTGTGTAGTTAGGTCAACACTCTTTTCTTTTTTGTCTCTTTCTATATGATGAATCGAACATTTGGGCTGTAGTTAGATGTCCTAACTCTAGTAGACAGAATAGTAATCAAGTCTTTACTGTTAAAATATGCTAATTAAATGGTTAAAGCATGTCAAAGCTGTGTGTTTGAGGTCAGTTTGACTCTGGAACTGTTGAAGAGCACTGGGTTAAGGTTGATATGTAACACAATCAACATCTGTGTGCATTCTGTAATCTGTCTTGTACATCAATATGCAAATGATAGACTTATAAGGAAAATAAACCTCATCATTAATAATGAACAGATTCACGGACTGATTTACAAACACTGAGACTCTGTTAAAGGTGAAGTGTGCAATTTCTGAACCTCTAGCGGCACTAAACAATTGCACATATTGCACAGACAACTTTCCAAACAGGTAGCCCCGCCCCAAATTCACACCATTGTTTGAGTCATTTAGCTCAAACAGATTTCAGTTTCACTTGGTGCAATGTTGTTAAGTGGCACAGAAATAACAGACTTCTCCTTTAAACCCCATCAACAATAAACTAGGGTTAAAGTACCTGAGCACTTCCATCTGTGTTCAGCTCAATTTTCCCCTCAAAAGGCCCCCAAGTGGTTCCGACAGGAAGCTGCTGGCGGCTGTGAATCCGTCGTATTCCATCTTTGTTGAACAAGTCCAGCTCACCTATGAGATAGGACAGGACAGTAAGTCTTGTCACACAATAAAAGCTGAAAAATGATTATACATACATACAGTCTAGGGTGAGTCAACAATAGCCTCAACATAACAAATGTAATGACCTTTTGGCCCTATTATTTGTGATGCAACAACAGTAAGTGGCTTGTTCATTTGTACCACAGTTTGATATAATCTCTTTGATATTTATTTGTATTAAATATATATGAGATAATGTTCTACATTGCATGCAATGAGTTGCTTATAGCTTTTTTTTAATTATGTTTTTACAATGGTGACACCAGCAATATGATAAAAAACACCAATGTTCAAAACCTAATCAGATTTAATAAAAATCATAATTACATTAACAATTCTTATGCCAAGGAATGTAGTTCATTAGCTTAACTGTAAGTTGACTGTAATATTGTAGACATGTAAACTCTATAGTTTATACATAATTCAACTGATGTACAGTACAGTGGCCCCAAAAATATTTAGACACATAAGCCGCATTTAAAATGTACGAATGTCAGTGCATTAAATCAGGGGATTTCAAACTTTTTGATGCTAAGGACTCCCAAGTATGATGACCCCCTTTGCTATAATATGAAGGCAGCTATATATTTTCATGTTAAAGACCCAGTTATATTGTGTGAGAAAAATATCAAGCATGATATAATAAAGACAACATGTTGTGTGCAAAACCAAATTATTGTCTTTTATATTGTTATTGTACTTAAGCCAAAAGAAATGATCAAAATATTAAGTGGAAAATGTTTACTTTGTATTTAGTTGATAGTGTATCTTTTTTGTCTACCCATAATTAGAGTAATTTTACATGTTCAATTCAATCGAATTCTATTTGTAGTCTCTGGACAGGAAAATGAAACAGTAATGAAGTCAGATTTGGTAAATGTTTCCTTTTTTCCAAGTAGGTACAGCTGCAGGATAGAGATCTCCAAATGGGGGTGGAATCTCCTAAAGGGGGTGTGGTTACTCCACAAGTGGGTGGGGTTACCACAAAAGTGGGCTGGACCAAATCCAAAAGGAGGCGACCCCTCCACACATGGTTAGGGCAGGGAAACGGGTTAGGCCCTAGTCTCTCTCTCTATATCTCTATATTTTGCTGGCGGTTTGGAGCTCCCACCCCTTTTGGAGCACTGCCTTCAGCTATAGCCTTCTCTCTCTCTTTTTCTTTTATTACTTTTTTCTTTTATATTTTCCAATCAGATTTCAGAACTATCTGTTTAAAAAAAATCATCATTTGAGCAACATAAAGTGTGGCCCTGCCTCTTTCAGTGAGTGACAGTATGAACGTTACATTTATATAGCGCTTTTCTGACACTACACTCAAAGCGCTTTACACAGTGAACAGGGGACTCTCCTCAACCACCACCAGTGTGCAGCATCCACCTGGATGATATGATGGCAGCCATAGGGCGCTAGTACGCTCAACACACACCAGCTATTGGTGGAGAGGAGAGAGTGGAGTGTTAGAGCCAATTAATGGATGGGGATTATTAGGAGGCCACTACTCTTTTCGAGAAGTGTTCTGGGATTTTTAATGATCACAGAGAGTCAGGACCTCGGTTTAACATCTCATCCGAAGGATGGGACAGTAGAATTTCATACAGACCCCAGCACCTGATGTCATAGTTGATGGTGGTCAGATGGTGCACATCAAACAGCTGTGATGCTAACTCCTCTTGAAAGAATGTCCTTTGCTCTGTGATAAAACCTCACTGAGATGTTACAGGTGGCATGCAGGGCTCTATTTCTGTTTTTCCAGGAAGGGGCCGAGTTAATTAACCACGTCATGGGATAGCACAGCCAGCCTCACAAGTTCCCCAAGCGCCGCTATCTAATCAGTTAAGATTTTGTGTGCTTATTTTAGGGTAGTGATTAATCAAACAGTTATTATAATAGACTGCCTGGTTATGACTTTCGTCTCGGAAGGGTCGTGGGGCTCTTGTCATGAGGATCTTGAGTGCAGACTTCTGCCTGGTTTTCATGGTGATGCAGAGAGGTTTTAGGGCTGACCTGTGACTGAGGAAGATTTATCCCTCAGAGCTTGAGAGCTATCTGATTTATCTTCCCATGAGCATCCTGTTTGGCTGTGTTATAGCACTCATAACAACACAAGGGCTTTTTACCAGGAGACAGGGACTGAGAATCTGTACGCTGTATGAACGTACTCACAACACTTATTCCCATATCCTCAACAAGTCCATGGCTCTGTCCAAAACTTTATGAGCTGCCTTGCTGCAATATGGTCACACGGGAAATCAACATGCTGCTAATGAATGTTTCGGTACCCTGAAATTGTCCCCGTTCTGCCAAATTACTGACAAGCCGGCATCTCCCATAAGACATCTATGCATCAATTCAATGCGTTTACCTTTTCCTGTTGCACGTCTTGAAGTGTGCTGTGCGAGTAGCTTCAAAAACACGAGTTCTGGTCCCATGGAAACCAGGAAGTAACCACGTTCACATAAACAATGTGACTGTGATTCAGAGTTTCCTTTTCTGTCTAAAATAAACATTTTACTCCACTGACGGTTATGTTTAGGGTTGGCTTTGGGGCATATGGTTAATAACATTTGCATTTCTCTTGACTGTATAACAACATTTACAACAAAAAAATACAACTCACTTTTGCCGCCTATCTGTGGACAATTCAAACTAGAGCCCATACGTTCAGCAATACTTTCAGCTTCGGACATTGGGGGCAGTGGTATGAATTTTGGTACACACAGACCAATTTCAGCAGCAGAACTTTCGACCTACTGTTGCCGAATTCACAGTGAGATCAGTCTACTTGCTGTATATGGCCTGGATTCTTACAATCCTTACAAGATCCAACGGAACAGAACACAAATATTTTGAGACACGTTTTTAAATGTTAAGCTTCTTTTAACATGACAAGTGGCCTTAAAAATGTGGCACACATGTCGTGAGATGCTGAAGAAGCTGTGAGATGCATCACAAAGGTCAAAGATGTCTGTCTAGTGCATGTTTATATGAAAAAAAAAAAAAAAAAACAGAATTTATTGATTGCAGATTTTGTTATCTTGGACAAATTGGTGTGAGACATTGTTGACATATCTTCTAAAACTCCGGAGATGGCGCTTCAAGCTAGAGATTTCAAAAGTCTCAATTTGTTCTCCTTTTATCATAGCTGTCTAGAAGAAACAATTGAGATATTAAAGAGATATAATTTGCAATTTTTCTTTTCTATAGGTTTGACTAGGGTCAGACAACACCACTCAAACATAAAGGTCTTTAAGGAACACAACACGTCTTGCAATCTGTGGTAAATAACAGCTGGTTCTGAGATGATCTTCCACATACTCTTTGTTGGCTGAAAGCGCTACAGCAGAGACTGAACTTTAAAATGACCTATTCGACTGTGTTTTTCACAGCAAATATCAGCTGTTTATCTGTATCATGCTAACACGCTAGCTTGCTTGTATGGGAATTCCCCTGCAACTGAATAAACACTGCTGTATCTCTAATCCCAGTCATTTGCTAAATATCACAACAAAGAGACTTTGGTAAGTGCAAACTACAGCAGTACCACTTTCAAAAAAGGTACCATGGTATTTTCATTGCTTTTTCGACAGGTGTTATGGTATCACGGCACTAGGGGTTTTTGGACAGGAGTTAAAGAAATGTTCCGGGTTCAAAACAAGTTAAGCTGAATCGAAAGATTTTGTGGCATAATATTAATCTCCACAAAAAATTATTTAGACTTGTCCCTCTTTTATTCACAAAAAAGCAAAAATGTTGCTTTCATAAAGGCACTTAAAATGGAAGTGAATGGGGCCAATCCATAAACATTGAAACAAGCTGTTTTTAAAAGTATAGCCACAAGATGTAAACAACATTTTAGTGTGACTGAAATCAGGGATTTACCAGCATTACGGTGTTTACCAGATTACAGGGTTTACTGCTGTTACGCCATCATGATAACATAATTGTAGTATTGGATAGAACGTTACGCAGAAGTTTAGAGGGCAATTTTATCAGTAATATCATGTGCACACTTACAATAGCCTAGTTTCCATCACTGTTCGTGCTATTTTGTTATCGACAAAGTGAAAATACATAAAAAAAATGTTTTGGCAAAATTTGCCTTCTGCCTGTTTCCATTCAAATGGCCTTTTATCGATAAAAATGGTGTGCGTGATTACATCATGCCTCAAAAAAACACTTTGTCGCATACGTTTTGGTGTATCGCAAAAGAAATCTGCCCTTAAGCTGTTTCCATACAGAAATGTGTGTATATCGCTAATTGTGTACCTTTCACCTCCCAGACGTCCCAAATTTTTTTTCCTCCGAAGTTTTGGTAAAATGGGGATAGTATTGAGACAATTCATTGAAATTAGCCAGCTTACTGTCATTTTAATCTCACAAATAAAAGCAATCAGAAGAGGAGGAATTGCAATCAAAAGGGAGCAGTTGCCCTTCTGACAGGACTGAAATATTGGTACTGATGTTGCGCTTAACGCAGGTTGCCACCGGTGCTAACCCGAAAGCGAATCGTCATGGTCATGTACAAGTTGGCAGCCTGTACCAAGTAGTGGGGGAAACTTTCGGGCTTAGTACAAGGACCATCCATCGATGTGTATATACTGTGTGCACAGCTATTAAAATAAAATGTATGCGGCGTAATATCAGGGTTTATATATGATATATTCCTGATATTCAATTGGTTATTTTGAACAATCATCTAATCTAAAGCATTGCCATTACAACTGCATTATGTCCTGCATATTTGTCCAGCAACTTTTAATGACCATCTGAACTTGATTGTCATCTAAAATTAATTTTAGTGTCATAATGCAATTTACATTTTCTGAAGAAGCTCAGCAAATGCAATCCAAGGTACGGGGTTAGATTTAAAATATTAAAATATTTAAAATGTTCAAAAGCTAATTTCCTGAATGTAAACTCAGCACTGGACAAATAGTTCTGATAGTTTATAGTCTTGAAAAAAGTGTAGAACATTCTGAAATGTTGGCTAATTTAACTTTGTGTAAAGAAAAGGCATATATAGCTCTAAAAAAAATTTTTTTTCATTTGGTAATTAATTATATTATTTAATGCTTTATTCATTTGGTAGGCTAATTTATTTAATTTTATACAGGTAATTTTGCTGGCATTCTTTCAAAAGTAAGCTAAACAATAATTTTATAAAATTGGGCTATATGTTGGTGTTCCAAAAAAGCACACTGATGCTTTTCTCCTAGTATTGTGTGTTTATTTTTAATTTAAAACATCTTTGTGCACTGAAATATGTTTTTTGTATTATGGGCTAATTCCATGACTGCCATCTATTATTTTGAATGGTGGGAAAAGCAACTTTAATAAATAAATGGATGGCTACCATGATTAAATTAATCACAAACAGTGGCCATTCATTTGTTCTCCGTGCACTTGTCAATGTGCATGATACGAGATATTTGTGTTGGCACTCCTGGAAGTGTCATGTTTGCAGCATCTGATCTATATGCCGTTAAGATCAATCAATAATCACGTACAATAAATTGGCTTTCAAGGATGTATACCTTGTCGTCATGATTAACACAGGCTAACGATTGGGGTAAAGTCTGTCATGTGACACTACATTTTTGTGTTAATGCCAATTTTCTCGACAAAAAGTGTTTCCAAACCAGTTTTTCACGACATTTGAAGTATCGATATAGAGTTTATGCGCTAGAGTTAAATGGAAAAATATTATGTCGACACTTATGAAATTTTAACGATAATCTGCGTTTCCATCAGCTGTATTTTGATGCGCTAAAACTTTTTTTGTATATATATATATATATATATATATATATATATATATATATATATTATAAGCAAGGGACGTGTCAAAATAATTTTGTCTGGTAAACTACATTATGCCACAAATGCTTTTGTGTGAACTTAATGAGAAAATTCCTTAAAGGAAATACCATTGTTTTTGGACTGGTGTTATAGTAATAACATGGTTATTACTAGTTGCTACTAGTTCCAAAACAATTCTGTTTTCTTTAAAGGCAAATAAATGTTATGATTTCATTAAATGTCTGGTACAGTATGGTGTATTTTGCTGCAGCATATGACCTACTGCATGTAAAGGTGTGGTAAAAGGGGCACTTTGAAAAATAAATATCAACAATCAGATTGGTTTAGACCAATCAGAGTGTTAAAATATATTGGTTATCAGCATTCGCTTCAATCTAATAGAATCGGTGTACCTCAAATAGCTACAAATAAATTTTTCAAACCAAACTGTTTAAAATGTGAACAGTTACACATCTATTCAATACCATGGTAATCATTCAGTACCTTGGTAGATATCAAATTGCCATGGTATTATTATCTGACACCATCAGTGTGCCATGATATGGCACCCCCACAGTACTTTTCTGTAGAGGTCTGAATCACAGCTTGTGCAAAACGTTTTTAAAAAATGCACCGATTCAAATGATTATGTTATTTTCTGCAACCTGCGATCATACTAATACCTTCACTCCTTGTTATGGAGCTCAGCAGAGATAGTGGGAGAATTTTGGGGGGTGGTGGTTCTCTGTGAAGCCTGTCACGTTCCTGCCAGCCTGTTGGATGGTGGGGAACTTCATTAAAGGGAAATAATTAAGCGTTGGAGCGCAGCTGGTCCACATCACAAGAAGGCTAAATCTATGCTAGCCCACCACCGCTTGATGTGCTCTGTTCCCATTCTGATAAGACCTTGTGGCCTTTCGCCATGATTGTGCAAGTTTCTCTTTAGCCCTGCTTGACACATTCGCCGAAGACTTCCAGGCATACCTCGCTGTGGTGGAGTGTAAATGTTTTTTGTTTTTTTTTGGGTGGGTTTGTTAGCAAGTGTATGAGGAGGGCGGATGTGTAGGTAGCATGAGGATATCCTGCCTATATAGGCAGCATCCAAATTGAACGGAACCTCAGAAGTGAACGATTTGGAACGTGCTACATAGGCAGCAACCCTTTGCGTTATACAAATAGCACTAATTTCGTGAATTGCACAATGAATTGACTAACGACTGATTTCAGTAGAGTTTGGGGTTAGCATCTTGCTAGAGTATTGTGTGAGATACCTAATAAGCAGACCTATTTTTAGATTTAAGGCCATATATGAACATGGAAGGTGGACATGCATGTGGCGTGAGGATATTTGAAGTCATAACGGTGAGAGTAAGAACGTGCCAGTCATCCGAGGACCGTTCCAAGGCTTGTCTTGAAACCTCGTGTCCCAGCTGGCTTGTCCTAGCTCTTACAGCTACTACACAAGCCAGCCTGCCACCATTGGCCATGTTTGCCACCAGCGTTTAGATGTTGACTCGTCACAGATTACGAGATCAAGATGTACAGTCCGAGATTATCCGCTTCGATCTGGCGTGGATGCCAATGAATATTGGCTGTGCCACTGGATTACAGATATGCATGTGCACTACATGGCCAAAAGTAAGTGGATGCCGCCTTCTAATAAAAGAGTTTGGCTATTTCAGCTACACCCATCACTAACAGGTGCCTTAGATCAAGCAAACAGCCATGCAATCTACTTAGAAAGACAATTTCAGTAATGCAGTTAACACAATAGTTAACATAAACTAACAATAAACATTACTTTTGCAGCATTTATTAATATTGGTTCATGTTAATTTCTACACATAAACTGTATACTTTTACATGAGTTAATGCATTATTAACTATATTATTTAGTTAGTTCATTAGTTCGTCATACAGTAGTTTATAACCTAACCCTAACCCTAACATGGACAAACAATGAACAATAGTATTTTGATAAATTAACAGTAAACAAGATTAATAAATGCATAAAAAAAAATCATAGTTCATAGTTCATGACATCCAATGCATTACCTAATGTTACTGAATAGAACCTTATAGTAAAGTGATGAAGAATAATTTTGCTATCCTACAGTAATTACAGTGCATTCAGAAAGTATTTATTTTTTTTTTCACATTTTGTTATGTTGCAGCCTTATGCTAAAATGCTTTAAAATATATATATATATATATATATATATATATATATATATATATATATATATATATATATATATATAAAAAAAAAAATTCACATCAATATACACTCCATACTTGAGGTCGACTGATATATCAGATTTACCGATTAATCGGGGCCGATAGTTGCATTTTTTTAACTATCGGCAAAAAAACAACTCCGATAGTTTCCGATAGTTATTTTTGGTTTCACTTCTCCATGGCCGGAACTGGAGGGTTCTACATTCTGAACTCCTTGGTTCAACTATATAACGGTGCCCTCAAGAGGTTAAATATAAACAATCACTGACTCCACGTGGACTTTGTTGTGCAACACGACTAGGCTATTTATAGAGATGGACCAAACATCAACAGAGAAAAGCCAAGGTATGTATACAATCAATGCACGTTATTATTATTGTCATTGTACAATAAATCAGTCCTTTAAAACAACCAAAGGTGGTTTGATAATAAATTTGTTTATAACTAATCGCTGCACTGGAGAATTGCAATGCTGACAAAGTGGAGAGGACAGGCAAATAGATATTATCTGTTCGAATGGTTAGAACAATGTTCCAAAGTCAAGGATGGAAACTGCTTACCTTTCCTCTTAATACGCTGTTTTGAATAAAAAAGATTTCCGCATATCCGTTGGTTAGAGGTGTGTCCAGTTTGTTCCAGTCAGATTATAAACATAATCACTCTGAAGAGGTTTTGTTTCTAAGTGAATTTATAAGTTACTTGTCAGTTATAAATCAATCATTAATGGCAACCTTTTATGAATAAGCTGCCTAAGTTTTTGTTTTTGCTCAGTCGTTCTTTGCTTCAGAAGGCGCCAGTACGGTTTATTGTGTGAATGCACGTGCACAGGAACAGTTTTACAGCTTTCCGTTTTATAGTTTTTTTGACTATAAAGTATGTTTAAAGTTTTTTACATTTTTGACAAAAGAACATCTGTTTAAACTTCCTAATTTTATGATGTAGTAATGTACAAAAAACTTAAGAGCACGGTAAAATATATCCGTCTGAAATAAATTTGAGATTCATGAAAGGGCACATTGTTATATAATACAATGTGTTCATGTGAGGGCACATGGATATATCACAGACAATTCCATTCTAAAATTACCTTTAACAAGACAAGACTTGAGTTTATTTTTTTCTATCCCTTATTCTCTCTGCCTTTCGTGTTCATCATTTATAGATTTAAAATGACAATAAAATAAATTAATAAATATTGTCAGTAGTGATGAAGCATACAGTCGCTATTTGGCTTTATAAGGCAGTGTTTTATGTTACTACTGAACAACAAACACATTTGACCTGTAATATTTTAATTCATATTTTCATTCATTTCAGATGGCAAAGGCTTTGAAGAAGGTACCAGTGTGGGAGAAATTTATTAAAGTATCGACATGGAAAGTAATACTAAAGTTCAGCACTTTTGTACATTGAGTGTAAAGTTTTAATACAAATAATACATTTTAAAATTTTGATTAATCAGCTATTGGTCTGTTTTCCCACCTTAGATATTGTATCCGCAAAACCCACTATCGGTCGACCTCTACTCCATACCCTATAATGACAAAGCAAAAAACAGATTTTTTATAATGTTGCAAATTTATTAAAAAGAAAAACTGAAATATCACATTGACACAACCCTTAAATCAGTACTTAGTTGAAGCACCTTTGGCAGCGATTACAGCCTCAAGTCTTTTTGTGTATGATGCAACAAGCTTTGTACACCTGGATTTGGGGATTTTCTGCCGTTCTTCTCTGCAGATCCTCTCAATCTCTGTCAGGTTGGATGGGGACCGTCGGTGGATAGCCATTTTCATGTCTCTCCAGAGATGTTCGATTGGGTTCAAGTCCGGGCTCTGTCTGGGCCACTCAAGGACGTTCAAGTCAAGTCATTTTTATTTGTATAGTGCTTTTCACAACACACATCGTTTCAAAGCAGCTTTACAGGAAATCATGCAATTACAAAAAATTAAACTGTAATATCTTAGAGTGATCATTGTGTAGTTTGATTAAATATGATTGTAAATTGTGTAATTAAATAAGTAAATAATAATTGTATTTAGAACCCCTGTGAGCAAGCTGAAGGCGACTGCGGCAAGGAACACAAAACTCCATAAGATGTTGGTTAACGGAGAAAAATAACCTTGGGAGAAACCAGGCACACTGTGGGGGTCAGTTCCTCTCTGGCTAAACAACATGAATATAATGCCGATATTATTTATTTATGTGCAGTGCAAGTCATGGTTTTAAATTTGTGAATTAAGTAAGCGTTAATTGTTTAAAAAAATTAATAAAAGATTAATGACTATTGTCTTTGAAGTCCATCCTGGATTAACTATAGAAGTTCACATTGATGCATTGTCCTTTGTTAGTTGGCTGATGAAGACTTTTGTTGGCAATTAAATAATAGTCTATGTATTCCATTTCAAGAGTGTAGTCCATCAATAGACAAAGGTGATGCAGGCAGAGATTAATGAGGTGCATCGCAGTTCAAACTGCAGGTCATTTCGGTGAGGTTCGGTGGGGTCCATCATAAATCCAAGGTTCAGGCAGTGGCATATGAATAATCCCATGTTTTACAGTTGGAGTTGGCATCAGTTCATCCTCTGAAGTCAAAAGACTGAAGTGATGTTTGGCTGGCACCAGCTGTAGTTTGTCATCATCTTTCAGCGACACGTAGCAGTACAGTCTGACACCAAGCAGGAACGGAGCTGGATCTGGCTGGCTCTGATAACATCGGGATATGAATCCCATGGTTGAGACATGGAAACAAAAATTTTTATATTAGCGTAGATGCCATTCAATTTAATGCAAAGTTATAGATCATGATGGATGTTTCTGGTTCCGGCAGACCTAACTAAAGCAGCCTAATTGTGTGTTAAATGATAAATTAGGTGTATGCCTGGCTAAATAGATGAGTCTTTAGTCTAGACTTAAACTGTGAGAGTGTGTCTGTATCATGAACAGTGTTAGGGAGACTATTCCATAGTTTAGGAGCCAAGAATGAAAAAGGATCTACCTCCTTTTGTGGATTTTGATATTCTTGGAATTGTTAACAAGCCAAAATTTTGTGATCATAATGAACGTGACGGAATATAGAGTGTCAGAAGGTCACTTAAGTACTGTGGAGCTAGACCATTTAAAGCTTTGTATGTAGTTAACAGAATTTTAAAATTAATACGAAATTTAACAGCTAGCCAATGTAACGACGATAGTTCTTGTCAGCACTCTGGCAGCTGCATTTTGAAACAATTGAAGTTTATTTATTGAACTTGCTGGACATCCTCCAAGTAATGCATTACAATAATCTAGTCTTGAGGTCATGAACGCATTCATTCATTTTTCGACATCAGCAACAGAGAGCATGTGTTGTAATTCAGCATTATTTCTCAGGTGGAAGAATGCTGTTTTACAAACATTGGAAATTTGATTATCAAAGGACAGATTGGTATCAAATATAACACCAAAGTTCTTTGCTGTAGAAGACGACGTAACAGTACGTCCATCGAGAGTCAAATTATATTTTAGCTGCTTATTTTTAGAGGTGTTTTGTCCAATCATTAGTACCTCTGTTTTGTCAGAATTGAGTAGAAGGAAATTTCTGTGCATCCAATCTTTGATTTCATTGATACACTCTGCTAATTTGGAGAATTGTGAATTTTCGTTGGTTTAAGAAGAAATATAAAGTTGGGTATCATCGGCATAACAGTGGAAACTTATTCCATGATTCCAGATAATATCTACCAGGGGAAGCATGTATAAGGAGAAAAGCAGAGGTCCTAAAACTGATTCCTGTTGCACTCCATACTTAACTTTTATTTGATTTGACAATTCCTCATTTACACATACAAAGTGGTAGCGGTCTGATAAACAGAACCTAAACCATGCTAATGCAAGTCCACTAATGCCAACATAATTCTCCAGCCTATTCTAGAGAATGCCGTGATCTATCGTGTCGAAGGCAGGACTAAGATCTAAAAGCACTAGAAGAGAAATGCACCCACGATCAGATGATAAGAGCAAGTCATTTGTAACATTTTTAATTGATAAGTGCAGTCTCTGTATTGTGATGAGGCCTAAACCCTGACTGAAATTCTTCATATATTCCATTACTCTGTAGAAATTAACATTGTTGGGAGGACACTACCTTTTATAGCATTTTCTACATAAATGGTAGATTTGAAATCGGTCTGTAATTAGCCAATTCTCTAGGATCAAGCTGTGGCTTCTTAATAAGCAGTTTGATAACTGCCATTTTAAAGTTTCTTGGGACATGTCCTAAGGATAGCGAGGAGTTAATAATATTAAAAAGAGGTTCTGAGACTACTGGGAATACCTCTTTTAAGAGCTTAGTTGGTATTGGATCTAACATACATGTTGTGACTTTTGAAGTTTTTATAAGTTTTGTTATCTCTTCATGACCTATGACAGCGAAGGATTGAATTTGCTCATGAGCAAAATTATGAGACACCATTTCCTGAGGTGCTGTGACCTCTGATTGCATAGTTCCAATTTTATTTCTGATTATTTAAATTTTATCAGTGAAGAAATTTGTGAAGTCATTACTATTGTGCTGCGACAGAATATTTGGTTCAGTCAATACTTTATCCTAACCAATTTAGCCACAGTACTGAATAAACACCTAGGATTGTTGTGGTTATTTTCTATGAGTTTGCTAAAATATGCTGACCTGGCAGCTTTTAGTGCCTGTCTGTAGCTACAGACACTATCCTTCCATGGCACCACAAATTACCACAAATTTTGCATTCTTCCACTTGCGCTCCATTTCCAAGCTGCTCTCTTGAGAGCATGAGTGTGATCATTGTATCACGGTGCAAGGCTTTTTTCTTTAATTTTCTTTAATCGAAGGGGGACGACACTATCAAGAGTGCTAGAGAAGACTGTATTTATACTTTCTGTTATTATATCAAGTTCTTCTAGACTTTTTGGCTTACTGAGTATGTGAGACAATTCTGGAAGATTACTAGTGAAGCTATCTTTAGTGGTCGAAAGAATAGTTCTACCTTAACGATAGCTTGGTGTAGATTGAGTGACATTAGCTGATCGCAACAAACAAGAGACAAGGTAATGATCTGAGATGTCATCGCTCTGTGGTAGAATTTCTAAGTATCAACATCAACTCCACATGACAGAATTCAATCTAGCATATGATTATGGCAATGAGTTGGTCCTGTCGCATTTTTTCTGACTCTAAGAGAGTTGAGAATATCGATCAATGCTAATCCCAATGTGTCATTTTCATTATCTATGTGAATGTTGAAGTCACCAACAATTACATCTCTATCTATATTAACTACTAAATCTGATAGAAAAATTTGCAAATTCACCAAGGAAACCAGTGTAATCTGAGTGATCTATACACTGCAGCAAGGGAAAAGACGTCAGAGATTTTTTTATTTATATCTGACGGTGTCATATTAAGCATTATTAGTTCAAAAGACTTAAACTTATATCCTGTCCTCTGAGTAACACCAAAAACTTCACTGTAAATTGTAGCAACACATCCTCCTCGACCCTTCAAACAAGGCTCATGTTTACAATAACCTGGGGGAGTAGATTCATTTAAACTAATATATGAATCTGTTTTAAGCCAGGTTTCAGTCAGAGCGCATCCAAACTATGATCTGTAATAATTTCATTTACAATTAGTGCTTTGGTAGAAAGAGATCAAATGTTTAGTAGCCCTACCTTTATATGATGTTTATCTTCATTTTTTTTTCTTCGTTTGACCTAAATCAAATTTTTTCCAAATTATTTAGTGAGAGTTTTGTGTTTGGTAGTTCAGGGAACAGACACAGTCTCTATGTGATATCTAGGTGATACAGTCTCTATGTGTTAGTAGTTTATGTGACCTGTGTGACATCTCAAGGCAGCTAGCAGACGTTCCGATTAACCAGTTTGTCTGCTTCCTGACCTGGGCCCCAGTTAGTCAAATACTATCATTATTAAGACTATGAGCCAAATTACTAGAGTGCAGAGTGCCACCTTCCCTGGAGGGATGGAGTCCATCTCTCTTTAGCAGGTCATGTCTACCCCAAAAACTCTTCCAATTGTCTATAAATCCTATGCTATTCTCCAGACAACACTCAGACATCCAGCCATTCAGTGACACTAATCTACTATAAACCTCGTCACCACGACGAGCAAGGAGGGGGCCAGAGCATATTACAGTGTCTGACATTGTTTTTGCAAGTTCACACACCTCTTTAACATTATCTCTAGAGATCGCCGACTGGCGAAGCCAGACATCGTTAGTGCCAACATGAATAACAATTTTAGAAAATCTATGTTTATCATTAACCAGCACTTGTAAATTTGATCTGATATCAGATGCTCTGGCACCCGAAATTCATTTAACAATAGTGGCTGGAGTCTCTATTTCCATGTTCCTTATAATAGAATCACCAATTATTAGGGCTCTTTCAACATGATTCTCAGTGGGTGCACCACTGATTGGGGAAAATTGATTGGAAACCCTAACAGGAACAGGAGAGTGGTGTCGCTTTGCTGGGCGAGTATGCCGCCGAGATGTCACCCAATCGTCCTACTGTGGAAGCTCTTCAGCCAGAACCAAAGTGTGTGTGTTGTTCGCTGTACTACCCACATCCGAAACCGTATCTACCGGCTTCTCTTTCTCACTGACTTCCACTAGCGTTCGGATGCGTGTCTCTAACTCATTAATCTTCTCCGTCGGCTTGACTAATTCCTTACATTTATCACATGTAAATCACTCACTGCTGATGGCAGAAGCTATAGTAAACATGTGGCATGTAATGCAGGAGGCAATAACATGAGAGGATGCCATGACTTACCGCAACTGTTTTGTTGTTGTTGTTGTTGTGGTTGTTCTTGAGTGGCGAGGGTTTGAGGTCGATGTGGTTCCAAATCAGCAGATGTTTGAGATGGATGCAATAATCCGTGTAAAACACAGTGGAGAAAACGAATGCACATGGTCGAGAAATGAGATGTAGACAAGCGGAAAAAAGCAGAAAAACGAGAGAAACTGGTGCGTGCAGTAAAATACACATAGATGAAACAGTAGAAAAGTGGAAAAGCCTGAAGCACGTGATAAAATGACAAAGAATAATATGATGAACATATAAGAATAAGAATAATCAATGCTAAGCAGGATAGCAAGCTACAAACACTCGTGCAGCATGCCATCAGCAACAGGAACAGGAAGTGATGTCAATGTGCCACTCTTGCGTTGACATGGCTGTGTGCTTAGGGTCATTTTCCTGTTGGAAGGTGGACCTTCGGCCCAGTCTGAGGTCCTGAGTGCTCTGGACCAGGTTTTCAGTAAGGATATCTCTGTATTTTGCTGTGTTCAGCTTTCCTTCAACCCTGACCAGTCCCCCAGTCCCTGCCACTGAAAAATCCCCTCACAGCATGATGCTACCACCACCATGCTTCACCGTTGGGATGGTATTGCGCAGGGGATGAGCAGTGCCTGGTTTTCTCCAGCTTGGAATTGTGGCCAAACAGTTCAATCTTCATTTCATCAGACCAGAGAATCTTGTTTCTCACAGTTTGAGAGTCCTTTAGGTGCTTTTTTGTGTCTTGCACTGAGGAGAGGCTTCCGTCTGGCCACTCTGCCATAAAGCCCAGATCGGTGGAGTGTTGCAGTGATGGTTGTCCTTCTGCAAGTTTGTCCATCTCCATACATGATCTCTGGAGCTAAACCAGAGTGACTACTGGGTTCTTGGTCACCTTTTTTACCAAGGGCCTTCTCCACCGATTGCTCAGTTTGGCCTGGTGGCCAGCTCTAGGAAGAGTCCTGATTGTTCCAAACTTCTTCCATTTAAGAATTATGGAGGCCATTGTGCTCTTGGGAACCTTCAATGCAGCCGAAATTTTTTTGTAGCCTTCCAGATGTGTGCCTCAACACAATCCTGTCTCTGAGCTCTGCAGGCAGTTCCTTTGACCTCATGGCTTGGTTTTTGCTCTGATATGCAGGTGTGTGCCCTTCCAGATCATGTCCAATCAATTGAACTTGCAACAGGTGGACACCAATCAAAGTGTAGAAACATCTCAAAGATGATCCAGAGAAATGGGATGCACATGAACTTAATTTCAAGCGTCATAGCAAATGGTCTGAATACTTATGTCAATGTGATATTTTTTTCTTTTTAATAAATTTGCAAAGTTATGAAATATTTTTTTTACTTGCTTTGTCATTATGGGGTATGGAGTGTCGATTGATGTGAAAAAAATAATAAAATAATTTAAAGCATTTTAGCATAAGGCTGCTGAAAGGGGTCTGAATACTTTCTGAGTGCACTGTATCTAGATTATATTGTTACCCTACTGAAAAAAATAAAAAATAAAACTGTAAACAGTAAAGCTGTACATAACATTTTCCCCCCTTCTGTCCATGAACATCAGAATACACCTGCACCCATTTTTTGGGTTGCAACCCACCAGTTGAGATTTTCTGCAGTCGATAACAGAAAGTGCAAGCTCATTCAAGAGACAAAACTTAGGGTTTGGAAACACTCTAAAGCTTTCTCATCAACCAGTGCTGAAATGCCACCATCTTGGCATAGAGGAGCTGTTGATATGAGTGCAAAGAACTCCATCCCCCCATCCCTCCACTCCTCCCTTGATAAGATCATCTGTCGCTCTTCTCCGGGGTCCACCGCTCCCCCTCACCACAGATCCCTGGCAGTCCCATGAATGTCCCTTTTGTGTCCACAGATCTTTCTCTGATAGTCCCGAAAAGATGCTGCATGGGGCAACTGATTGTTCCCCCCGAGACAGAGGGACGGATAGGTGGGGGATGGGGGGTCAGATCTCCTACCTTTTAAAGTACACACGAATACTAATCAGGGACAACAGTGTTTAGGATAAGTAAATTATTATGAGTAAATGAGAATTAAACTTTTTGGATGAACAATATCTTTTAGAATATTTGTCGTCTGTTAGCATTAAGGTCATCCACTAGTGTACTCCAAAACATTGACAAAAGTAATTTAACAGTTAAAATCTGTGATGACTCATCTTGCACTCAGGGGCAAAGGCTTTCAAGAATGTGAATGCCCATCCACCTAATACCAATTGCTACTGACTAGCAACAGCAAATTATGGTTCATGACTGTGACGTAAACTAAGTCTGAGGCCATTCACACAAACGCGTTTTTGTCTCTGTCGGCACTTTTTTTCAATTATTTATCCATGTGAACGTGAGGTAGACAGATGACTTTGATCATTGTGTCACGTCTCTCTGTTTCTTCAGTGTCTCATGCATGAGCATCACATTTTTCAGATGCCGTCTAAAGTTTAATAGAGACACCTGCATTGTGTTCTAAACATGTACGGTCTAAATGGCCCCTATTGGCTATTAAAAAATAAATAAATAAACATCAACACAGAAAAGAGGACTGTGCTCATCAAGCCATTTTATAGTGTCAAACCATGTATGTAGTTTTGCATTCAAATTTAAATGAATCACATTCAGGTAGAGTTAAACCAGTGTAAATTAACTGTATTTGTATTTAATGGAAAAGTTCACCCAAAAAAAGAGAATTCTCTCATCATTTTCTAACCCTCATGGCATTCCAGATGTGTATGACTTTCTTTCATTTTTTTTTAAATATCTCAGCTCTGTAGGTCCATACAATGCGACTGAATGGTGAACATAACTTTGAAGCTCAAAAAAAAAAATAAAAAAAAAATAATAATAATAATAATAAATAATCATAATAATAATTATATTATTATTATATAATTTGTGTTTTTTGGAGCTTCAAAGTTCTGGCGACCATTCACTTGCATTGTATGGACCTACAGATCTGAAATATTCTTCCACAAATATTCATTTGTGTTCTGCAGAAGAATGTCATACACATCTGTGATGGCATCAGGGTGAGTAAACAATTTTAATTTTACTTAAAATTAAATTAAATTAATTAAAGTTAATTTTTGAGGAACTATTACTTTAACCCTTGAAATCCTTTTCTAACAGTCATTTGGATATCCATAAATATTTACCCTTCAAAAACAATCATGTTCAGATCAGGATGGATGTTTAAAAAGGAGGGTCACATGAATTTGTAGTGTTTGAAGGTAGAGATGCCCGACAGTGATGTGTGACAATCAAGGAGTCACATATCAAGATCCCCAGCAGCTTATGAAGCAAATTAACATACTGTGAGGGGCATATGGAGAGAAATGGAGAGCTCTGTATCACTCCACAAAAGGTGCGGGAGCTCTGAAGGAGATATGTGATCTGAAATTTTACAGCTGAAGGAGAAATGTCAGAACGCTTTGATAAGCGAACGATGAACTTTTCTCCAACTCCCCCAAACCCCCCTTATCAGCTGAAGAGAAGCAAATGCATCATTTTTATCCCACGGCTTTACCATTATCTTCTCAGCAGACACTTGTTTTAAAACACACAAGGACCTTTTTACCTTGCTCTCTATCTGTCGCTCTCTCTTTCTTTCTTAACTAACTAACCCTTTCTTGTGTTCTCCTCTTCCCGGAAGAGTTTGGAATATTTTATGAAATATGTATTATTCATGCAAGAATCTTTTTTTTTTTTCTTTTTTACTATTGTGGTACCATGGTACAGTAATGATTTATGATTGTAATACCATAGTACTTTGGTATGGTTCTTAATGATAACGACATTCATTTACCAACTTCAAAGATCAGGCAGTAGGAGTAATACTGTAATACTGCAGTACTTGTCACGGTATAGAATTCCGCAATAAAAAAATTTATTACAGTATATACTTTGTATATCTACAAAACTCAGTAAACAAAAAGTACTAAAAGCAAGCTTCATGTTACATAATCGGCCAATTCCCTCAATCGAATTTTTATAAAAACTCGAACAAACAATTACCAATATCAACAACAAAAAAAAGCTTCCTCCCCTTCTGTCACTACTCTAAATGACAACTCAATGAAGATGACCCATCTAAATTTAGAGGGGAGTTTTTCTAGCTAACAAATTTGATGGTCTACAAATTTAAGGTGCTCCTGTAGAACATAATTTTTCTCTCTCCTGTCAACAAGGACTGACTAATGGTGTCTGCATTCACTGGACACATTCACATGTGGTTTGAATTATGGGAATGCTGCTTTTAGCCCCTCTAAGAAGATCTTGCAGCGTTCCCGATGATCTGAAGGAGAAACTTTTGTTTCCAGGAGACGTACTCAAATAAACGGAGCACTTATCAGCAGGTGTGTTAATAACTACCGAGCTCCCGGGTCACACAATAGCTCACATATCTCCTCTGCATTTGTTTTCCTGCAAGTTTTTTTTTTCCTCTGCGTTTACAGGTGATGTTTCTCTCCAGCGGCTCGAGCGGGTCATTAGCTCTCTCCACAGCTGCCCCTCCAGCAATTACCACATTTCAAACTTTCCTCCAGCACAAATCCGCCCGCTCCTGCCTGCCTGACCCAGTTGTCTTTTGTGAGGAGGTCTTAGCTCCAGCAGTTTGACAGTCAACAGATAAGATGGATTAAGGTTTTTTTTTTCCCCGCTCTCCCCTTCTCTCTCATCCGGTTTTGATATGAACGGCGTAAAAGCAGGGTAAATCATTCACTTTCAGGAGGAGGAGTGTTTAAATGGCTGGAGATAGAGGATGATAGAGCACCTAAACCTGACACGGAGCGTAGAAGGTCACGGCCATGCCGTTTAATAACTAAAATCATCTGATGAAGGAAAAACCAAAAGGGAAGCTAGAGGCATGAATCATGACCAGGCCCAGACAAAATCTGAAGACTGATTTGTGCATTAAAATCTGTGGAATTCCGTGGAATGGATTTAAAGGTGTCAAGGTTAAAATACAGTACTTTTTCCTATCCCAGCTTAATATGCAAAAACAACTATAAGTAATCCATTCTTAGTTTAGAAGTGTGTTAAATGTGTGAGGATGTGTCTTCAGTAAACTGTTACATGTCTGACATCATCATAAAGTCCTACTGAATCAAGTTAAAACTGGTTTTGCTGATATTTTAGAAAGAACTTACATATATTTCTAGATATCCCTTCTCATAACTATTGATAACATTAACAATCATTATTACATTATGTAATGCTTAAAAGATTACTAAAATTGCAGCGCTGCTCAAATCCACCATTGCTGCTCAAAAGAGCCCGGAAGCATTGTTGCTTGCTGTGTGATGTCATGGTAATTTCATATTTAAGTTCCATTTCACACTGTAAACCCTAATGTTGTCATTACTGAAAAGAAAAGTTATCTTAACCCTTGTGCTATGTTCCTCATTGGCTACCGCTCCTTGTGTTGCCGGGTCAAAATGACCAATCCATTTAAATGGTTTATGAATCTCTCATAATCCATATATTATCATTAAATATTGCATTGGATTTTTTTTTTTTTTTTTACTTGATTAGATTGCATTAGATGTTTTTGTTGTTATTGTTGTTTAACTTGATTAGATTTTTATTTTTTTATTCTTTTTATTTTTTTAAACTTGATTTGTAGTTACTAGAGCAGGTTTTATATCTCTTTTTGGAATTTAGTGACAATAGGCCTAAATGACCTGAGCTAATGCAACTAAATTTTTGCATTAAAAAAGCATTTTCCTATGGATATTTTTACTATTTTAAATACCATACACACAATTTTCTGTCCTGTTTATCACACTACTTTGTTTTAATGTTTAACCAGAAATTTTTTTTTTAACTCTTATTTTGTAAGAAAGTCATACTTGTGACCGGCCCATTAAGTCTCTCTTTATGAATATAGAGTATTTTCACTAGATATTGCATTAGGTCTTTTTGTTAACTTGATTTCTAGTAATTAGAACAGGTTTTGTACTTCTTTTTGGAACTTTGAAACTAAACTAACATTATTTATTGATTATTTTGACTATATTATAAACCATTCACAAAATGTTCTGTGCTATTTACCACACAATTATTATATTAGTAAACATTGTTCAAACTCTCGTGAGCATGTGAAAGTTCCTAAAACACATTGTTATAATATTTTTCCTTCGTTCCTTTGTTCCTGTGGGGTCAAGACTAGTTCAGAAGGTGCTGGGATATCAAAGGGTGTGTGTGTGTGTGTATGTGTGTAATGAGTGAATGTGCAAGTTCCCAAAACACACTGTCATTATATTTTGTTCCAATGTTCTTTTGTTCCTATGGAGTCAAGAAAGGTTCAGAAGTTGCCTGGGATGTCAAAGAATCAAAATGTGTGTGTGTGTGTGTGTGTATTATCTTCCTGATCAATAAATTTTTCTTTTTTGTAATCTCATCCATTCATTCCTAATGGCCGGTCATTTCTGACGGGGAACACCACAGGTGTGTGTGTGTGTGTGTGCACATGTCTGAGCACAAATACCCTCACCCACACACCCCATGCACACCCATGCCCTTTGGATTCCAAGGCAACCTCTGAAACTTTGCTGCATTGGTAAAAATCATACAAAATTTCAGAGCTTGCCTAGGAAACCAAAGGATGTGTGTGTGTTTATGTGAGTGTACGTGTGTGTGTGTGTGTGTGTGTGTGAGTGTGTGTGTGGGTGGGTTTGGGTGGTTTACGAGGAATTTTTTTTAGGTTACAACTGGTAATTACAAGGGTATTATGCCATAAATGTGTTTTATGAGGGCATTTCTAGTGTCCCCATAATTCAAATCGCTTAAAACACATACTAAACAATGTTGTTTTGAAAATGTAAAAATGCAGAACGTTTTTTGTGAGTGTTAGGTTTAGGGGTAGGGTTAGGGTTAGGGGATAGAATCTATAGTTCGTACAGTATAAAAATCATTGTATCTATGGAGAGTCCTCATATGGATAGCCACACCAACATGTCAAAAACGTGTACAACAAGTTAGTGAGACGACGCATTAAGGACACGTTTGAACTGTGAGTGTGTGCGTTTGTGTGTGTGTGTCTATGACAGAGGAGTAATCTTATACACAGGCTGCTATTGTGAAAGAAGCAGCTAGCCTCCTCGGCTGGCAGAGAGCAGATGCACCTCTCTCTCACTCTATCCTAATCTGGAAAGGACTTAAAGGAGTCTTATCTTCGGGCTCTCCTGCTTCATTTCATGCTTGATTTACTTTAATTTGTCTGATAGGGCACAAGGATTTGGAAATGGCCCATCTTTCGCTGGAAAATGTTCTGATTTTTCTCCGCCATTGTTATGTGGCATTTTTTTTTACTCTGGTTTCCATCTTTTTCTCTCTCTTTTTCTCCCTCTCTCTCTCTCTGTCTGACTGTCTTCATGGAGAACAGGTTTCGCTTCTGTGCATCATTCTGTTCCGAGTGCATTTAGATTCAAGCTAACACAGCAGAAACTCATCGGGTTTGTGTATGTGTGTGATTTCAGCGGCTGCAGTGTAGGTCTGTTTGCCTTTCAGATTGGCAGAGAAGCATCGCTGAAGGACGGCGGAGCAGCCGAGTGCTTCAAACCACAAAGATCTTGTGTTTAAGGTACAGAGGGTGAGACTCGCCCTCGTCTCGCCCACAAGTGTGTGTGCTGATAAAGTCAGAGAGGAAGAGAGCTGGCGGCACCACACACACGCTTGAACCGCCACAACTGTAGTTACAGGCCTCGTACAGCTCTGTCTGTCTGAACAGCATCCCTGCCAGTGAATTACAATCTGATCATGCATATATTAATATATATTTACAGCAATTGCAATATTGAAACTCCTCAAACATTCTGGCCAGGGTTTGTTCTAAACCCTAACCCTAAGAATTACCACTGATTTAATTAGCAAATATAATAACTCTACTTTTTCAAATTCAAGATTAAAGTCTGAAACTCTCCCTTTGACATCTATGTAAAATTTGCACACCCAGTTGCGATTGGTCTTCTTTCTTACATATTTTTTCAGTCTGATTTGTAATTGCTTTTATTGCAAAGATGGTGTTGCATTGTATGTTGATTCTCATACACACCTGACAGAAAATTAGACTGTCATGACAACAGCAAATTGCTTTAATGCAGAATATCATTTACACAGAAAATATTCCATTGGCATTTTTTAGGAGAGATCTCAAACTGTGCTCACATTTGCCAAAATCCTAAAGTTGACATCAAATCTGGATAGTAGTATGGGTATTTTGGGTGAGGAAAAAATTCAGCACCTCCCCAAAATAAGGGGGGTTTGCTTTGATATGGATACCTCTCTCAGAACACCCCTGGTTCGCCCTCCCTCTCTTGCTTTTATTCCACCCATTTTCCATGTGCTGCCAACAGGTTTCCCTAAGCTTTGGGCTAGAGCATTCTGACTGTGTGTGTGTTTGTGTGTGTGTGTTTGTGTGTGTGTGTATACAATGTCCGTTTTATATGATACCGTAACAAACAATAAGAAATCATGCAATAAGACATCATCTTTAAAAATGTAGGTCTTTAGAATTCAAAATGACCATTCTGAATTATTAGAACATCTGCTTTAGTTTAAAGATGCATTGTTTTTTTTTTGTTTAACACTTTTTCTGTCTTTTTCATGATTACAGTATTTCAGGAGTCAAAATATTAAATGAATGTATGATAAAAAAAGGTGTATATAATTAATGAATAAAAATACATTTATGAGTGCTAGCTTATTTAGTATTATCTCTAAGCTATTTAGTTGTAACATTTTTCATTTTTTAAATATATATATATATACAGTATGTATATATTTAATTTAAAATATAAGAATACCAATTACAATTAAATCTTATAATAATTTTCTAGAAACATGTCTTATACAAGATAATACAGGAGAGAGATTCACAATAATAATAATAATAAAGAAAAACAAAAACAACAGCTCAATAGAAAAGCATCTATGTTTGATAATAACAGAAAGCAGCATTATTCTAGTGTGTTTAAGGCTTTGAGACTGCATTAGTTCACTTTCAGATTGATTCTATTTCTAACAAGCATGAAGATATTGCTCTTAAACCTCTTAAGATCTCGGATAAGTATTGCAATTTGCATCAGGACACTTTGAAACTATGAGCGGAGAGTTCTAACTAATCTCTACTTTCTCATTTCATGAGCACAGTCATTAAACTCTGACTAATTTTGTTTAATTAGTAAACTCTGACTAATTAGTGAGTGTGTGCATTTGTGCACATTTTTAACTAAATACTGTACATATTTTCCAAAACATTTATTTCTGACTGAATTTTAATTGGACGAGCATTCAAAACTGTCTTAAAACAGCCAATCTACACACACTTGTGACCACACATCTTTTAAATTCTATATCAATGCGCCATTAGGTTGCTTGGTTATTGTAAACTGCCTAAAGTCAGGCTAAGGAACTACATTACGCTGCGAAGTAGGCCTAATTGTTTTAAAAGCAATAATGCACACAAGGTAATACGTTACAGTGATTTTTACATCAAACACCACCCATTACTTGTGGTTTAAAATCACTGTAATGGAAATCTTGAAAATATCTACATCTGAAAGGTGAGAACTTGCATTGTTTTTAGTGTGAAACAACGTGTACATATGTGCACCATTATAAATGAACTTCTCTCATGAACGTGCAACAGACTTTAAGATTTCCACAAAAAATGTATTTACATTTCCGGATGCCTTCAAAAGACTTAAAACCTGACACACTAGCCTCATGGACTGCTATTAAGATACTCTGTGTCCGTTTTTAAGCTTTAAAGAGAATTTCTTCTGTATGTATTACTTCAGTGCAATACATCATTCATACTTAGTTAAATACAAACCGGTCGTTTTAAACATGTTGATTCTTTGACCAACCTCGTCTACGTAACCCTTGCTGATTCACTACCAAACTCCACTGTACCACATTGTCATGACAATCTGATTTTGCACAATACCATTTATCTACGCAAGACTAGCAGAGAAAGCCTGCAGTAAGATGAGTGAAAGCGCCAAATGACACACTCTGCGAATGACGTGCTCTGAAAATGAGCGGCAGTCAGGCATGTCAAAATTTCTTGATTACATGGGAAATAAACAACTCCGACTGAAAGCCTCCGCTCAAACTTGGTGCTTTGCATACATTAAATTTCGGTCTGTCTATAAGTCGTCTTAAAATGCTTAGGTATCAGCGCAAGCGCCTTAGACAACCTTCCCTCACGAGTTCGCTGCGCCGTTATCAGACGTCTCAAATGGATCTTCGGCTTCGGTGACAAAAGCCAGACAAAGCTCTCCTAAAGGATACATCTTTTATCCACACGCTTCCCTCTCCAATCCACATGTGCAGCCACTGCGGCCCAAGCAGGAGTTTACCAATCTTTGCTTTCCAAGACTCTCTCTCTTCTCTCTGGTTTCCTCTTCTCCGTGTTAAAGGCTTGAGGGGTTCAATCAGCGTTGCTTTGATCTTGGCTGGAACTATAATTATTTAACATTGTTACAAGGATTTCTCTAATCCATTCTACCATTAAATCCCTTTTAGACCCTCATCTTCAGGAGCCTAATCTGCATCTGGGCCCCCCTTCCCTCCCCTCGGACGGCAACTTGACTTAACAGACTTCTGTGAATTATTAGAGAAAATGATATAAACATGGAAAGAAAGATGAGAAACTTCTGCAGCCTGTGTTACTTTAGTCATTAGACATGAATAAGCAGGTGTCATGAGGGCAGTCTTGGGATGTGCAAATAAAATGTTTTCAAAGCAAGTCAACTAATTGATCTAATTAAGGGACAGTTCACCCACAAATGCAAATTTTGATAATTTATTCAACCTCATGTTGTCACATACCCTTTTGGTATTCTTTCTTCAATGGAACACAAAAGGCAAAAAAAATTTTTTAAAAAATAAAATAAAAATTCTTCTACATTTCTTCTCTTTGTGCTCCATGGAAGAAAGAAAGTCATACAGGTTTGAAACAACATGAAAGTTTATTTTTGGTTGAACTATCCCTTTTAGGAAGCCCTGCTAATAATGCATTTAGGCTGATTTAGCATCCACCACTCTCTTAAAGGTGCAGTATGTAACAATTTTCATGTAATATTAGCCTTTTTTTTTGCCAATGTGTGAACGGCTTGTAACGCAACTTAAAAAATGAGCCCTTCCTGGACTTCCTAGGTTGCCTATTAAAGCCTGTAAACTGATTTTCATGCGAAGGGAGCGGGTCGCTTTTGCTGGGAAAATCCAAGGGATATGACATTTATGCGCACTCCCAAGAGCCTTGCCTCAGACAGTACTAGCTTCTCTTCCGCTATTCAACAGTGACAACAAACTGCAACACTAGGTAATGTTATCTTAGAGATGGAATCCAGCAAATGTCCGGCTCCCAGCACAACACCGACTCCTACACAAACTCAGAGTAAGTAAAACCTTTATCTACTGAATCCCATCTGGTTAAGCGCGAACGTGATCGTGGTCGAGCAAAAACTAGAGTGAACATCGGCAGGGCATTTGATTCCTTGAGGGACCTTCGTTCGGTTTTGGGAATCAAAACTGACCCTGCATTGGCGTTCTTCTTATTGGACAGGTAAGCTTACATAACTGCAAAGCATGTGAAATATAGTGCCATAAGGATTGATCTGTGTAATTTTAGCTAACTTGATCTTGCCTGCTAACGCTGACAAATTGCAAGATACCTTGCTTCGTAACTTTCAAATAATTTCAACGATCTTCTCTTTATACTAAAAATCAGGTATACATGATCAATTTAAGCAAATATGCTGGTTTCTTATTCGAAGTACAACATATGACACACAAAACATACAATTAGTACAACATAACAGTGCAACAGTAAACTGTCTGGTATAGTTCGGTAGTATGTAGCTGTATGTGTGTATCAGTATGCTATGTTAGCTGATAAGTAGTTTTAGTTTATTCTCAAAGTTTGTAGTAAAACAATCATAACTGTGTAATTTTAATTATGCTACCTCATCTGTCAGCATGATGCCGGTGGATCACGTTCAGTCTCTTTGTACATTACGTCATTGTTTTGGCAGATGCTCGCTCGTGTCCCTATGGAGTGTGTGTACGAGCATGAGCAACAGGTAGCTGGCTGCAGTTCACTTAACGGCCACAGGTGTCATTAATAACAAGGGTTTCTGAATCTTACATACTGCACCTTTAAAATACATTTCTTAAGGGGCGTTCACATAAGGCGTGTTACTATGTTCAAAAATATCTTCAAATAACAGCTTGGAACAGAATGCAACAGTTTTGAGAAAACTTTTATTTAACTTGTCATTTTAAAAATGCCAATACAGTCTCATGACAAATCGTAATAATTTGTTTCATATGACTTAGCTCATACTAAAAGGTACAACTTTTATTCCCATATAGACCAGCCAACCAATCCATACAATACTGGCATAAATTTTAGTTAGCCTCCTATCCAACACTTTATTTTAAGAAAGGAAACATCTGAACAAGGTTACTCATTCCATATACTATATATTTATGCAATACAAATGACTGATATATGTCAATAACCTGTAAACATGACATTTCCCTCGTCTTGTTCAAAGCACATTGTTTACTTTCTTCTGTGGTGGACAAAAGTTATTTTCCTATTAAAATCATGGTTAGGTTTAGGGTTTGGGTTAGGGGTTACACGTCTTGGTTAGGTTTGGGAAAAATCACGACATCATTTGTTGGTTTGCTTATTTTTCTCTATGGGAGCAAAAGTCATTTGTTTTTGTAGGCGCCAACTCATACGATTTTTTACAATATCTTGTACTATTATTACGACTCACAACAGGAGACATTGAATAAACAACGCAAGATGCTGCAACCAGTGTTGGGGAGTAACTAACTACATGTAGCGACGCTACTAACTTAACTACATTTTTCAGTAGCTTGACAGTAGCTCAGCTGCTTTTAAAACAGAGTAGCTTTTCCAGTAGCGAAATACTTTTTCCAGCAAGTAGCAGTGTAGAGTGACCAAACGCAACATCATGTTGGTCAGATTATAACTAATAGCCTTCCTTATTGCATAGGAGCCAAACTTTTACCAGCAAAACGTCCGACGATCTGGCAGCATATTTCTGTCTGCTGATCAGAATCAGGCAGCGTCGTCTTCTTCTTTTGTAATGGCAGATCACAAACAAAAATAGTGAATTACCGCCATCTACTGAGAGCTTATTACAGCTCATTTGGATAAGAAGAGATTGTCTGATGGTTATGTAAAGTGAGCAACCACAGTTTGTTTACCTTTACAAGACGTACAGGGGCAGGTAAATCTGAAAATGATCAAAGAACGCCATTTTATTCTTCTAGGAAACAAAGAATGTTTCAGACACTTTGTTCTTAATAAATCACACAACAGCATATTTACCTTTACTATATTAAATAAAATAATTCAAAAAGTTATTGCCTTTTGAGGGATTTTGTTTCTGTTCTAAATATGTTTATTTCACTTCTCATCATCTGTGCGTTATTGGGAGCAGCAAGTGAATTATTATTATAATATTTATAAATACAGTATATATTATTATAATAATTACTATCATGTAGAACTATTTGATTTCTCCATTTCCTAGCATTTAATTAACTTTTATTTTCATGTAAAATAAATAAAATGATTGGTAAAAGAAATCATTTATGGCATGTATTATTATGCAACAATCTAGGATGACCATCCGTCCACTTTTTTTGGACCTGAACAAAGCAAACAAATATTTGTAGAGCAACTTCTGTATGTGACCTGTAAAGCTGGCACTTGCATGTCAATGGCAGAAAATGCAATGAGCATGAACCCAGGTGAGGGGGAAACAAGCCCTGAGTCTTTATTCACATATTATCCACACTAAATATTATGTGACAAGAACAAAAAAATGCCAGCCCAAGGAGAGTTTGTCATAAAAATTTGATCTTTAGGGAAGTAGGCTACACCTGGCCACAGCAGGACTGAAAAGTGTGAAGCATAGTACAAAAAAGATTTTTTAATGGCGGCTGATCTTTTTTGTTTTTATTTTATACTGTTGTATTTATTTTATGGCCATTATTAACTGTATTAATGTTACTATTCATACTAAATGTACTAAATATGTACTATGTACTAAATACATTTAATATATTTAATTAAACACATTAAATATATGTAATTAATACATTAATTAATAAATGTCATTAGTGTAAATTTTTGTATTAATATTATTGGTTTGATAGTAACATAAAAAAAAAATATTGCCTCATTAAGTAGCTTCAATGCAGCTAGCTACTTTTTGATAGTAACTTGTAGTGTAGCTAACTGCTTTTCAAAAGAGTAGCTTGACTGTAGCTTAACTACTAAAAATTATGAGTAGCTTGTAGCTTGTCAAACTAGTTTCAAAGTAGCTTCCCCAACACTGGCTGCAACGTAATGAGCAAATACATACAGTACAGTAAGTCTGCATGTGTGTAACAGTAGCCAGCTGGAACGTGATAGCTATGCAGTGTGTAAACCTCACTTTCCTGGCCTTAAGAGACACACTAGCGACCGGCGCTAGAGCCATGGCTTTTCTAGCCTCCTTGCTAGCGTGTTCAACTCCCATGCCGGGGATCGCCAGTTCAAATCCCGCTCGGGGCAGTCGAGTAGGACCAGTGACATGTACATTGACAAACATTTAAAACATCTCTAACTTTTTATTGCACATAACTATCCTAGGCAACACAAAAAACAAGAGACCTACAAAATATGCATAATAGTGGAAACACTGCTCACAGTAGACAAAGTCTGAAAGAAATTGTCTTGAAAAACAATGTGCAAAGGTGGTGAATTTGTTAAAAAAAAAAAATGGTGTTTTGATGATTATAGCAGTGGAGCTTTGACAGGGATGTATTTAGAGATGCTCCAAACATCAGTTTCAGCACGCTAAAGCAAAACACATTCTCAGCTTGCCAAAATCCTTTCAGAGAGCATGCGTCTCCAAATTCAACCCCTTTAAAGCATCTCTGCACAAAATATGAAAGCTAAAACCATTTTTGTCCATCAAAAATGGGGGTGGGGGGGTGGGGGTAATTCAAACCAATCCTAGTCCCTGGACTTTTCCATCTGGAAGCAGCTTGTTTTAGCCACAATTTGTTTATGTGCAAAGAAGCTGCATGTTAAAGCATGTGTGGGTAATGTGGGATGTTCATCTGAAGGACCAGCATTAAAGCATATAATTCAAAAGCTTTCAACAAGCCTGAAAATAAAAGACAATCGCAATGGGGTGCTGATTGCAGTCATCTGGGCGTTTAATTCCTGGATTCTAGGTCATTGCTAAATATTTTGCTATATCTTGACTGTCCCTGGTGTTGGAGGTAAAGACTTATAAACTGATTTAAATCACAGTTACTAACGCAACCTCCAGAGGCATTTGTTATTGTGTTAAATAAGTTTGTTATTTGTTAATGATGGCTCAGACAGTAGCACTATAAAAGAAATAGTTCTGTCTAAAAAATGTTTGCGAATATCAATACTTATCTACTATATAGTTAGCCAAAAACTGTATGCCAATGGAGTAGTATGTCTGGATCCTCAGTATTTATGAAGCAATAAGCAAGGCGAGAAATACCCGGATGACCTACCATTTCCGGCGAGATTCTGAAGTGTGGATGACTCGACACTTTATGATCCCACTTTATGATCCCTCGGAAGCTGAAGAGACGTCACGTTCAAAACACTGGATTTAAAAGCATGGCAGTGAGTCGGGTGGTTCTTTTCAATTGTAAGTGATTATATATATAAGTTGTTCCTTGTGCTTAAATGGTGCTTGTATAACAAAACCAGAGCGTATTATTTCCACAGTTGTTGTTCTTACGTCATATATTCGGGTCACAGGTCAATACTCACGTTCCTGGATGAAGTATGTCCGAAATCTATTCATACTACTCACCTGCATACCTAAATAATGTATTATAAAGACTTGAAGATGGAGACTTGGAATACAGTGTACAAACTGAACTGACTACTTCTGTTACTTTTAAGGTGCTTTTTTGTAATTGTTAGACCTTGACCAGTTTCTCAGCTGATTTCATAACTGTGGTGCGTAACTATTCCTTTAAGTTTCTTCATCCATCTTTGCATGGTCACTGCATATTTACATTTACATTATTACTGTACAAAAATGTAAGGCAGTTTGCACTGAACCCATAACCACCATCTGTTTAATTTAAGCTGGGAAGAACAAAAAAGACACATTGATCACTGTGACGCACAATGCAAAAACGTCCAATGGTCTTTTGCAAATATTTGTGCCGCTGTGTTTTGCCGCAATATAAACAGCAGCACAGCAAACGCAAACATTTGTCGAGGCACCTGCCATGCTATCGTGCCCATCTGCTCCACAAATTCACTTAGCATGACATATGTGCATTAACGCTGAAGCAGCTATTGTTTGCTGCAGATTAGGGGGTCCGGTCAAGGGCGGTCGGTGTCGACTAGACGTACAGGTGGGCTGAGAAGAAAATGCAATCTAAGCCACATGATTTCTGACAGTGAGAAAGAGGTGGTTGGATACAGCTCCAACTGGATATCTGACTCCAGGGCTTCTTTAGTAGAACCTGCCCATGTTTTGCTCATGGCTCAGGTCCAGTTGGCACACAGAGACGGAACTGACTGTGTCCGACAGGCACTGCTGAGCCCAGAGAACTGCCCATGTGGAGGTGTGGCAATCCCTGGCTCTTGTTTGGCTCTTGCTGAGGGTTACTGAATGCTCTTTGGTTGATGCAGGTACTCTGTTAATCATCATTTCCTTTCAGAAATTATTCAATTTCAACCATTACTTATGTGAAGATCTAAGATAAATGTTATCTTTACTCTGGGCTTTTTGCCATTTTAAAGGGGCCATACCCTACACTTTTGTGGAGTTAAGTTTTTTTAACCCCAACGTCTACTTATAATACTAGTCAAGTTTTCTTGCACCAAAAATGATTGAAATTTAGTTTATTGACTATTTTTCACAGTCTCTCTGATCCTAAGAATTAAACAGACTTTTATATGTTACAGTACTTGTAGGACTTCTTTATAAACGACTTATGTCATGATTGGCTAACATTTTCGCATGTGAAATGAGACACCCATATATGGTCCATCCTTCAACAAAAGTCTCTTTGCAAAATCTATCTTTGTGATATATCCTGAATTATGTTTATTAAAAAGCATAAGCATTTTTTAATTTATTTTTTGGTTGGATTTCTGCTTAAAACCAGAAAACAATATTTGCCAATGGGGTCTTTTAGGACTGTGGTGGGAGCTTTTTGATGCCAATGACCCCAAAATATGATGATCCCCTTGCGAGGATTTGTATGTATATACTGATGTATATATTGATATATAAGGTCACAAAAGCGCAGTATTTCCCAAATTAAATTTGCCGTTTAGAAATGTTAGATTTATAATCCTGCAAAGAAACATTCAACTATTTAAATTTGTATAGTGCATTTCACCAAATATTTGTTCCAAAGCAGATTTATAGGAAATATTACCTTACTGTACTTTACCGTAAGGAGAAACTATAGCTGTAAATAGAATAAAATTAAAGCATATAATATTATGATTTCTGAACAGTCTTTAGAAAGCAGAATGAAATATTAATAATGTCAAATTTAATAAATGTTAACTTTGTAAATTTTTTGCAGACCCCCAAGCTAGTAAAAAACTTTGAAAACCCCTTTGACAGTATGCCTACAGAGTACATCCAAATCTTTCAAAAGAGCAAGGAAAATCCATGATATGGCTCAAGTTAGTTAAAGTGTTCTATTTGAGTGATAAGAACTGAAGTTCATTAATGCATTAAGCTTCCCTCCCATTCTGTTCCTCCATATACACTTCCTTTATGCCTAAGGGAGTGTGTCATGTATTAAAGATGTCCATGATAATTAGCTGTACAGGCTATTACCACTAATATACAGAAGACTGCAAATGCCCATGACGAGAGAGAATGAAGGAGACGGAAAGATAATGGACCGCTTGCTTTAAAAGCTCAGAGTGGATGTTCTTTTCATCACAGGAACTAAATGGATGCTTTAAGCCAACATGAAGAACTCTTGTTGAACTCAAGTGCTTAACATTGAAGCATGTGAACTGATAAGTAAAATTAGGGCTATGGCCATTTTTATGCCATAGACAAAACTCAGAATCAGTTTTAAAGGATTTCTCACAGCAGGTGGAACCTGGACGAGTATCTTAATTTACAGTAGATACTGTCCTTCTTTTGATGTGCTCGCCATCAAATATCCCTTTCAGGTTTACTCAGGCACTACAATTAAGCAATATCACATAAACCAGAGTAGTGCTGAACTGAATACCATTCCATGATTTCCAGGTTGTCACAGCCATGTGTTTTTCTTTCTTTAATGTAAAAATTACAGTTAAATTTACGATAAAAAACGTGAAGCTGTTGATGCCAAAATAAATAAATAAATAAATAAATAAATCACCATAAAAAATACAATGACCAATTTTCAGACATTACGGGATGTCGTTTTAGTCCCTGTATATTTTAACAATATATTTTAGGAATAATTTACTGTAAATAAAACAATTAATTATCTTGTTTTCACTGTTAATAAGGTAAATCATGCTTTTCACTCCTAAAAAAAAAAATCATGTTTTCAAATATGTTATCATAAAATTGCATGTATGTGTTGTTACATAAAATATCATTTTTCACTGTACATGGCAAGGTGACCAAATAACCAATTTTTTATTTTTTTTTACTCAAACATTTTTACACTCTTTTTCTCGTTTCTTGTGTGAAACTACAGTTATTTGTAGTATCACACCCTTAAAACAAGATTAAAGTAAAATTGTGTAGGATAATAAGACTTTTTCTGAGAATACAGTATATCTTGAATTACGTTTATTTTTCTTACCCCATTGTTGAAACGTATTTATTTTTTTCCTGGTTTACCCATCAACTTCTTTATATCAATTTTATAAAAGAAAAAACATTTACATTTATTCATTTAGCAGATGCTTTTATCCAAAATAATACAACATTATTGATTCATATGAAAGACACAGTAACATGAAAAGTGCTGCAATACTATGTTTCAATTGTATTAGAAAAGTATGAAAAAAAAAAAAAAACTTAATTTAAGCTATAGACTTTGGAAACAGGCCTTATTTTACACCATTTTGCTTAAATTTAGCTTCTAAATGTAACTGGTTTCAAGGGTGTTTAGATATTTGTAATGAAAAAATAAGACAAATATTGATTAAGCAAATTCATTTTTGTAGTGTAGTTGTTTCTGCATATTAAGCTGGGATAGGAACAAGTATTTTCACATTGAGAAAAATGAAACACATAACCTCTAACTTAAGCCAGACAATAACAAAGGCAACAAAAAGATCTCAGATTTAAACATACAAAAATAATAAACTAAATAAAGAGTGATAACATGGTAGTCTATCTCAAACTAAATAAATTTGCTTTTAATCAGTCATGTCATTTGAGATGTTCATATATGATTATGTGATTCCATCTTCATTCAAATTATAACATGCCCATCTGATTTTTTCAATACAATGGGAAAAAGGAAAGGGAGAAATGGCCTTTCTAAAGCGGTCATGACATGAAAGCGAATGTGGTTATTACGTGCACAGATTAATGTCTGTCCACTGTACTCCTGTCTGCAAAACAGTGATGTCGCTCTGTGAGCAGTGTTATATCCTGTACACTGAAAAGGTTGTTTCCTGTTGAGACACATTGAGGGATTTCTCATTTGCATACTATTTTCTCAGAAACCCACATTCCTGCAGGACATTGACAGAGATGTTTTTGTGAGGAGGGAATGGGGCATGTAGAATAGATCTTATCTGTGTAACGTAACAAGATTATCAGCAGCATTAGCACCCGTCGGAACTATCTGAGTAATCATAATGGGAGGTAAATATGCAGTTCAGCATTGAGATGAATCTAGAGAACTAGATTTAAAGAGACAGTTCAGCGAAAATGAAAATTCTATCACTATCTACTCACTCTCATATTGCTCATGGCATAAGGTAAGAAATTTCAGTCTGTTCCTCACACCAGCCTCAGAAGACTTGGAAAACAGTGCACAAGTCATATGAGATTTGAACACTCATCTTTCACTATTTGTGCTGAGGACATGAATGATCCCTCAAATCGTACGAATTGTTGAGGAGAGGTGTGTAATTAATTTTCTAAGCAAACAGATTGGATTTTCACCTGACAGATAAATCAGGTGAAAAAAAAAAGTTTACATTGAAAGAGGGGCCGAGCCATATCTAGCAACCAGAATCTCAAAGAGACTTATCTTTTGACTTTGGCCAGTAGGCGGCACTCTACCAACCACCCAGAACACCCTAGCAACTGTATAGCAACGTGTTAACAACTACTTAAAACACGAAAGCAATGCCCTGGTACTGTAATAGGGTGCAACGGGGCTAAAATGTTATATTTTCTGGTCAAAAATGTATCAAGACTCAATAAATACATTTCCTTTTACTGAATATTAATGGAGCAACATAATCTGTGTAAAATTAAATCATAACAGAAGGTTGACTTATGGGGGGGCCTGGGTAGCTCAGCAAGTAAAGACGCTGACTACCACCCCTGGAGTCGCGAGTTCAAATCCAGGGCATGCTGAGTGACTCCAGCCAGGTCTCCTAAGCATCCAAATTAGCCCAGTTGCTAGGGAGGGTAGAGTCACATGGGGTAACCTCCTCATGGTCGCTATAATGGTTCTTGCTCTCGGTGAGGCGTGTGGTGAGTTGTGCGTGGATGCCGCGGAGAATAGCGTGGGCCTCCACACACGCTCCGTCTCCGCGGTAACGTGCTCAACAAGCCACATGATAAGATGCGTGGATTGACGGTCTCAGACGCGGAGGCAACTGAGATTCGTCCTCCGCCACCCGGATGGAGGCGAGTCACTACGCCACCACGAGGACTTAGAGTGCATTGGGAATTGGGCATTCCAAATTGGAAAAAAAAAAAAAAATAAATCATTTATGGGGGTCTTTATTTATGAGGGTCCCCCTGTAAGATGGGGCTTTTTACCCCAAATACTATCCTTTCACTTATTGGCCAGTTACTGAAAAACTTGATTTAATCACCTTGAATAAAACCAAAAATAAATATTTTATCTTAAAATAAATGTAGTCATTTCAGCTATTCTCATCAGCTATAAAAATAATTAAAAGTTAGATCAAATTACCATCAAATGAACCATTTTAAGGTAACTTTAGACATTACACACAATGATCTCATGGATCAGGAATATTTTGCAGTGCATAGCGACAAACATCTGTTTAGGAAAGTGCTGTTGTAGTTTTAGTTGCTTTTAAGTGTTTTTGGAGAAAATAATCAAAAGTGCCTTTAAACCTGGGAGCTTTTAGCCCCATTGTACCCTACAACTCCACTCCAGACTTTTTGTCTATTCAATGCAAAGCTTCCCTGCCACAATAATCTTAAAAGTCTTATTATTATCTTGATTTGGGGGCTATGTCCAGCAAACACAGATATATGCAATACATTGCCATTAATTTGATTATTTAATTGTCATTTAATATAATTAAGTTAATTAAAAAGGTTTATTGATTGACACACCTAGTAAAGTCTGTTGTAGATAGTCAGTGCCACAAACCAACAAATGTGAAGCCATCACAAGTTTTTTTCCCATAATTTTCCCAGTTACACTTGCAATGAACATTCCAAATAACTGCCGCTCTCTCAGCTTCATAGGATGAATAATCAGAGAGACATTAGGCCTATCAGCCCAACCCCCCACCCCCCCTTACCTCCTCTTCCTTTTTAAAGCACCAGTTTGAAGCTGAGCATTTTTTCCCGGAAAGCCTTAACTGGGATATGATGCCTCTTTTTATTTGCGCTTGCCCCTGTCGTTGTGTGAGTGACCCCCTCAGCCCCACTGCCTGCCTGATCACAGGAACCGTTTATTACCGCAGTCGCTACCTCTCTTATCTTACGCCGCCAATGCTCATTTCCTTCCCAGATTGAAATGCAAATGTGAAATTTAATGATAAATGCATTATCTGATTGGTGCTGATAACTCTGATTCGCTGTCAGTATAAAATACACACCCCGGGGGTGGGGGCTCACCGGTGCCAACTTGCCAAAATCCACTTTCTTTTAAATGTACTGCATGTACCTGCAATAAATTCTGGAGGTCATATGCATTAAACAGGGAATCATATTTTTGTGTATTCTACAATGTGATACCACAGCTAAACAGTAATTGCTGGCGTTGTTATCTTGTTTGATGTATTATCCATCACTTTGATGAAGTGACTTTTAAGAAGTGCGAAAAAACAGATAAAACATTCTATTTCTACTAAGACAGCAAGAGAAAATCTGCATGGTAAGACGAGATTCTTGGAAAAGAAAATATTTTTTGTGTTTCTGTGTTTTTATGTCTGTTCTGTGCTGTCTATTGGATCTTAAAGGAATAGTTTACCCAAAAATTTAAATTCTGTCATCATTTACTGACCCTCTGGTCATTCTACGCCTACATTATTCTTTTTTTCTTCCATGGAACACAAAAGGAGACTTTACATAGCTCTTATTTCATGCAATGGAATCATATTGTGACTAGGTGCTGTCAAACTCAAAAAAAGAGAACAAATTCAGCATTTAATTCATTGTTCTGACTTAACTCTCAAATCTCTTTTGCATTTCTGCATATTCACAATTGCGTTGTGAACATGAATTTTCACTTTTAGGTGAACCATTCTTTTAAAACATCAAAAGATGTGCTGTGTATGAACTTTCTGAAGCAAAGCTATTTAATCTAATCCATTCAACTGAAGATACAAGATGGCTTACATTCTGTTTAGGAATCAAGCAGGGAAAATAAGTTTCTTTACGAAACTTATTCATATGGCCAAATAAGGTCACTTAACAGCCAAACTTATGACTCCTTGACCCACATGAGCAAAACAAACAAATCTCAGACAAATAGATAAAATGAATACTTTTAGTGTAAAATGCTACATTAGGAAGTGCATTTTGAACCTGTAATCATGGCAGACTTCATGAATGCTAGAATGGATATCTAGTGCACAAATTTACCTTCTTTTACTAAACATTTGTTTTTACATTGATAATGTTTTGCATGTTAAATTAGCAAGACTGTGATCAAAATCAGGACCACAACACAATTCAACATAAAAAGTTGGAATTCAAGTGAATTCAAGAGCTCATTAAGTCTTGAGGAGCAGCCGAGTGTTTTACCTCAGTCAGGTGGCCTTGTCAAGGATATCTTTAGATGTCCTGCTATTGAGCGTTCTGAAATCCCCTGATCCCAGATGGATTCATTTAAAACGTGTCATAATGAGCCGCTTACAAGTGATTACTGGCCGCTAGCTAATGGGCTAAATGGTTAAAGGAGAGCCAGGAATGATCCTGGTTTGGATTAGACCTTCAGGACTGAGTATCATATCACTGCATACTGTTGCTCTACTGTGATATTCTTGTCCTCAGACTATCTGTTCTTCTACATTGTAATCTCAGGGAGATTTTTAGGGTATAGTAAGAATACAGTAGGTGTTCACATGTTTCATTGCATGTATATTTCTCATTTTTTGTCGCTGTTGCAAGTTAACACCACACAATTGTAAATTCTTATCCATAGTTGTGGCTTTGAATTGCATTACCCACAAAATTCAGAATTAATTAAGCCATGCAGATTTGCATCAAATATTTGAATGAAAAAGCAAATGACAGGCAATTTATGCTTGTCCACAAACCAAAATAAGTTAGACAATTCAGTATATGGTCTGTACAGATATTAACGAGAGGTACAGTAGTTTGATTTTTATCTGTCACTTGATGAGTGCATTTGCAAAATATTAAGTTGCAGTTATGAGATGGTAAAGTTGTAATTCTTTTAAGCTAGAATCTGAGATATAAAGTCACTATTGTGACACACACAAGCACACGTGTGAGGAATATATAAACAGAATGTTCTTACGTGGGCCATCCCATTCCTCTGGCTCCAGAGGGGGGTGTCTGACCTTCTCAGTGTCTGTTTCCATCTCTTTCTCTCCCATTTCTCTGTTGCCATTCTCTTCCCCTGAAAAAAGAAAAAACAAACAAACAATAAATTGACTGATTTTAATAGACAATGTAATCATACTGTATTGTCAGTGTGTATTGGTAAAAAATACAATTTATAATCGTGAAGGTTCAGAGACACTCGGACGGACGGATGGATGGATGATATGAAGTCCATAAAGAGCAGAAGGTGTTAATGACCAACTCACCAATAATGCAAAGGCTTTTGAAATGAAATGTTTAAAAAACACATTTGGGTGTGGTGTTAGGGCTTTTGGCCATATAGTGCAGAGACATTGATAACTGAAACACAGCCTAAGACAAATCTCCTGTACAGCTCTTAATGGACACTTACAGCTTACAGAAAAGATACAATAATGTTTTCGATCCAATCTAAAATGCTCACATCTAAATAATGCCTGGATGTGTTTTTTTATGGGCCATTTACACCTGGTATTAAGATGCGTTTTGGGTGATCCGTTTAAAATGGAACGACGCTAGAGACAGGTGTAAACGTGGTCCACTTCAACCAAGTGGGAGGTGGTCACAAACTCAAGTGACCACGTTGGGCTCATAGTGTAAAGGCTCATCCATTTGAATGTGTTTGAACAGGTGCAATAGAACCGCAAACTCACCTTTCAATCAACTACTGCGCTAAAACAAGTGTTTCAAACTGTGCTGGTTATGTGCAGCTTCACCGAAAATAGTCGTCTTAAAAAAAGTGCATACATATACATGAACAAAAACTTTCTTTCAGTATGCCTAAACTCAATATTGTGACACAGATGTTAGGTGCACACACCCAAAGCGAAGTTAATACCCAAAGCCCAGTCAATACATGTACTCCACAAAGATAACTAAGAATTGTGCTCTAAACATCATGTTTGTGCTTAGATTAAATGCAAGAGTAATTGTTAGAAACACTGCACCATTTTTTATCATGCTGTAGCACACTGACGTAATGATTGATGAATGTCGTGATGAAATAGGACATACTCTTTTCGAAATCTGACCACAAGTGGTCAAAAGAGACTAATACAACTTGTCTGTCCACTTGTGACTGCAAACAGGGTCTATGAATCAACCTAAAACAGTGAGGACAACACTTCAGGTAAGGCCAGTGAATGAATGACTGAATGTGGGTCTCCTTTAACAATTTTATCCAACAACAGTCACACTCTGGGTACAGCCACTCTGTAACAGTGTCTCGCTGACCCTGTAGCGCAGCGGAAAGGCCTTCACCATGCTCCTCAAACACACACTGCTCCATCCCGATGGGTTAATCTAAAGATCAAATTCTCTCGCCATGCTGTGTTTAAGCCCGTTAAGACGTGGTTCACTTCAAAAGGCAGGCAAGTAAACATGGCCAAAAGGATCGCAACTTCTTGCTTGCCTCTGCACACCCGGGCGAGCAGAGAGGGCTACACTGCCCTACTTACAGCACATGAGGTCATTCTGACCTATTTTCCAGCATGCAAGGGATCAGCTTTTTTTATTCACTCTGTCCTCCTCGCTCTCTCTCACTAAAACTGCCTCACTTCTTGTATTGTCAGGCCTCGAGAAGCTCCTTAGCATTCTCATTGAGCATTACCATAAGGATAACAAAAGCCAATATCAACAGTTCCTTTCTAGTGTAGTGAGTTTGGAAAAGCGTCGAGATAACATTAAAGACTCTACCTTGATCTCCAGCGAACATGTTAAGCTCTGTAACAAAACGCATTGGAACTGTTTAATTACCGCTCAGGAAATGAAGCTACAAGATGATTCATTAATTAAGAAGTGATTAAGGATTTTCTGCCTTCTATCTAACACCGTTCGCAATGCATTTTAAACACAATCACCAAGGCAACCTCGCTGGGAACAAATGTCACAGAGGCTTGAAGTTTCTTTCAAGAACATGGCTGAAATCCGCCGGGAAAACATTGTGCCAACAGGTACAGAGGAGCACCATTGACCAACATAAAATGAATATGACTGGAATGTAATAGAATGTAGTTTTCAGTTTGGTGAATTTTTTTGAAATCCAAATCATACCCACATTAAAGGAGTTTCCTATTATTAATAAGTTTTGTTCATCTTGACTTGTTTCGAAGCCTTGTATATGTTGTTTGTGTGTGTGAGTGCATCCATGCATGCATACAGTGCATTCAGAAAGTATTCAGACCCCTTTATTTTTTTTTCACATTTTGTTATGTTGCAGCCTTATGCTAAAATGCTTTAAATTATTTTATTTTTTTTCACATCAATCTATACTACATACCCCATAATGACAAAGAAAAAAACAGATTTTTGATAACTTTGCATATTTATTATAAAGAAAAAACTGAAATATCACATTGACATAAGTATTCAGATCCTTTGCTATGACACTTGAAATTTAGTTCAGGTGCATCCCATTTTTCTGGATCATCTTTGAGATGTTTCTACACTTTGATTGGAGTCCACCTGTGGCAAATTCAATAGATTGAACATGATTTGGAAAGGCACACACCTGTCTATATAAGGTCTCACAGCTGAAAATGGATATCAGAGCAAAAACTAAGCCATGAGGTCAAAGGAACTGCCTGCAGAGCTCAGAGACAGGACTGTGTCAAGGCACAGATCTGGGGAAGGCTACAAAAAATGTTTGGCTGCATTGAAGGTTCCCAAGAGCACAATGGCCTCCATAATTCTTAAATGGAAGAAGTTTGGAACAACCAGGACTCTTCCTTGAGCTGGCCGCCCAGCCAAACTGAGCAATCAGGGAAGAATGGCCTTGGTAAGAGAGGTGACCATGAACCCGATGGTCACTCTGGTTGAGCTCCAGAGATCATGTGTGGAGATGGGAGAAACTTGCAGAAGGACAACCATCACTGCAACACTCCACCGATCTAAGCTTTATAGCAGAGTGGCCAGATGGAAGCCTCAATGCAAGACACATGAAAGCTTGCTTGAAATTTGCAAAAAAAAGCACCTAAAGAATAGAATCACTGTCATTGAGATCAATGAATTCATATTGAACAAGTTTATGCTGTTGCTTTCATGAGAATTAATTATTTTGTTGCTACCAAGGCCACTGTGCAATGCTCACTATACCATCTAGGCTCAAAGTCTGTCAGAACTGCCATGATTTATAATTCTGTTTGTAGGGAAATCGATGCAACATGCTATTTGTCACATGCAACCAGTTTTGGCCAATAGCTTACTTAAATCAGCGGTGCTGCTAATTCAATGCCATTTTCAACAGTAATTTTCAAAACAGTGTAGTTTTTTTCAGTAACAAGCTACTTTTTCCAATTAGTAGCTGTGTAGCGTGACAAAATGCTACATAACTAAGTGTGTTTACATGCACAATCTTACACCAATTATGCTCAATAAGCTGTATTGTGAGAAACAAGATTTTCTGGTCTGATGAAATAAAGACTGAACTGTTTGGCCTAAATTCCAAGCGTCATGTCTGGAGGAAACCTGGCACCGCTCATCACCTGCACAATACCATTCCAACAGTGAAGCATGGTGGAGGTATCATCATGTGGTGGGAGTGTTTTTCAGTGGCAGGGACTGGTCAGGGTTGAAGGAAAGCTGAACGCAGCAAAATACAGAGATATCCTCAATGAAAACCTGGTCCAGAGCGCTCAGGACCTCAGACTGGGCCGAAGGTTCACCTTCTAACAGGACAATGACCCTAAGCACACAGCCAAGACAACGCAAGAGTGGCTTAGGGACAACTCTGTGAATGTCCTTGAGTGGCCCAGCCAGAGCCCGGACTTGAACCCAATCGGACATCTCTGGAGAGACATGAAAATGGCTGTCCACCGATGGTCCCCATCTAACCTGACAGAGCTTGAGAGGATCTGCAGAGAAGAATGGCAGAAAATCCCCAAATCCAGGTGTGCAAAGCTTGTTGCACCATACCCAAAAAGACCTGAGGCTGTAATCGCTGCCAAAGGTGCTTCAACTAAGTACTGAGTTAAGGGTCTGAATACTTATGTCAATGTGATATTTCATTTTTTTCTTTTTAATAAATCTGCTAAGTTAACAAAAATCTGTTTTTTGCTTTGTCATTATGGGGTATGGAGTGTAGATTGATGTGAATGTTTTTTTAATTTATTTTAAGCATTTTAGCATAAGGCTGCAACACAACAAAATGTGAAAACATTTCTAGGGGTCTGAATACTTTCTGAATGCACTGTATGTCAGACATTAGGATAGAGTTAGTGAGCTGGTGCAATCAGTCAATCAGAAGGCAGCTCCTCTGTTCTGTCTAATGGCAGTGACATGCATGAGGGTCAATAAGCTTATAGGCGATTTACACAAACAGCTCCTGCAGCAAGGTAGACACAAAGTCATATTGGCTTTTCGCTTCCTCACAGCATTGTTGTACAAGGAAGCCCTTGAAAATATCAATCTGGCGAGGGTGATTTTAAGGAGATCTGAGCTTTCTAATCCCAGCAAACCAAAAGAGAGACACAACGATCAAACAGACAATTACATTGTCTAGATTCTAATGGTTAATATATACAAACACTGTGTCAATGGTGTACATTATTCCAAAAATAAAATAAAATAAAAAATAAATGTATCTCCATAATCTTGTATTGAAATTTCATGAAATGTAATAATTAGAATAATAATAAAAAAAAACATTGCTCCAATGTTCTTTAACAGCTGACGTCACAAATCCCTCTCAATTTTCAACCCCTTTCCTCCAACCTGAATCCAATCTGGTATGTAAGACCCACTTTTCACGATCCAATCAATTACAATGGATAAAATCAAGTTCCATCCTATATTTATTTTTTCCATTAAATATCCTGTTTCACTCTGCAATACTTCAGATAACAGAAGTAAAATGAGCTCTGAACTGCATTAAATATAAGAGAATCATGGTACTACCATCTGATACCATTGTAGTACCACTGTATTGCCACAGTACGTTTTTGTAAGGGCAATGGGTGTTTGTATATCAAGAATTCACATTTAAAAGTAAAAAAAATTGTGTTGATAATGTTTTACTTATTTTATATCCTTTATATGCATGTTTAATAATCAAAGTCATATGAAGGACTTGCTTCATGCGAGTTGTGCTGTTTATTCATGTTGATCATTACTTTGCAAGGTAAAAGGAGAAAAATGACATGACCAAAATTGCCTTGTTGGATTGTTTTCTAATAATGGGACCTGTTGGATTATGTATCCTGTGTGTTTTGAAGATAAAAAATGTTTATGCTTGGTAATGGGTGGCCACTTAGGAAACTAATATTTACCCTCCATTTAAAACAGTAGTAATTGAGATCATGTAAAGTGAAAAGTTGTTAAATAAACATAAAACTAGAAACAACTGTATAAGAATTGCAATACAGACGGAACTCCACCAATCAAATGCTCCAATTCCACAGTTTCGATTTCGGCCCAAAAATCTGCATTGGCATGCAACATCTGCCGGCTGAACAATTTTATTATTATTATTTTTTTTTTTTTTTTTAAATGCCTCCAGAATAAAAAAAAAAGGGAAAATAACCCCACAAAATCCCACCCAGCACCCCAGTGCAGTGTGTGATTAGTGGAAGGCCTCAGCACTATCTCTTTAAAGGCCTATAAATTCCACGTCATTACAGGAACTGGCTGTGCTCTTTTCTGGCTCCTGCCGGCCTGCGTTATCTCTTCGCGCAATGCTGTCTGGAGTATGTTGATCTGGCCTGGCTAGATTGTCATACAAAACAAACATTAATGAATCATTTCCTGTGCAGAGTCAAATGGGGCTAAAGGGATGTGTCTTTCATCTTATCGCTTGGCAAATGAGCGTTCCCCATATTCTCTTGCGTGCACCAACAGCAATGGGAAAAATATATTGAAAAGATCTTTCTGTTGCCGAAGATCCCGATTAGCGAGGAAATCGTACAAAGAGGAGCGTAATTAATTCTATTGCCTTCTGTTTATTGGCTTGCGTCGCAAGGCCGCCTGGATTTTAAAGGGTTTGTTCATAAGTGGCACCTTGCTATGGGCTAAAATGACTAATAAATATTTGAGTCTTTCTCAGCTGTGACAGGATCAGACAAGAATAGAATAACTGTCATTTAGATCAATTAATTCATATTGAACAAGTTTATGCTGTTGCTTTCATGAGAATTAGTTATTTTGTTGCTACCAAGGCCACTGTGCAATGCTCACTATACCATTTAGGCTCAAAGTCTGTCTGACCTGCCATGATTTATAATTCTGTTTGTAGGGAAATCGATGCAACATGCTATTTGTCACATGCAACCAGTTTTGCCCAATAGCTTACTTAAATCAGCAGTGCTGCTAATTTATTACCATTTTCAACAATCATTTTCAAAACAGTGTAGTTTTTTCAGTAACAAGCTACCTTTTCCAACGAGTAGCTGAGTGTGTTTACATGTACAATCTCACACCAATTATGCTCAATAAGCTGTGCTGTGCAGATGACCGTTTAAGATTTGACGTGAAAGCTAGAGAATAATCAACAGATTTCAAGTCTCATGTAAATGTTGGTTTCTTATGTTGTTGTTGTTTTTTTTTTGTTTTTGTTTTTTTTTATGCTGACTGCTGTGCATGTTAACGTGGCCAATAATTATAATGTTGTATTGTATTGCACATGCACTATACTAGCCAAACAAGCAGAGGCAATAATCAAGCACCTTGTCCAACCTAGACTTACAGTATCAAACAATGAAAATCCATAATAAAAATACAAACTATTATGTTTAAAACTATAACTATACTAAACAATGGGTGAAATAAACAAACCATTTCAATATTTTTGTGTGAAAATGATTTCTATACATTTTTCAAAAATTACAACTGTGCCACATTTTTGAAATATAAGACAAGAGGAGACAAAATAGAAAATTAAGAGTAAATATAATTTGTGAGCAGAATATAGATATTGGGTGTCATTTCCAATCAAGTTGTAATTTTGAAAATTATGCAAAAAATAAGAAAATAATATTTAATTGTGTTTATTTAGGATGCATAAATGATAGCTATGAAATTAGCCTTAGTAACAATAAGGAGTCTGACTTTTTTTTTTTCTTTTCTCCAAAATGTTCATTTCCAGCACAGATTCTTTTTAAACACAATATAGAATTTTAGATGTGGTGGGAATGACAAAAAAAAAAAAAAAAAAAAAATCATAAAGTCATAAAGCTCCTGGGATACATGTACATACACTGCTGGAATTACTTAGTAATATAAAACAACAATAATAAAAAATAATAAAAAACTATTGAGTCTAAATATATATATATATATATATATATATATATACATACATACACACACACACTGGCGGCCAAAAGTTTGGAATAATGTACAGATTTTGCTCTTATGGAAAGAAACTGGTACTTTTATTCACTAAAGTGCATTCAACTGATCACAATGCATAGTCAGGACATTACGAATGTGAAAAATTACTATTACAGTTTGAAAACAATTTGTCAGAACTTCTTAAACTACTTCAAAGAGTTCTCATCAAAAAATCCTCCATGTGCAGCAATGACAGCTTTGCAGATCCTTGGCATTCTAGCTGTCAGTTTGTCCAGATACTCAGGTGACATTTCACCCCACACTTCCTGTAGCACTTGCCATAGATGTGGCTGTCTTGTTGGGCACTTCTCACGCATCTTACAGTCTAGCTGATCCCACAAAAAAATCAATGGTGTTAAGATCCATAACAATCTTAAGAATATGATCTGAGCTAAAGAAGCACGATTTATGATATCATTATTTTTGTTAGATTTTGTTAATGATTTGAAATATTCTATTTGATCATAATCTTGATTAACAGTTTTGGAGATTTTGGTCATTCCTCATTCAAGTAGATACTGCAGGAGCTGTGCTTGTATGCCTACAAAAGGCCAAGAGGCACTGTGAATATGGCCGGCGAGTGACCCGACCTGCCTTAACGTGACTTTGATGCAACTGCACTCATGAAAGTCCAACTCATCTGTTGTCAACTAAAACATTTACAAGACTGGACAAATGTGTAAGCAAGGTCAAATTTCACAATTTCTGTAAAAGAAGAAAAATGTGCTTGGGAAATTCGACACCAGCATTCTCACAATTACAGCAGCGAGTGTGACCGAAGCTTGTAAATTTCAGTTTGAAACTTGTTCAGAAGCACAGCTCCATAAATGTGAAATTGAGCATGGAAAGGATGTTGCTGGGGGAGGGGTGGGGGGGGGGGGCATCAATTGTGAAGGAGACAACAAGGTTGTCTTGCTGGAGTACCAGGAGTGCCTTTTTTTCTATTTATATTCTTCTTCTCCTCTTTCAAATAAGGGGGCCCATCCCCTCTGTAAGGCCACAGGTTTCATGTTTATTCACGTTTGTGCGCTAGACTCACCCCATTCATTGGCAGAGACTTCATTTCACACTGCACACACTGTTTCGAAACCATTTTGTATGAAGCCATTGATGGAAGCATCTCAATCATTTCACGGTACATGAGTGTCCAACGATGCCACTGAAGACGAGAACCTCTCCAGTTTAGGGTGGCCTCAGAGAGGGACCCCTCACTGTTTCAGGGTATTTGGTTCCATAAAGGCCGTTTGGAATTGAAATGAGGGACGTGCAGAGATGTGTGTTTCGCTCAAAAGTCGCCACTTCAAAGAAAGTTTTGATGATCAAAATGCATGATGGTTCTTGAGCTACAATCACTAAACAGCTAAAAATATGTGGACACCAGAACACACACCCATACTGTATGTCCTTGCTGAGCAAAAAACAGCAAAAACCTTAAACCAGTCTAAAATCTTAAACCAGTCTAAAGTGGTTTGTTGATCTTTGCAAGTTTAAGCTGGTCTTGCTTGTCTCCCAGCCAGGCCAAGCTGGTTTGCCTTACTGAAATACTTATCTTAAACCAGTCTAAAACAGTTTGTTGGTCTTTGCTGGTTAAAGCTGGTCTTGCTGATCTCCCAGCCTGGCCAAGCCATTTCGACCTATTGAAAAACACATCTTAAACCAGTCTAAGGCGGGGCAAAGGTTGTTTTTTCAACTGAACAATAGAACATAAACAAGTCTAAAGTGGTTTACTGGTCTTCACTGGTTTAAGCTGGTCTCCCAGCATGGCCAAACTGTTCTGCCCTACTAAAAAACTCAAAGACAAGACTAAAGCAGTTTTTTGGTCTTTGCTGGTCTAAGCTGGTCTTGCTGATAACCCAGCCTGGTCAAGCTGTTTTGCCCTTTTGAAAAACACATCTTAAACGAGTCTAAAGCAGTTTGTTGGTCTTCGCTGGTTTAAGATGGTCTTGCTTGTCTCTCAGCTTGGCTTAGTCTTGTCTCCTGTCTTGGATTATTGAAAAACACCTCTTAAACCAGTCTCAAGTGGTTTACTGGTCTTCAATGATTTATGCTGGTCTTGCTGGCCTTTTAGCCTGGCAAAACCGGGTTACCCAACTGAAAAACTTATCTTAAACCACTCTAAAGCAGTTTGCTGGATTTTGCCTGTCTCCTCAACAACACATCTTTAACCAGTCTAAAGTGGTTTGTTGGTCTTTGCTGATTTACGCTGGTCCAGCTGGTCTCCCAGCCAGACCAAGCTGATGTTTAGATGGTTTACGTGGTCAACTGGTCTTCAACTTGTCTCCTGACAAGTGCCCAAAATCCCTCTTATAGCATCAAACCAGGCCAAACCAGATCTAATCAAACCAGGTTTATGAGGGCCACTAGCTTCTGACTGCAAGGCGCAACAGATATCTTTTCTTGAAGACTTCAGAAAATGGGTGAGACTTTGTTGGCATCCAACTGCCTGACCTCTGTGAATTTAAGCTGCTTTGCTACTTCACCGTTGTCCGATCTAAGTTAATAAGGGCTTCGTAAGTTAATGAAAACGGCGATTCCTCTTTGTGTTCCGACAGCTTTTTAATACCAATTATGGGCTGAAACTTTTAATGAAGGTTTTAGGTTCTCCTGACAAGCTAGTTTTCGGCAAATGACGACAGAGATACATGAACGCTGAACTTTGAGCGACCAGTGGAGCAACTGCCTGCCAGCAAGGAACTTCACACAGGAGACCTTATTCTTCAGAACAGATAAAGGCCAAGGGATGAGTGACTGCTTTTTAAAGCCAACATTTAACTCTGCTCTGGGATAATTAAAGCTCGCCATCTCATTTGAGAGGGTTTACTTAATCAAGAGAAACCTCTCTACTGTCCTATAGCTGAGGAATAACACACATAAACCGTTTAATGCCACCAGGATTGAGTTCGCATTAATTCACAGCACTTTTTCATAAGTGGAGTGAATTTAAGCCACTCATTGCTAAATGCGCTTTAAAGAGATCTAATTGAGCAGAGGATCATGAGGGAATGACTACACCTGATGAGCTTGTACTACTTGTTAAATGGAAGAGAATGGGAACTTGTCCAAAGAATTTGAGGACATGGAAGACTTAGCGCAGGATTGTGATGGGGTGGTTGAGAAATCTGACGTAAACTCCTTGCGTATGACAATGGAAAGATTACTTGGGCATCTTGGAAGCAAACAAGTTTAAACTTTGGACCACCGTTGGTCTTCATTTTAGCAAAGCCATCAAAAAGTGTGGAATCTAAGAGGAGATTTGCTAATACATGGTGCTGCCCACAACAAAAGAGGCCATCAAATGGCTTTGACTCAAGTACATACTAAGTAACTAACTCCAGAATGTGAGAGTTTTGGTCCAACCCTTAGAAAAAAAAAAGCACTGTGACATTTACCATGATACAGTGATGGTATCAGATGATGTTTTCAATGGTACTGAATGACCATGGTATTTACATGGTATTCCAAGGTACCACGGTACCATATCCAAAAACCATCATACATTTTGGTAATTTTTTTGTGTATACAAGGATACGTTTAAAATGGAGTCATATAAACAATATTATGAATTTTCATCGAATGTCTTGATATACATTAGCCATTTGGATATAAACAATTTTTATGTCTGTTTAATCATTATATTATATTATATTATATTATATATATATATATATATATATATATATATAGAGAGAGAGAGAGAGAGAGAGAGAGAGAGAGAGAGAGAGAGAGATACACACATTTATATTTATTATTATTATTATTATCATGGTATTATCATCAGTATAATTATGGTACCATATCCATGTCTAATAAACCCTGTTAAATGGCACTTTATTGTTAGTGGAAAATTGAATACTGTATTATATTCCCAAGCCATCTGCCTCTGAATAAAGCTTCATAAACAAAGTAAAATTTGTATTTATCCGCAGGGCCATTACATTTAGACGAACAGCATGAGACAAACACTTGTATGAAGATTTTCGTTTGACCCTGAAATAAAATAGTGCCGAACTGCCATTAGTTCTAAGGTTCAGACATGTTATGCCTTTTCCTGAAGAACAAAGGGAAAATCATAACGGAGTGGAACTTAAAAAGATTCTGCTCCTCAAAGACAGTCCTTGTATGAAATCCCTTTGGGCACTGTAGGTTTTTTTAAAGAAACATTATTTAAAAATATTTGCTTGAGGCGGAGGGACATTCAAAGCACAAACTCTTCATTATCAAGAACGATTCCTGGCAGCGGCAACGCTGAGAATGCAATGCATGAACTTTGAGGTCTCAATCTATTACACCAAAAATTAATTTAAATACATCCAAAATTTCATTTAAGTATAATAAAAGTAGGCCATACAACTACAAGTATTCTGAAGTCATATGACAGCTTTCCATGTAGAACAGGCCGAAATTTAAGTTATTTGCTTAAAATCTTCCCCTTGACCCTAGCTATAGAACCTCATTCAAGCTTGTGCAAATTCAAACTCAATGCTCAGCTGCCAATGCTGTTTGGTGTCATTGATGTCAAACTCTGCGTTATGCGTCTTAAGTATGCCTTCAGAAATAAAGTGCACAAGTCACATATGGATTACTTTCTGGCACATTTATGGAGTATTTTTGTCATTTTCAACATTCTACTATCCATCTCAGTTTGTTTCATGGAAGAAGGAAATGAGGGTGATTAAATGATAGAATTTTTTATTTTTTGGGGGAACTAACCCTTTAAGGGATATTCACAAAAGCCCCAACTACGTTTCCATTCCCAAGGTAAATCCTGGCCTAATTTGAATGAGGGTTAGCCAGTGCGCTGGTTGCAATTTCTTAGATCAAACTCCTGTTTTCAGGTACATAGTGAGAATCAGATATAAAAGGGAACTAATCCAAACCTGGACACAGAGGTGCTGGAGATTTTCCACACCTCTACGAGGTGGCCAAAACAGCTTTGGTCCAAAACCACCATAAAAGGGATGGTTTACCCAAAAATTTAAATTCTCATATCATATACTCACCCTCATGCCATCCCAGATGTGTATGATTTTCTTTCTTCTGCAGAATACAAACAAAGATTTTTAGAAGAATATCTCAGCTATGTAGGTCCATTCAATGCAAGTGAATGGTGATTAGACACTGTAGCTCCAAAAATCAAAGCAAACATAAAAGTAAACCATATGACTCCAGAAGCGATACGATAAGTATGGGTGAGAAACAGATACAAATGTAAGTCCTTTTTTACTCTAAATCTCCACTTTCACATTCCCTTTCAGATGTAGAAACTAAACAGGCATCACAGGTGACATTCAGTGAAAGTGGAGATTTAGAGTAAAAAATGACATAAATATTGTTTTGTTTCTCACCCACACCTAATATATTGATTTTGAAGATATGGATTTAACCACTGGAGTCATATGGATTACTTTTATGTTTCCAATATGTGATCTTTGGAGCTACAAAGTTCTGCTCACCATTCACTTGCATTGAATGGACGTACAGAGCTGAGATATTCTTCTAAAAATCTTTGTTTGTGTTCAGCAGAAGAAAGAAAGTCATACACATCTGGGATGGCATGAGGGTGAGTAAATGGTAAATTTTAAATTTTTGGGTGAACTATCCATTTAAAACAGCAATCAGAGATGCCTCCTTGTTGGCCCTTAAATGGAAATGAATTTCCAAACTCTGTGCATTACATACATTTTTTAAGATCGTATAAATGTTATGCTACTTTTGGTTCGCCAAGAGATGTACTTTGATGAATATCAAAATGCTTGCTGGTGGCTCTGTTATCCCTACTCAAACAACATCTTAAATGAGCCTAAGCTGGTTTGCAGTCTTAGCTGGTTTAAGCTAGTCTGACTGGTCGAGTTGAAGCCAGTCTCCCAGGCCAACCAGCTGACAAATGCCCAAAAACTTTCTAAAATCAGCAAAACAGACCAGCCTGACAAAGCTAGGAGACAATCTAAGGCCAGCAAACCAGACAGATTTTTTCATTTTTTTTTTCAGCAGGGTTGTGAGAGGCATGCTATGGCTGACCTTTACCGCAGAAGTATTCCATGTCCTCACAGGTGAGGTTGTCTGGCTCAAAGTCAGCAGCAAAATTCTCCTCCACCGAAAACTCCTCTTTCATTGCGAGCTCATTTCCGTCTGAGATACACTCCTCCTCTTCCTCATCCAGACCTCCGTCCATTGGACCTAAACACAGAACATTCACTTGCCATCAGTGAAATCATTATGAACATGCGAAGGCTGTAGATATCTTTGAAACTTTTTTAATTATTTCTCATTTTGTACAAACATGAAAGCAGCATTGTGAAATCATTCACAAAGAAGACGGTCCCAGATTGTAAACATACAGTACATAGAATTAATTAAATTCCAGAAAATAGAAATACAAAAAAAGTTGAATCCAATTAAAAAGGAAATGAACGCTTGCCAAGCTAACAACTATGTGGAGTGATTCAAATCAGTCACTTAAGAAGTTCAATTACAGTTAGAAAGCAACTGCCTATGCAGGGAGTAGACATCTCCTTTTTGACTTGTTTGATCAGATTGACAAAAATTTAAATTGTAGGTCATGAGGTCATTTGCAACAATGTAACACTCTACTATTTAACACGTTTATTTTTGCATACTGCATACTTTATAACACAGGCCTACCTGTACTGTTTTTTTAAAAAAACCGAATGCACAGAATGCAGGATTCCATTCTCAACATGGTTAATAATATCTTCTCAGGAAAGAGTGTTTTTTGTGCTTGGCCCACTTGACCGAGTCGCCTCATGGCCGCTGATGCACATGTGTCGAGCTGCCTGCTTCTCAGCCGGTGTCCAACCCTATAAACCCTCTTCATCTGGAGAAAAGTTCCTCTTGCATGACCTGCTGACTTTTAACACCAGCATCAGCAGGAGCGAAGGACAGAAAATGCCTTTATTAATTTGTCTGCCTTATCACAGGATACAATGTTGATTTTCCATTTACATTTCATGCCTCCAGGTAATACACCAGTGCAATCTTAAAGGAGACATTTGTTCCCAATGATTAATTTTTTTTCTCCGCTCTCTGCAATGCTAGATTTTTTTTTAATCTAAATTATTTCTTGACTTAAGCTTGTAGCTGTCTTTTTTTTTTTTCTTTTTTTTTTTTGGTATTTGCATATTACGATTTTGCTGCAATCAAGGCACTGGTGGAATTGCTTCTACCTAAAATGTAAACCTAAAGAAAAAATGCAGTTAAACCACATTTGAAAAAGTCTTTCTATGCATCTCCACCAAAAAAAAACAAAAATGGAATACATCTCTATACAAATAATAGTGCATTTTCTTTAGCAATGATACATTATAGTATAAAAATCTCAGAAAAGTTTTAGCAGTGGTGTTTTCTAAGGCATACTGAGGGTTTTTTCAAAAATATGGAATTATACTTTGGTGCGTAACTCATCCTAAAGTGTTTGTGCTTTATGAATGATACCTCAAATCATGCGACATGTAGAGGAGAGCTGTACTATTAATTTTCAAAGCAATCTAACATACTTACATTGAAGGAGGGACACAAACAATATCTAGAGACTAAAATGTCATAGAGACTTGGGAGTGGGCTTTTTAGATTAGGACCAGTAAAAAAAAACAGCTAGAAACTAAAAGAACACCCTAGCAACCACACAGTACTGTGCTAACAACCATTCAGAACAAGGCCCGGCTCCAGTTCTTACGCAAGATGTAATGTGGGCCATAGGACCCTCCAAGAGGGCCAAACAGTTGGAGGGGTGGGTGTGGGTATGGTTGTCAGGTTGGGTCAAGCTCATAATTGGGTGGACCAGGTCCCCCTGTGGAGCCGGACCTGTTCAGAACACCTCAGCAATTGCTTAAAAATGCCCTGGCAATGACATTCAACACCCTGGAATTGTAGCGATGAGTTTTCTCGGACAACTAAGGCCACGTCAACACTAATACGTTTTAGTTTGAAAACGCATTGATTTTGCTATGTTTACACCCATCACCTACACTGAAACAGCATTTCTTCTTGATCTGAAAATGAAGCCTTTCGAAAATGCTCTCTGTTACCACATACTTTGGAAAACAATGACATTAGAATGATGTTTAAAAAAACAAACAAACTCATGGGTAACACTTTACAATAAGGTAAGATAACATTAGTTTTTTTATTTTTTTTATCCCCTTTTCTCCCAATTTGTAATGCCCAATTCCCACTACTTAGTAGGTCCTCATGGTGGCGCGGTTGCTCACCTCAATCCGGGTGGCGGAGGACAAGTCCCAGTTGCCTCCGCTTCTGAGACCGTCAATCCGCGCATCTTATCATATGGCTCGTTGTGCATGACACCGCGGAGACTCCGCATGTGGAGGCTCAAGCTACTCTCCGCAATCCACGCACAACTTACCATGCACCCCATTGAGGGCGAGAACCACTAATCGTGATCACGAGGAGTTTACTTCATGTGACTCTACCCTCCCTAGCAACCGGGCCAATTTGGTTGCTTAGGAGACCTGGCTAGAGTCACTCAGCACCACCCTGGATTTGAATTCGCGACTCCAGGGGTGGTAGTCAGCGTCAATACTCGAAGAGAGAGAGTGCGTGAACAAGGACCTGGTTGAGGTCCCCCTGTACTTGAACCAGGGACCTTCTTGCTGTGAGGTGACGGCACTACCCAGTGAGCCACCGTGCCACCCTGATGACATTAGTTAACAACATTAGTTAACATGAACTAACAATGAAAATACTTTTGTAGATTAAACTAACCATATTTTCAAAAATGAGGGTGATACCTGAATGGTACCTTAAAGGTGCACTCAGTAATTTTTTTCCTCATTAAAAAAGTCCTAAAGAAATTAATTGTAATTTTGCAAAATATGTAGGTTATCATGACCATTCTCATTAAAATGAAGTCCGTTATAACCTTATAAAAGCTGTTTAATTCTACTTGGAGAGGGTCCACACATGGGGGCTGCCATGTTAGAATCACATGACCAGCCGAATACTTTTCGCTTAATCTCAGTAACCATCCTGTTATTTGACACTTTCAGTAATTTATTAAAGTAATCATGGCAGACTGTGAATACTAAATTTCTTCAATGGCATCTAAAACTGAAAACTATCGATTTTAAATGATGCTGCATCCAAATCACTAGGTGTCAGTGTAAGTCCAAGATGACACAAAGACAAAAGTTACTGAGTGCACCATTAAATCGTGTGACTCTTAAGAAGATATGCGTAAGTACTTTTTCTAAAGTATCTGACTTGCAATTTTCACCCGATAAAATTAAAAAATAAAATGTTGAAAGTATCACCTAAATTGAAGGAGAGACAATCCATATCTATTAACAAGAGACTAGAGACTTGTGGGTGGGCAAGCAACCACCTAGCAGCTACAAAGAACACCATAGCAACCACTCAGCAACACCCTAGTAACTACCCAGCAACCTCATAGCAACTAGTGGTGTAAATCAGACGTTTCATCGTGATACGATATTGAATCGATTCTCTTGGCCTGCGATCCGATATTTGCAGATACTTCAAAGTCTGCCGCAATAGGATTTGATTCAGGGCCCTGCGATCGATATTATGTGCCTATTTTACACAATTACATTTTTTTTTTTTTTTTGCCCTCAAAGGCAACCAAAATATAATTTGATTATTTTATTCAGCTCTCTGGATACACATTGGGACATCCACAACAAAATAAGGTACTTCAGATGTTGAAAAAAATTATACAGATAAATAATATAAAAAATAAAGTCACACACAAGTGATCATCACTCATTTGATGACAGCTAATTTTTCAGTTTAGTCCCATTCAAAATACTTACATACCCATTACTTGTTACCAAGTATCTGTGCTATCCGTGGTTTTCTTTGCTACAGCTTCCACAGTTGTAATGAAAAATTCTGTTACAGTTAACTGGGATAGATGTTAGTAAGGATGTTGATGTGTAGATGTGTAAAGTCTTATAACTGATGAAGGAGCTGAGCAGGTGTTTCTCTTTCCCTCGTTAGTGCTGTTCAGAATGTCGGCATTGTCAAGATGTTCCACATGATGGTTGAACTTCTCCATGGTACTTTAAAATAGAAAATTATCATGTAAAATTCAAATGGGTCGCATTTTAAGGAGTGCCCGGTTGATGTGCTCGCATGGATCCTGTCAATGGAGCTCGCATTTCGCCGGAAGCCCGGTTGACACATTCACACGCCGCACGGAGAGCAAAGCACAATTTGGCTAAAAGACCCCGCGCACATCCGTGTCCCACATGAAAAGCATATTTAGCACTCAAAGTCAAATGAATGTAATAAGGTTGCTTCATCGCCTCACGGAAATGCGTACGGACGTGGCTGACATGAGAATATTAAAATAAAGGTACATCTTAAAAAATATCTGCATCGATATTTATGCATTGTATCGATAACATTGGATCGTTGGTCAATGGATCGTTACACCCCTAATAGCAACTCGCTAACAACCATTCAGAACACCTTAGCAACCGCATAGCAACGCCCTATCAACCACCCTCAACACCTTAGATAAGTTTTGACAAACAATCTAAGGTCAGGTCCACAGTTCCACACTAACATGTTTCTATTTAAAAACCCATACATTTTGCCATGTATACGCCCTTTATCCACACTGTATTTTACTTTGTAAAATGATGACATAAGGAAAATGAAAACGTAGTTCACAAACAAAAATGGGTTTTCTTAAGGAAATCTAGTTTATTTAATTGTTTTTATCATATTAAAAAGCATCATTATAAGCCAGTTTGGTCCTCCGCTTATTACATGGATAGTTCACCCAAAATTTTTAATTCTCTCATCATTTAGTCACTCACATGCCATCCCAGATATGTATGACTTTCTTTCTTCAGCAGAACACAAACAAACATTTTTAGAAAAATATCTCAGCTCTGTTGGTCCTCACAATGCAAGTGAATGGTGATCAGATCTTTGTAGCTCCAAAAATCACAAAGGAAACATAAAAGTAACCCATAAGACTCCAGTGGTTAAATCCATATCTTCATAAGCGATATAATAGGTGTGGGTGAGATACAGATCAATATTTAAGTCTTTTTTTTAACTCTAAATCTCCACTTTCACTTTTATATCTGAAAGTCACATGTGGTGCCTGTTTAGTTTCACTTTCACATCTCAAAGTGAAAGTTAAAGTGGAGATTTAGAGTAAAAAAGGACTAACAGTGCTGTGAAAAAAGTATTTGCCCCCATCCTGATTCCTTCGGTTTTTGGGTATATCTCATACTAAATTGTTTCAAAAATTCAAACACAATCTAACATAAAACAAAGGCAATCTGAGTAAACACAAAATACAGTTTTTAAATGATAATGTTATTTATTGGAGAAAAAACTTATCCAATATCAACTGGGCCTGTGTAAAAAAGTATTTGCCCCTTAGTTACTAAATCCCCAAATCTATGAAACTGCTATCATAATGGGGTTCAGCTAGACTAGACACACCCAGACCTTAAATGGGCAGTTCATGCTTGAAAACCCTCCAATGTGGCTGAACTAAAGCAGTTCTGCAAAGAAGAGTGGGCAAAAATTCCACCACAGCATTGTTAAGACTGATCTCCAGTTATTGGAAGTGTTTGCTTGCAGTTGTTGCTGCTAAAGGTGGCACGACCAGCTCTTAAGTTTAAGGGGGCAGTTCGTTTTTCACATGGGTGATATAGGTGTTGGATAACTTTTTTGCTTCAATATATAGATAGATAGATAGAGAGAGAGAGAGCTGAGGTATTTTTTCAAAAAATCTCTGTGTTCTGCTGAAGAAAGAAAGTCATACACATTTGGTATGGCGGTAAGTAAATGACAAGAGAATTTTCATTTTTGGTTGAACTACTCCTTTAAACTTGCCATATTTTCACACGAGGGAGGTTTTAATCTGATGAACAGACATGTCCTCTTTATGTTGACATCTCACGTGCCGCACTTAACATGCTATTTTGTTCGTTTGTAAGATGTGAGCGAGTCACTCTCTGTAATAAAGCAATAATTTTAGTGAAGAGCTCTTTCCTCCTATGCACAGTACCATCAAGCAGCGCCTGATCTTCCCAAATGGCCCTCTCTGTTCATTAAGACTGCTAAATGACTCCTTTATAGTGCGCTACCTCTGCAGGACTCATGCTACATGAAAAGAATTAGCGCACAAATCTATAATAGACACGGTGTGAAGTGCTGGCGAGACGCCGTTTAAATTAGTCTACAGTTTTATGATCTTATCGCGTTCAGGCTTTTCACCGGCTTGCACAGGAGAGCAGTGCCTCATGCTCTCTCAGAACATCTCAATATGCTAAAAGAAGATGGATAAAGATATATGAGCTGCTCTGAATCGCTAAAGTCTGATATGCATCTAAAAACACTCTTCAAACAAAACTGAGGGTAAGGTGTCCTGATTAACATCACCAACAGCTTTAAATGGTTTTAAAGCTGAAGTGTGTCATTCTTTCGATGTTAAAATACTTTCTCCTACCCCCATTTATTATGCAAAGACAACTAACACTGTGGCACTATCAAACAGTTGCACTCTTTTTTACACTAACCCAACACAGTTACATTAGCTAAACCAAAGGCGTGAGTTTTGGGCAGGACTCTCTGACAGCTATTATTTTTGCAGTTCTGTTGGTGATGCTAGTAGCAGAAAAACTACACACATCGGTGTTAAGTGACGCTAGCAACGCATGTCTTGCATGTGTAAAAGCACTTTTCTTTAACATAACACATGTCCAGGAGTTGCCATTTTTTCCATCACAGAAACACGTTTAACAGACGTATGAATAAATGCATCTGTACATTCGCTTCAATTCCAGGGATTCTTGCGTTGGAGCTGTTTTTTAAAAGGCTACTTCACCTGACCTGATCTGATTGCCAAAGTTCAAGCCCTTTTGACATGTTTGGCTCATTATACTGCATTCATTGCATGAAGAGACCTGAAATAATTTCAGAGACAGCAAACGATAAGAATAATGACTTTCTAAACGACTAGGCCCGCACTCCTAGCTCATTTTCTGATAGTACTGTCCCCTGCTATATTTAGTTGTGTACTGTTTAAAAGTCTGTCACGATCAATCACTTGACGACTGAATGCTGGCTGAGGTTTGCAGATGCTGAGAGGGGTCGAATGCGACGGACACCGCCCTGATCGCCTCTGACACATCAGATAATTGCTTGAACACAAGAAAGATAATCAATGAGACACGAGATATATTATCAGATAAGAGCGAATCTTGTTAGAAGTCATGTGCATAGCACAGGCTTTGTGATCTATTTAACACAAAACACATTTTTAAGGTCTATTGACGAACTGCAGAATTTCAGCTAGCAGAGGAAATTGATCCATGTTAAGCAAACAAAGATTTGTCTCTTTATCACATTCATGTGGAGATAAAACTGTTCACAACGTCTGTGTTGGAAACAGCACAAGTGCTACAACAAATTAAATGTACAGTATGGCACAGACAAGGAATATGAAAATTCACAGCATCATTAAAATTTTAAGCATCATTACAAAATTAACGCTATTAATCATGTCCCTGGACCGTAATAAGGAAGGTTCTTGAGAAATTCAAGCTTGAAGTACCACCTGTTTTCTCCAGGGGGCAGTAAGCGAAACTTCAGCTGTATAGGCAACGTGCTGCTTATACAGTGTAGTGATAGGAAGATTGGACCATTTTACTGACTTGGATCTTTGAATCTCGTTCAACAAAATGAATGAATCTTTATTCAAGTAATTTCGTTCATTAGTCACATGACAGCCGTATAAGCTCTACAGTAAACAGAATTGATTTTCACCTCCCGACTTGCCCTTTGTCTCAGTCAACTCCCTAAATCCTTTGTCATGAATCAGTATATCGTGAACACGAATTTGGGTACTGCCAAGGGTACTGATTCACTGAACATTGGGACACTTATGACTCAATCATCTGCGACACGATAAGGAGCTCGCACATTCAAGGCGCAACTGATATTAATCAGCACCATCACTGTGTAAATGATCCTATCTTTCATTTTCCTTGAAAATATTCAAAGTTACAGTGTTATTATTACAGATAAATGGCATAAATAAACAAATGAAAATACATAGGAGTGTATTTTAACCATTTTAACAACTCAAATATTTAAAAGATTGTTTTACTTTCATGGTAATTATGAATGAAAGACATTACAAACAACATCTCTTTTAAAGAGAAAATAAGGCTTGGACTTCATAGTTTTACACTTGTGCTCATCACCTAATGACTTGAGAGACTTCAGAAGACATGACGACATTTCCGGTAAGGGAGCATAGTGAGCAACGATGCTCCCTGGTTTTTACGGTGTATTGTGGGATTTTTTTAGGGTGCAAACGTTTCAGTGCACTGGAACGATTTGCGATTGAGACAGCCTTAAAAATGGCTGACACCGATCAGTGCCCTGACTACTGAACTAGGGAGCTGATTGAGATGCACCCTCAGTCTTTTGATCTGATGCTGCGTCCCTTACAAAAATCGAGAGTTCATGGCAAATTTGCCACAAACTTGCTGCAAATTCGGCAGTAATAATTTACAAAAAATGCAAATTACCTTTGCGGCAAACTTGCGGCAAATTGTCCATTGTTGCCAAAGGTTTGCTGGTTGTTCACCACTACTGGCAAAAAGCTGCAATCTTCTGGCAAACATTTGCAGCGAACGAAAAGCTAATTTGCATGTGAAAATAACGAGCGGCAACTGTGAAACATGAGAAACAAACATGGCAGTGACAACGGCGCTTCATCAGTTCTTAAATGTTTTCCCATTTTAAGCTTCACGTAAGTTTAATGGTTAAACGCTGTGAAAATAAACATCATTGACTCTGTAGGACGAAGACGCTGCTTGTTAAATTGCGAACAATCGGCTGCTCCATTTACACAATGAATAAAAAATGGTTTGAGTTATTAATAATCATTACAATCTTACCTGCAAACTTTTATCCCCATCTACTGTATTTGTATTGCTTATGGATACACATTGTTCTTCATAGCTTTCTTTCTTGAAAATAATTGTTAAGTAAAAGTACTATGAGGATAAAAAATTGAATTTTTTGTTACAATAAAATACATTTTAAAATCATAAGAACTGTCATGATGAATTCTTTTCATGTATTTAATGCAGGAAGTGTTTACAAAATATTTTCTGCCAAGTATAAAATTAAAGTAAAATGGTTATCAGTAAATTCAAAGGGAAATGATTTAAGGAAAACTTGATTTGGGTCTACAGTTCAAAATAAGGACATAAATAATACAACAAGAGGATACATCATGAGGGAAAAATAAATGACATTTTATTCAAAATCAATTCAGTAGCAAGTCAATAATATGGGGTTTTCTAATAGCTTTTATAGTCTATGATATTTTATGAAGAAAAGATAAAAGTTGCACAGTTTGGGACTGGGCTTCAATTTAAGGCATCTTGCTTTATAAATGTATTTTCCCCCATGATTCAGAAAGTTTAAAGCTTCAACTAACACTTTATTACCAGATTCAATGTTATGGAAAATAACCATCATGACAGAAACATTCACAAAGTTATACATTGCAAGTAATAAAGAAGCTAAAATTTGAGACCAGAAGCACTTCGAGAAACTGTAAAGGCAAAAATACAATCAAACTAACCGCTTGTAAGGAAGGTTGGGAGTATGAACTAATTTCTGTTTCCAATACAGAGTCTATGCGGCTGTCACATGAAAAATGAACGAAAGACTCAGATTCGAAGACCGACTCATGAGGTGAACTACTCAATTCTGTTTTCCTGTACAGATCCAATACGGCTTTCATGTGAAAAATGAACGAAAGACTCGTACCCAAAGACCGACTCTTGAGGTGAACTAATCATTTCTGTTTCTTGTACCGATCCTATGGGTACATGAGCTGTCAAGTGTCAGATGAATGAAAGACTAATACCCGAAGACTCAGGAGGGAAATAATCAATTAGTTTCATGTACAGAGCCTATGCGGCTGTCCCGCGTCAAATGAACAAAACACGAAAGCACGAATTTTGCGCATGCGCAGCCACGACAAAATGAACAGCTGTCTCGTTTCAAAGGCTGCGTCCTCCGGAGGTCGCATTTGTAGGCCGCATACGTCATCGAGGCTGTCTCATTTCAGAAAAGCGAGTAGGACACTCCGAATCCAGCCTTCTAATGCGATATTCTTTCACTGGAATTCGGAGAATGCATGAGGTGTATCCTTCGTGGGCACTCACAACCCACAATTCTTCGCTTCAACAGAAATGAACATTATTTGTCTGAAGAAAATGACGCCTAAATATGGTTCAAACACAAGTAATGTTAATTCCCAAGTTGAAGTACCTCAGTAGACGAGTGCAGAGTATATGCATAATTATAGTAATATATAATTAAAATAAAGTATTATAGACTGAAAGTACAACTGTAAAATCTATTTTCTTTTCTCTCTTCATTATGACTCTCCTAAAATGTACCTAATACACTCTCTTCCAAAGGAACTTTGTTCCCTTCTCACTCAAAGCGCTCACGCTTTTTAAAGAGTGGCATGCTGCCATAGCAACCATGATAAGTTCTGTTTCCATTTGTCCTACGAAGGCCATCTCGTTTAAATGAGGCTAGTTTAAAGGAGGATGCTCTGAATACTGCAGCCTTCAAAGGACATGTCCTAGCTAGTACGCAGCCTTCGAAATGAGACACAGCTCATGAATCACTCTCTCAGACTACTCGTTCTTTCAAGTCATATAAAAGATGTGTTCAAAATTAACGCAAACAAAGTGAGACGCTCCAAAAGCATCCGTCTTATGCAGTTGTACATTGACGGGTCCTTAGACAAGCCCACATAATAAATCTCTTACTGATTGACAAATTCACTTGCAAAAGGATTGCTGTGAACTGTATGCCAATGATTGGCTTATGTTCAATAATCAAAGCCGCTTTTTGTATTGACACCTCTGCCACAATAATGTAATGCATTTTAATTATCTGAATATTTTTTATAATATGTATATACTGTATATATACTGTATATACACTGATCAGCCACAACATTAAAACCACCTGCCTAATATTGTGTAGGTCCCCCTCATGACGCCACAACAGCGCCAACCCGCATCTCAGAATAGCATTCTGAGATGCTATTCTTCTCACCACTATTTTACAGAGGTCTGGCCAGGGGAAAAAATTTGATCTCAGTGATTTAGACCGTGGCTTGATTGTTGGTGCCAGATGGGCTGGTTTGAGTATTTTTGTAACTGCTGATCTCCTGGGATTTTCATGCACAACAGTTTCTAGAATTTACTCAGAATTGTGCCAAAAACAAAAAAACATCCAGTGAGTGGCAGTTCTGTGGACGGAAATGCTTTGTTGGTGGGAGAGGTCAACAGAGATTGGCCAGAGTTGTTCGAACTGACAAAGTCTAAAGTAACTCAGATAACCACTCTGTACAATTGTGGTGAGAAGAATAGCATCTCAGAATGGTATTCTGAGATGCGGGTTGGTGCCGTTTTGGCGGCACGAGGAGGACCTACACAATATCAAGCAGGTGGTTTTAATGTTGTGGCTGATCAGTGTGTATATATATATATATATATATATATATATATATATATATATATATACTTTTTTAGATTGAAACTATGCGATTAAGTGATTAATTGTATTTCTCCTTGATTGTACATGTATAGAATTGTACAAGATCGGTTGTTGTGTATGCATATATATTTTGTGGTCTATACTATAAAAATTTGAATGAAAAAAAAAAATAATTATTGGATTGTTAAAAAAAAAATCCTTTTCTTGTATTAATGGGAAATAATGTCTAAGTATGGTCCAAAAGTGTAATGTGTTGAATATATACAACACACGCTCACGGCTAAATCATCAGGATTCGTACAACTTTTGCAAATGTCTCTTTGGATGTATAAAACTGCGTCTTTTTGACATTTGATCTTGTTGTATAAGTAATACTAGAAGGTTTATGGTAAATGCTTGTACTATAAATGGTTGCATGTGTATTGCTTACAGGTATTTAGCACAGATGAAGGGGTGATCCCCAAAATGTTTTGCTGCTGCACTTTGCACACTTTTTGCACATCTTTTGCTCTGTTGGGGCTCTGCAGAAATAAATTGATGTTTTTCTCCTATTTTGAGTGCGGACTCATAATTTTTTCCCTCTTACATATTTTTGGGTCTACGCACCTGGACAATTGGATTATACTTTTTTAAAACCTGAACTGGTGTTTGGCGCAGCGTTGTTTGTTACACTGATGAAAAAAAACATTCTTCAAACTTCAATATATATATATATATATATATATAAAAAATAAAAAACATGAGTCAACATTCTTCAGAATTTCTCTGGGTTCCACAGATCTACATAAGTTGTAGATAAATAATACATTTGCATTAACGTTCCTAGTCATTGTGAATGATTTATCAGTTAATGTTATTCAAACATTTTTTTTTTTTCCTTTCATCAAAATGTAATAACTTGCTCTGCCTCTGAAAAAAAATTCCTTTTAAGCTGACTTTGCCAAGCCCCCTTACTTTTCAATCCCTCCCCTCCAAACACCTGCATTTATTCTGGTATGCATACTGAAACACCCACTTTTCACAACCCAATCAATTCCCAATGGATAAAATCAAATCCTGCCCTACATTTCTCTCACTGAATACCATGTTTTTACTCTGAAATATGACAGACTATAGTAGTAAAATGGGTTGCAAACTGCATTTCACATTGACTTTAAAATATGGACGAGTCTCAACAAAGGGAAGACTATTATTTTGAGACTGAATTATAAACTTAAAAAAATATTGTCTCTGTGTGTGTGTTTGGGGGCTGTCTGGGGCCTCTGATGGTGATAGCATACTTTATCAGCGAAAGCCACAGTGTGGAGTCCCATCACAGACTGGGTCTTCTCTATGGCTCCTAATTAGGGTAGAGGTAATTGAATCACATAGAACAAAGCCACAGATCTCTACAAGCATGGAAATCATTCTGCTCGCACCTGCAGCAGCCGTGTTTTTCATCTGGCTGTGCCATTGAAAATGGGACCAAGCTTGGCCCAGGGATAAAACGCACTACAAGCATCTGAGACCCAACATGAATACATAATGCCATGTAAAGGCCTATAGGGACATCTAGACCGGTCCAAACCCTGCCAGACTTGGATGGGAACTGGCCGTTTGTGGGCCAAAGTCAGATTTTAGTGTGGTGCTGGGAGATTCAGGTTAGAACATACATGCACGCACACACACACAAACCCAAAAGACACAAATTTCAGCACAACCCTAAAAGTTTTTTGCTGGAGCTTCATTTGCTGAAATTCCTTTGCTGTAAATACAGAAATCCATTCTATAAGAAAAAGCGCAACTGAGATCTCTTTAATATCTAAATTGTTTCTCAGAGACAGCAGTGAGATTAAATGGAAGACAAATGGAGACTTTAGCTGAAGTCTTTTGCATTTCAAATGTTTCTACTGGGGAAAAGACACCAGTTATCTCAATTGTGTCTCCTCCAGAGTTTCAGAAGGGATCTCAAAAATGTCTCAAACTGTGCTCAGATTTGCCAAAATACAGAAGTCTGCAATGAGAAGTCAAATCTCAATATGAACTCAAACATTTCTCATCAAATTCTTCCAAGACCAGATTATCTGAGCTATGCTATCCACATTCATTTTTACACTGTACTGTATGTTAACAGCTGTCTCGTGTTTATTTGAATTTTGAACTATTTTTAAGGTGAAACATCTGACACGAACTGGTTACCAAAATGAGAACTCAATTATGCATTTTTAAACTAAGATAATACGAATCAGGTTTCCTACGTCTTTTGACCAATTACTTTTTCAAATTTTTAAACATAATTTTAAAGAGATTGTACTCACAAAAAGCAATTTCAAGCCAATGCAACATAATATTTCATAAAATAACAATATTGCATTTGTCAGTGTTAAACATTATACTTTATGAGGGCAAAACACCCGGTTAACTCTTAATTAGGTCATGTTTTCTGGGTTGCACGTTAAATGCTTTTAAATGTCAGATCTGTGATTAAAAGATTCAATTACTATAGCAGCTTAATGTCCATAAAGAACTCAACAGGGCTTTTCGTAATCACCATGAAAATCACACGTGAACACGCTAAGAAACTCTGAGCTACTTTAAGAGTTACTAGATTTAAAATCAGATTGATTTGTCCAGTGAGAACACTCCCCATGTGCATATGAAAATGACAGATCTTGTGTTCGGCATTTAGTCGACTGGAATTAAAGTGGCATTAAAACAGGAATGGCATTTGACTAGGCCATTAAAATGCTGGAGGCATATCTGAGCGGGCTGTTGGGCTTCAGCAGATGCCAGGATCCCAGAGCCTTTACTTTCTCTCTGTCTCTCTCTCTTTGCACCCAACTGGCAGTTGGTTGTGTTAATGTGTTTCGCTGTCCCATTCTGCATATCGCTGCCCCCTTCGGCATATCACGGCCTCCTTCATCATACTGCGGCTCACTTTGGCATATCGCGGCACCGTTTCCCGGTTCTCCCGATGGCCAGTCCACCTCTGCATACAGTATTTTTGTGAATCGCAAAAGGATAACTTTAATCATGTAAAATTATTTCAGACCCAGCAATATGGGCAACATGATCTGATATCACGCTCTAGGGCTAATGCTTTTAATTAGTAAATAAACAATAAACAATTAATTGTACATTCAAAATGCTAAAGGAAATATGAAAACAAAATCGACCTAATTTACTTTCTTACTGCACATTACGGGTCTTACTGTGAACGTTTTACTGTATAGGTATATGTCAGAGCATGTGAACGGAGCGGTGGTAATTCCACCTGAGCGGAGAGCGCCCTTTTGAAGATTCCACTCCACTTGCTCAACCCAGAATGCGCTTCGTGATATGCTGGTTTGGGAACCTGCGAAGCAATAGGCCTGAGGTTATGGAGTTCAAGCACTGTTTTAGTGAAGTTGCAAACCTTATAGCCTACATAAATGCAAAGTATAAATCAAGGTTAAGAATGAGGAAATTGAAAGGGAGTATGGAGAGACTGTGAGAATTAGCAAATATTCCTTTTGGAATCGTATGCGTCACATTGCCAGAAAGCACAAGGATGTGCTAAGTGAACATGGTAGTGCAGCAAAAGGTGATATAGTAGGCTCCACTACCATTCGATAATAAATGAATAGATAAGATAGTAAGTTATCTTGTTGTTTTGCAATAATTTCAGTGCAGCTGCCAGCTAGATGCAGGCCAGGTTCTGCATGGTTGCGAACATTAGAGCACCCTCAATTGAATATGTAAGTTTAATTATAGCCTACTGTATATTGGCAAAGCATATATCCTTGAATCCCGGCAAACACACAAAAAATCCCTGTATCAAAAATAATAAACTTGTATGATCTTGCAGATCAGAGTGTCCTAATCTGCAGGACCAGCATTCCGCTTTCATGCCTCCATTGTACAAATGAGCATTTGATTGGTAAAGATTTCTGCTCTCACATGGAGAATTTCATAGCAGAATTATCTCATTTAACCGACTGCCTGTTGCTTTCGATTTCTGCTTTGGGATAAAGTGGCTCATACAGTAACTGCTGGTCAGTTTTCTAAAGCCAAATCCACACCTTAATGATAAGTGAAACATAAAAAACTGACTCTAGATTAGTTGTTGTGGATAACATCTTTCGACATCGCTTGCTGCATTCATGCGCAGAGAATCAAGCTATAAATGTTTGTACATTCGAAAAAAAAAAAAATCTTAAATAAAGGCAGTGTAATTTGTGAATTAAGTAATTTTTATTTGTTTTGGGATCATTAAAGGTGCAATATGTAATATATTTACTGCACTAAACCATAAAATTATCATAATATGTTATCAGAGATTTAGGAAACATGCTAAGTTGAAATACTGGCTTCTCCAAAAACAATGCTACAGCCAGTATATTCAACTTTGAAATGTCCGTTCCGGGCCGGAATTTCTGTTTGTGTTTTGGCCTGTGTGATCACGCCCACTGCCCATTTCTCAATAGTATTTCAACACCCTGGGTTGCCAGATTTGAAACAAGTTAGCGGGAAAACAGCACACTGCATCCACGGAAGCCAGCAAAACATCTAACTAACATTGACAGAGTTATAAAAAATCCGCATGAGCTGGTTTATAATTTGCAAACAATAAAAACATTGCAAACGTGTACATTAGCTGATCAACTTACAGTGTAAGGCTCGTCGCTTGCCATTGTCAGTTTGCTCGTTCCTGTTGCTCATTTCCTGCATGAGCCTCGAGTCTGGGGAGGAGGGGGCGGGGGCGTCAACTCTCTCCAATATTTTGAATTTGGACTGCAGTACCCATTTCAAAAGCTTGATGTCAATGTTACATATTGCTCCTTTAAACATGATTTCATCTAATATATATATATTGGACAAAATCTCACTTTATGCAGGACGAATATTTTTTATTTGTTAAATCCATGGTTAAACCCTGCAGTACACATAAAGAGCGTATGAACAACACATGATCGTTTGATGCATATAAAGTTCAGATTCACTTTATGCTGCTTTAAAAATATCAAGGAAAATCAAAGGGGGCACATGGTATCTACTAATATAATTGTTATTATATAATTAACCACAGTCCTTTTGCATTCAATTCATATAAAATTTTAGGGAATATTAATCAAGCAACAATACTGAAAAAGAGAAAAACATCCACTGCTCGTTTCTGGATAACTTAATATGCCCTTTACAACCAAACACACAATTAGGATGAGAAATTGCTCATTTTAATTTACAGACCTAAAGTCTGATAGCATTAAATCAGTAACCTATTCATGTATCAAATCTACAGTAGAATAATAATCATTCCATGGAGACAAATGAAGAACAATTATGAATTTCACTTTTACCTGTAATATTTTTCCTGGTACCAGTCCTTGTTTTCATTATTGCCATTAATGACTCGAACAAACTTTAAAGTTGAAAAGATAGTGTTTTTCTGGGTCAGTTGTGTCACTCAGGTCCAGTTTAAACTGAAAAGTGTGAATTTGCGGGTATACGTGTTTCCGCGCCAACGCACACATTTTTTATGACTTGTAGAGGCATGTTTGATGACTTGTTTGAAGTAAATAAAGGTAATTTAGAACTGAAATAAAATTAAAGCCATTATTTGAAGATGTTCAATGGCTTAAGTGCTAACAGAGAAATATTTGATTGATTACAAATGATAACGAAGGTCTGGTAGACCCAATTATCTAACAGCCGTTGTAAACCATTACAAAATAAACAGTGAGATTAAAACACAACAAAACAATCACATAATTTCAGATGTGTATGTTACTAAGCATTTGATAATTTAATAAATGTCAACCTATATATTTCACCCAGAGGGGCACCTCAGCCCATGTGGGTAAAGGGGCTGCTGCTCGGGCCATTGTAGCCACCTCCCTGTGTACGTACCTGTAAACAAGTAAACTACAAAGAAATTTCATGTAGGAGCAGGATTTGAGCTAACTTTTTTTACCGGTGAGTAAAAAAAACCCCTCTCCTCCAACTACCTGGCTCCATTCTGGTATGTAATGCCTACTTTTCTCAATCTACCTAATTGCTGATAAAATTGTATATAAAGTCTGATCCTAAATATTTTCTTGTTGAATATTCTGTTTCACTCTGGAATATTACAGAATATGGAAGCAAAACTCATTGTGAACGGCGTTTCACGTTGACTTTAAAGTATGCTATCTACTCCAGTTTCCTTTCCAAACTTGAACTTTGATATGCTACGATAAAACTAAACTTATACTGTATGCTTGTGTTTCCACTCTCCTATATTCGCATAAGTATTCATGAAAATAAATGGAGCCAAATTCTTGTGACACACCTTAACACTATGTCCTATCCAGGTGCAATATGATAGTGACAAGCCAGAATTTTTTTTTTTTCTACATAAATCTAAGTTTATGTTGTAGCCAGCTGCAACATGGTCACATGGGAAATTGACATGTTACTTCCAAAAGTTAATGTACCCTGAAATCAACCCAATTCAGCTGAATTACTGAGAAGTGCCATCACCCAACAGGCATTTTTGCTTCAGTTTAAGCATGAACACATTTCTCTAGCGATACTGATTTCGCATTGCACAATCAACTGCCGAGACACAGGTTCTGGTCCCATTTAAACCGGGTAGTAATCGCTTTCACATAAACAATGGTGGGCGCAATTTGAAGGTTGCATTTTTGCTTCTAAAATAACATTTTACTCCACTGATGTTTAGGTCTAGGGTTGGGGTTTGGGTTAGGACAAATGATTACTGTTGACTGTATTCCATCATTTACAACTAAAAATACTCACACCTGATCCTTGTGCTCACACCTGCCCATACATTCAAAAACCTGCCCATATGTACATTCAACAACACTTCCACCTTCAGCCACTGGGGATGAAGTGATTTGAATTTCACTAAGTCAGATCTCATTCATCCAAAATACCACTCCTGTGCACTAAACATCAAATATGTTCTTATTGGCTTTGATTTTGTCACATCATGCAGCATTTTCACTTTCAGTGTGGACAAATTGTTTGAAAACTTGCTTACAAGATGGAAACTTGTGGTGTTGTGCCTGGTTAGCACACGGTGTAACATTATTTTTTTGACCATCCAAAGGCTGAGGTAAATGACTGAGGAAGAACGAATGCTCCAGAGCTCTCAGCGCTTTGGTTTTAAATCAAGACCATTTTATATCAAGGAAATAAATGAGGAGCTTTTAGAGGAAAGTGATGTTAGCCTTAAACAATGTAGATAAAACAATGTTTCTCCATCAAGGAACAATTTCTGAAACGGATATGCCAGAGATTCAAATTTTATTCCAACAAGAAAGAGGCAGTTTTTTTAAAGCAATAAATTCCTCATTAATTAAATTCTAATTTGCCTCTGGTTCCTATTTCTATTATTGACAGTTCCACTTCTTAATACCCCAGATAAAAAATAAAATAAAATAAAAATACCGCTGCTCTAACTCTAAGGAGACAGAACTCACGATAAGATCTAAATATTACTCATGCCAAAGCGAAGTGTAGAAGTCTGATGAACATTTCAAAAGAACAATTATTTATGGATCAGCTAAATCTTTTCCACTTTTTAATTAAAAGTAAAGAAAATAGAAGCTAATTATCCTGTAAAGATTAGCTGGTGGGCATCTTTCTGTAAATTAGCTCTAATTAAAAGGAAATTGTCAAATGACATTCAAAGTGCTGTCCTTTAAAACAGACAGAGGGCGGGGGGTTTTCTCGCTGGTTCTTAAGACTTGATGTGGCCGTGTGAAGCCTACAGAGAGAGATTAGAATTCAGACAGTAGTCAAGGCAGAAGGCCATGTTTTCCCTCGTCAAGACCTGCTGCATTGGGGAACGTGGCTCCTACTGGGCGGCCATATCTGTGGAGTTTTCCTGGGTCATTTGATTGCACTGATGGTCTGACTGTTTAAATTGTGGGTCAAGTGTGAAATACTTTTTCTTTTTCTTTGATAGCTTACAGTAGGAATGTCTCAGTGAATTCATTTGGGCTACTCTGTTTCTGTGCAAATGTATTGCTCAGAGGTTGCTCTTTTATAGTACAATACCTTGGGAGCAGGGTTGGAAATTAACTTTTTGATTCACCGGCCACTGTGGCTAGTAGCTTTCCAAGGTCACAAGCCACTCAGCATTTTCACTACCCAAAACCCCCCACCTCGCAAAAAGTGATAAAGGTAACGGGAGACTGTGACTGCATGCATTTGTTTGGACATTTTATTTAAACAAGAGTTCAGCAGGACACAGGCCTAATGGTATAAGTAACCTATAAAACATCCAAAGGCAAATGCCAGTTAGAAAAGGAGTAGAATAGAACAGGAGGAAAATTTGTCAATTATTTTTCCATAGTTCATGGAAGTTTCAACCCCTTTCAAATTGTATGTGCCTATGAAAGTTTACCATTGTTTTACAATTGTTTAACAGAGGCATATGCAATGACAATAAACTGTAGTGTTTGTTATGAAAAAGCTAATAGCCTATACACCTTTAGAAACCTTTAAATACAACTTTCACAGTTGAAGCCTAATAAAAATAAAGTCTAATGGATGTTTGTTGTGATGGCTGTTGTCACATGTGTGGACTTTTCAGACAGTCCCTTATCACACCTGCGACAATATTAGGACGTTTTCGCACAATGTGTGGACATTTTAGACGGTCCCTTACCTGTATTCAAGGTATCCCGTATTTTACAGGACGGGTGGCAACCCTGGCTGTTCCAGAGCTCTGGCGATCTTAACTCTGGAGCGTGCTGGTGTGCGCTGCAGCGGTTCACATGAAAGCATGCTTCATTTGCCCCGCACAGATGAGTAAGATATGAGAGGAATGAATACCATTAAATTTCCTTTGGCAGCAGCTCTGAGTCACCCAACATTCACAGAATTTTCAATGCAGGAAAAACCCTGAAAAAATGTCAAAGTGGCTAGTAAGAGTGACAGAGTTACCAGCCATGGCCAATTTTTACCCGAGTTTGGTGGGTTAGTGGGTGTTCATTTCAAACCCTGCTTGGGAGAAAGAAAAACAGACACAACTGCAACAATTGTTGTTAAAAGTATGATATTAACAGTATATTAATATACAAGGAGAAGTGTATATCTGTACACTGTAACTGTTTACCATTTTTTAGTTTTAGGCAAACACCATTTTTAATCACCCTCACATCTTCACTAGTTGTTAAAAGTACAAATATTCCATGTAGTCTTTCAAAAGCTCATAAAGTTGCACCACATGTCAACTTCACGTAAACTACTGATAGCTCAGACAATTTAGTCTTGAGAGAATTATCTCTGCAAATCGGTGCACATTCTGTTGAGCTCTCTTCTGAAACTCCAGAGGAGACACATTTTGAAATTACTTGGGTCTTTTTCTCAAAAGCAAAATCTGAGAAGTAGGAGACATTAGCAAAAGTCTCCACACACTCTCCATTTATCTCATTGCTATCTAGGAAAAGCAAATTACATATTAAAGCTTTCAAATGTGTGATTATTTAACATAGGCAGTTCGCTGAATATGAAATCTCAGGTTTCGTGTTGATTTCATCATGTATCACAGAACTCGGAGACGCTCCTGCAGTGTCACAGTTTACTGTTTCTCAAACAACTGAGCCCGGGGCCCTTGTAGGCTTCACCTACTGTTTCCACAGTGTCTCCAGAGGGTATTTACACTCCGCTTTTATAGAGCACCAGCAGTGTCACTTTTAATGATCCTGACAGAGCGACTCACAGGGAGAGACGTCTTCCAGCATTACACTGTAACATGTTCAAAGTCGGCATGAAACGGAAGTTGCGACCGAATTTACTTCCGTATTGTGATGTATTTCCGAATGATACAGCTTATTGAACAAGAAAAAAAATGTAGGGCGAGGAATCTGAGTTTATCCATTGGTTGTTGATTGGATCGTAAAAATATGGGCGTTGCATAGCGGAACGGAGGAAGATGTGAATGCGAGTTTGCAGAGGACACACACACCCCTGTGACATTGCTGCTCGAGTCAGAGCCGGTTGTCGGTGAAATTGAGCAGCGATCTCAACACATTTATGATCAAAATGACAACATAAATGCATGAGCACATCACGGTCTTTGCTTACGAAGAGGCTGTAGCCGCTGAAAAACGAGTGAGTAAAAGATAACCATATTTTTATGTTTTGAATCACAATACACTAAATATAAAGGGAAAAAAAACACTTACTCGTGCTGTGCATCTCAAAATAACTGCATTAAAAATATATAAATAAACTCCAGATGCATCCAAAGCATTGAATTCATTTTTGATTACCTCAGCAATTCAGGCATGAAATGTCTTGAACACATCCGCGAATTTACCGTTATTCCTCCTCATTCGAAATATAAATTCAAGCCAGCTGACCCGTAACCAAGGATGTTTGGATTAAGGAACGATAGTTAAAATACACCTTTCCATCTTCACCAACATGCGATTGATGCTTTGTTCAACTCTACGCAAGGTTGTGGTATTTATAAGGAAGGGGTGGAGTTTAAGTGGACTAAATGTTTGGAGAAGTCCTACATACGTCACCAGAGAGAAGTCTGTCATTTCACCGGAAGATTGAGTTATGAAATTTTGATTAAAGGTTACGAGTTCAAAATAAAATAAATAAATAAATAAATAAAACATATGCATGCATGAATCGTTCACAATAAGATCAATAACATGCATTTAGAAAACAGATAGGGTGAATTTTCATTTCATGCCGACTTTAATGTCATCAGAGAGACAAACATACGCTCTGTTCCAAAACCTAGTAAACTACCTTGCTGTCTACTGCCTACATAGGCAGCATCCAAACTTTAATGGGTTGAATGCTTTAGATAGGCAACAACTCATAAAAATAGTGCTTCTCATGCGAAATGCACAGGAAGACACGATTCATGGTTGATTCCAAGAGAGCATGTTGCTAAGCTAAGGCACAATACCACAGACTATTTAGCAGTGAAGGGCCACTTCTATTAAAATTAAATGGAAGAAAATGGAACCCCCAACAGTCAGTGGATGTAAAATCCAATCAAATCCCACCTAACAGGTAAAAGAGACAATCACCTTTTATGTGTTTATATCTGGGCTTTATGTTTTACATCATAACACTATGCAATAATTAAATGTAAAGTAATGCAAGATTTAATTTTAGACATCAAGACTTGATTGGACAAGGCTATGACATTATTGGTTAATATTTGGTTTCCACACCCCCATGGCCTTAGTCACATCAGCAGAAAACAAGCAGTTTTGAGGCAGATTAAGTTATTACATATTTGTTGAAAGATGATTCAAAAATTGAACAAAAATTTTAATTATTCTTTTCCTAAAACGTCCACTCATAAATTATGTACAATAAGACCCTAGGTAAATATTAAGGACAGTATTCGGTTGATTTCATGTGTTTCAGAAATTTTTGAGGACAGTCAAAAACAGGTGAAATTGATCATTGAATATTAATCTGAATGTAAAGAACTCTGCTTGGTAAAACTACAAAACCATGCAGAATACACTAAAGTCTCTTTGTGTATTATTAATTTCCTTACAGTTGCAAGAAGAACCGAATGCTTCTGTGTTGGGAAGGGAGACGTCACCTCCATAGGGAGAGAGACACGTTCCCTCTGTAACACACAGAAGACAGCACATTGACCTTTAACTAAAGCTCGGGAGAGAGACCTCCATCAAAAGACTCCTTAAGAGATGACAACAGCCCTCCTGACAGGACACACACACACACACACATAAACAGAGTCTATAATGCAACCTACTCAAAAGATACATAAGACAGCACTTCAGAAACTGAGAGAGGTGCCTGATGCACGTTTGCAATATCACCCTTAGAGTAACGATATAGCTCATAGGTGAATTGTATGATCATTGTTCACTGTACAATGTAACAGTGTTTTGTGATGTATTTTGTACTGTATTGTGTAGTGTATATTGTTTAGTGTGCAATGTTTTTGTCTTGTCTATAATATTCAATATACTTAAATTAATTGGCTGATTCTCGCTGAAACTGTCAAAAAGATGTCCCGGTCATATTTAATCACAAAACAATACAAAAAAGAAATAAATAATAAAATAAAAAAAGAAATTATATTTTGCATTGTGACATTATTTCCAGGACATGTAACCACATTTTACCCCCAAATATCATTATTGCCGAACAATTTCCTATTCCCATTGTTGTCATTGTTCTCATTACCATAACACAGACATTTTTTTCTGTATTACAGTAGAAAAGATGCTGTTGAACAATTACCTTTTTATTAAAATCAGCAAAAAAGAAAGGCAATACCAAAGGAGTACTGCTATTATGTATAAATACTTTACAGTTTAAATAATATATAATTTTTTGGTAATGCAAATATTATAGTGACCATCTTTTTTTGCATTGCGGTAATGAGAATTGAGGGGGTAGAATGTGCATATTTATCATGAAAATAATGTAACAATGTAAAAACATTTAATGGTCCTAAAATAGGCAACATTTCTATATCCAAAATATAATTTGTTTATTTTGATTTTCTTGACAGGTATTTTTAGAACCACTTGAATGTAAATTGTTTTGTTTTATAGCCTATTATTGTGCATAGTGTAATATATGCATTCATTTGCATCTTCACACACTGTCACACAGCTGTACCTTCAACTAAATTACTGTGTGGCAATGCAAGATTCTATTCTATAATTGTGATTAATTGATCTTTTCTGGTAACACTTTACAATAAGGTTCAATATGTAAACATTAGTTAACTACATTAGTTAACATTAACAGTACTTGTAAAGCATTTATTAATCTTGGTTAATGTTAATTTCAACATATACTTAACACATTTTTAAAATCAAAAGTTGAACATGTTAACATCAGTTAATGCACTATGAACTAACAATTAACTAACAATGAACCAATGTATTTTTATTAACTAACATTAACAAATATGAATAAAAGTTGTAAAAAAATATTTTGTTCACTGTTAGTTCATGATATCTAATGCATTTACTGATGTTAACGAATGGAACCTTTTTGTAAAGTGATACCTCTTCTTTAAAATCTTTCCTGAATAAGTTTGCTATAGTTAATAATTATCATTAATAGAATCAAGAAGAAAAATATAATAATAGTTGTATTTTACAATTAAATAAAAAATTAAAAAACATATAATTATGATTATGAATGTTAATATTAATTAAATGTTTATTAAATTTAACTATTATTAAAAAATACTATTGCTGTAAAAAACAAAAACATCCTTTACATGTAATATAGTATTCTTATATAACAGCTTTGAGCTCTGCAACACAGATCTCGTTCATTCTGGAGTAGTCAATTTGACGTACACTGAAAATTCTCCGACCTAAATTCCACAACCATTTTTACTAAATACCTCCATATTACAAGCAAATTACTGGTGCAGAGTGAAGACGCCAGTGAGAAACAAAGATGGGCAGCCATAATTATATCGCTGCGTGTGCCGCATGTCAATGGGCTGTCTTCCCTCCTGAGGGCGATCTCCTGGGCCCCCGGGCATCAAAATGATGGCCAAATTATTTCGTGCTCCATCGCATCGTGACACAATTATCATATTTACTGCGGCCGCATTATGACAACAATGCTGTTTATACCTGTCTCGGAGAGAAAGGTGAGGTTTGCGCTCTCTAATTTAGCAAATGTACAGTATGCATATGAGCTCGCTGGCAGCGAGTTAAATTAGGTCAGGACTGGAATACATCAATAGCAACCCATATGTGCAACATCTCCCCCTCTCTCTCTCCCTGTGTTCTCGTCTCTGCTCAGAAGCCCGTCGATGTGGCAGCTTTATGACTGCAGAAGTGTGATATGTGCAAATCACATTTGCAGATGAGCTTGAAACTCTTTTAAATATTCAGATATCAGACATCCAAAGCAGCAAGCTGCTACTTAAGACTCCATACCGGCAAGAGACCGGATCCCGTCCTCATTAAGGCAGCGCTTGCTCGGTTTACACTTGAAATATTTCACAAGAAATGTACAGCCGAGGAAAAAACATCAGCCTTATCGGTGATAACAATGCAAATTGTCAAAAGCCTGCAGAAGATTTCAGCCGAAAATCCAAAGTCCTTTTTTTTTTTTTCAGCGCTTTCTTGTTATTCCCTAATTCATCTCTCATTCCTGCTGCTTATTGGCGCTTTAGATTTTTTCTGACTTCCAAAAGGAGTCACATGTCTCCGTTGCTGAAAGGTACGGCTGCCACGAGACGCAAGGTACACGTGCGACTACAGTATTTCCTGCCAATCGTGCATCAGATGCAGCACAGTAGGGACTCAACTCTGGGCAGGAACATCCAAACAGGGCCACACACGGCCCCTGTCAACAACCCATCAGGATCCCATCAGGACCGGGCAGTTGGTCTACATTTAGCTATTCTTAGGGTGCATTCTATTTGTCGACAGTGCCCTACAAAGTGGTATTCACAGGGTATTTTAAAGGATTAGTTCACCCCAAAATGAAAATTCATCATTTACTCACCGTCAAGTTGTTTCAAACACGTTGTTCTTTCAAACCCATTTCCTTAGTCACCACTGACTTTAATTGCATAGTTTTTCCATACAATGAAAAGGAATAATGCAATAGTCTCATGAGAAATCATAAGATATTGTACAACTTGTCTCATAAGAAAATGACTTTTAGTCCAACCAATCAACAAATAGAATTTCAAAATGTTACAACACAGGCATTAGCCAGCCTCCTATCCCACACTTTATTTTAAGAAAGGAAACGTCTGTAAACAAATTTGGTTACTCATTCCATATCTATTTATGCATTACAAATGACTGATGTATGTTAATAACCTGTAATACACTTCCCTCATCTCCTTCCAAACACATATGTTTTCTTTCTTCCATGGTAAACAAGTAATTTTCCTATTAAAATCAAGGTTTGGTTTAGGTTCGTGTTAAGGGTTAAACTTAGGAAAAAATGTAATAACATGGTTTATTTTTTTCTATGGGAGTAAAAGTTGTATGTTTTGTACAAGCCAACTCAGACTATAATTTTTTACGCAATCCCTATTTCGTATTATTATTACAACTTGTCATGAGACTGTGTTGGAATGGTGAACTAAGGCTGTCAATACCGAACATCTTTTGTCTACCAGCTAAATGAGTTTAGAACAACGTGAGGGACAGTAAACAAACCCAGAATTTTTATTTTTGGGTGAACTATCCCTTTAATGAGTACTAAACTATTTAAACTAACCCAAAACAATTAAGCAAGTGAGATCATTGACACGATGACATGCTGAAGAGCCAATAAACCTCTAAGCGATGACCCCTGTTCAACTGCACCGACTCTATCAAACTCTCCTACCATCGAACTTGTCCATTTCCTAATTGGCTAACGGTGTTGTAGAAGTTGTTTTGAAAAGCTTCCTCCTCCTTCCTTGGCCCCCCTGCAACAGATTTGTCTCCCGCTTGTTAGCCCCTACATCAAATTTGTCTCCGTGCCATTTTAATTACAGCCTCAGCAATCTCTCCTGTGGCATTCTGGGAGAACACCGATCTGCAAAAAAGGTGATAAGTGAAGACGACACCCAGCTTTGGTATCAGTCATAAACAGACACTTAATTGAATCATTTGACCTGAGAGGCTGATCGCCTGCAATAGCATGTAGCAAAAAAGGGAAAATGGTTTTGGATTTTAAAACAGTTGAATTTTGGGCATGCAGCGTTGCTTTTGGCTGGCTGCCTGCGTTATGACAGAGCAGAGCTCGCCACAGGACAGATAAGTGCTATTTTTATGTGTTGGGGGCCTGAAAGTATGGTCTCCTCTTTCACAGACCTCCATTTGTTTCTGTGTAGTCTCTCTAACAGGAGATAATGGGTGTGTCTCCATTCACTCCCTATTTCAGAGGTAAGTACACTGTCTAGGAAGTGAGCCATATGTAGGGCGTTCTCTACCTAGAAAATGAAGAGCTTGCCGCAAAGCTCATTTCATGTTAAAATAATGAGTGGTGAATTTGCGGCAAGTTTGCAGCAAGTTAACGACAACTAGATTTTTTGTAAGGGTGTGTCGCGCCACACTCCAGCTCAGTAGGTAGCGGTAATACACCATAAACTGGATTGCCAACCGCCATTTACATCGCAAGAAGAAGAAACACTTTCTTGCATGTGACAGCTCTTTGGATCATGAAAAAAGTTTAACTAAATAGTACATAAATAAGCAGCAAAAGTGTTGATTTTGAAGTTGCTGTTGTGTTCAGTCGATATCTGTCTTGTTTGGTACACAACAAAATCATTTTAGCCGGATATCTGGCTAGCGCCAGCCTGTTACTTCCTAACAGGCTGATTTCATGACTGTGATTCAGTTAGCTAGTTGTGTGTATAACAGCTTAACTGTTTCCGTTTTTAGCGACACAAACCTGATATGATCGTCTAGATGTAGAACAAAATGTTTATGATCGATATCGAACATGTTTTTTTTTAGATAAATATCAATATTGTTTTATCGCCCAGCCCTACACTGTAATATACTGTATAACAGTACAACTAAGCTACAAGCTACATCAAAGGCGCACAATAAAAAAATCATTGTATACCACAAGGATGCCAGTCATTCACCTAACCCTACACTATATGGCAATGTTATTGATAAATGCTGTGTTTGATGATGACTGATGATTTGTTTGAAAGTTAGCAGAATACATCTAGCTATCTAGATCACTATACTTTGTGTTAAAAAAAAAACACTGTTGTGAAGGGGGTTCAAATTCAGTTGCTGAGGGAGTGACAGTAGATTTGGTGTTTTCTCTCTTTTAGAAGGGAATGCTGCAAAGGTGTTCCATTTACCTCTACGCACCAATGGCTCCATTTTCCCTGCTTTAGTTTACATCTGCATTACAAACCCAAAAATGTGAATAGGGTCCATGTGGATAAAGGTGCTAACATCTAAATTTGTGTTCACAATATACAGATTCACATCATAGGGAACTAGGGAGTGGAATGAGACTGCTTTAATCAATTTCACACGCACGCACACACACACTCATACCCACTACTTCACAGTTTAGAGACGGTTTGACTGGTTGCACTTTTTTCCAACAGAGACTATTTGCAGATGTAGGAGTTATCAATCCAAGCAAACGTGCAATCCGGGTCCAGTGTCACTTCCCCTCATTATGTTAATGGTTAATGCATGCAAATGAAAACATTCTGGCAATTTGATTTCTTTGAAGATAGTTTGCATATCGTCTTAGCCGTAATGACGGCACACTTTCGATTTATGCGAGGCTAGTTCATTTTTATCAGCTCCGAGTTCATTTCTAGGGCTATTGGAATGTGTTTTTGCACTCACTATTTAACTAATTAGGATTCAGGTAACATAAGCAGATTTTTCACGCTATTGGTGTTTTTCTTAATTAAGAAACAAATGAATTCTCCCCAGCAAAAGAGATGGAACACTGGGATACAGTGCCAGAGGCCAGATGCTGGTGTTCTTAATTAGAAGTCACTCTATTGTCTGAGCTTTTTTAATGAACCTCCAATCTAAATGGATATCAAAAAAGACCGCTGGAGCAAAGGAGAGGGGAAAATCCGGCCATTTTATATAATAAGGAAATAAAGATAACGGAAGACAAAAGATATGTCCTGGCAGCAGTCTTGCAAAGACAGTTGAGCGAAGAGAGCGTGCCCCTCACCTCTAGAGAAGGGCCGTGAGAGTTTCTTTTAAAGTGCAGGGCCACCGTTTCACCCGCCCACCGCTTGCTCCGCGCTTTCATCAGCTCACTCGCCATCCAGGTTTTTGTGAGGTTCAAAAAATGAGTTGGCTTCTCAGTAGAGGTTATTTATTTTCATTTAAAATCAACATTCATGGTCTTTTTGAAGCAAATAAAAACGCGTAGAAAGAGTGACATTTGACACGCTTAGTTTTGCATCTATGAAGGCCGTTTGGCTGTTTTGCATTTTGAGTTTATTCACTTACCAAAAGAAAAAAGCATACTAAATAAATAAACAAATGACAAAATAAAAAAATAAAAAAAATTGCGAAAGCAAAAGCTTGTTTGGGAAGTTCTAAGGGAGGCATTTTGTGTCAGCGGTCATGGAGGTCAGCTGGGCTAAGCTCAGAGAGGCGGGCGGCGCGTTTGGTGGCTCAAGGCGATAACATCGGGTGCCCACGCAGGCAGGCGCCGCATGCCCACATGTGCTGCCAAGCCCATCGGTTCTCCTTCAGACAGCATGGCTTAGGAGCTCCCAGTGGATGAGCCAGAGCCCACTGATATGGGCCCAGGACTGCCGCGTCTGGGCCAAGCATCCTCGCGCCCAGGGGCTGTGCCATCAATGCCCGCCACGTTTGCCAGGCTGGATGCCACCCAGCAGCCCATTTCAAAAGAGCTTTTTTTGGTAGATCAGGTATGCAGTGTGATTTCCTTTTCCCTTTGTAATGGACCCGGTTAAAGGCGAGCCAGCCTGACTTTTAAGTCGTATGGTGCCTTGCCTTTCATTTGAGCTGCAACTCTTAATTGATTTCAGAATTTCCAAATTGCGAAGGCCTGAAAGTGTTTTTCTTTTTCTTTCCGTCAATAACAACTGGCATCACGGGGCCAGAGGATACCAATAAGCATTTGAAAATCAACAGAAAGAGAATGCTAAACATAAAGTGGCCCCCAAAATGGACTTGGACACTTATTTCACACAAAAATGTATAATGTTTTTGCATCATATAACAACAGACAGATAGTACAAGCACACTTTTCAAGCAAAAAAAAATAAATAAAAAAATCACTGAAAGAAGTGTGTTTAGAAGTGTGTTTAAAATGATAAAACAATAGATATATTTTTCTAAATCAAGACAAAAACATTAGTTGAACAAACTAATAAAAGCTCAAGCACAATTTGTTTGCATATGCCACTTGGTATTATGTTTAGCTGTCTATTGAAATACTGAAATAAAATACAGGTATATCATATTTTAAGAGGGACTTGAGCATTCAAAAGTGTCCAAATACTTTTTGGGACCACTGTATACATACATGTTTCTACACCATTCACAAATATATTGAACAAACATCCAAGAAAACCGTTTTTAAAACGGAATTCTCACCTACTAAAAAGCAACTTCTCTATTAGAACGGCCACGTTTCAAATACTTCTACTTATCCCTAAAATTACCATAATCCTTGTGCGGTTCACCCATGCGCGGTACCTCATTCACAGACCTGCTTGTTTATTTCTATCTGCCAGAGAGATTAGAGCAGCAGATTAGCCAGCGCTGAAACACGAGTCGCCATCAAAGACAGAGAGGATAATGTCACTCTTTCTCTCCATTCTTCCCTCGCTTCCTCAAGCTGTCGGAAGAGTATTAGAACAATATGCATGCGATTGCTCCATAGATCATGTCAACAATAGCAGCCGATCCTGAGAGAGCCGTCACATGTAAAAACTCTGTTTGAACACAATGCATATTAAGCCTGTACATATCATGTTAACAGTTACACACGCTTTCATTAAACATGTATTTTTATCTAAATGATCTGATAAAACAATATGCATATACAGGGTTGGGGAGTAACGGAATACATGTAACGGGATTACGTATTTAAAATACAAAATATAAGTAACTGTATTCCACTACAGTTACAATTTAAATCTTTGGTAATTAGAATACAGTTACATTCAAAATGTATTTTGATTACTGAAGAGATTACTTTGCATTATATTGTCATTTGTTTCATTTAATATTTAGTCCTTTCAGATGGAAAACATTTACACATATAAATGATGCGATCCAAAATTCATTTGAACAGTATCAAGAAAATTCACGTTGGATCATAATTTCTTTTTTTCTAGTAAGACCTTTGATATTAGGGCAAAAATCATATTCTTGATCATTTTTTTATTGTTTTCCTATAAAAATATCTAAAAAAAAACCTTAAAACAAGATCAATTTGATTTATCTTGTTTTAGAAACAACACTGACATTTAGGTTTTTCAGAGAATGTATTTTTAACATGTGTATTTTGTGAAAAAATCTACCAGTGCTGAAGAAGTAATCTAAAGTATTTAGAATACGTTACTGACCTTGAGTAATTTAACGGAATACATTACAAATTACATTTTACAGCATGTATTCTGTAATCTGTAGTGAAATGCATTTCAATAGTAACCCTCCCAACCCTATATATATATAATTTATCTTTTCTTTAGTTTATGTATAGGATGTAGAGGATATGACTACTCACTGTATACAGTAATTGTATTTCATTTTTGCATCATCAAAATTGTCTAATCAAATGAATCCAAACTTTAATCAAATGAAAATAGAACAATGCAATTTTATTAACAAAACATATATTTATTTAATAAAATGAAGTGCTTTAGTAAAGCTCCTCACAAAATAATCTAAGGTTATGTCTACATTAATCCAGATGAATGTGAAAACGGTGTATTCACTGCCTTTTACAAATGTTTTTCAAAAGTTGCTGCCCACAATGAAATGTATGAAAAAGCTTAAAACCCCTTACTGTGCATGAAAGAAAAAAAAAAAAAAAAACGCCATTCCATGTATGGTCTGAAACGCAATTGTCCTTGTGTTCTTCCGCTGGACACCAATTCTGAATAAACTTCCCATCTCCAATGAATGAATGCAATTCCTTACAAAAAATCGAGAGTTCATGGCAAATTTGGCGCAAACTTGCCGTAAATTTGCCATTTATCATTTTCTCATTCAAATGAGCTTTGCGGCAAACTTGTGGCAAATTGTCCGTTGTTGCCAAAGGTTTGCTGCTGATTCACCACTATCGGTGAAGAGCTGCAAACTTCTGGCAAACATTTGCGGTGAATCACAAGCTCATTTGCATGTGAAAATAATAAGTGTCAAATTTGCTGCAAATCTGTGGCAAGTTTGCCAGAACTCTAGATTTTTTGTAAGGGATGTTAAGCTTATACAAGGTAACATTTATCTTTAACAAAGCCATCAAAGAGGATAGCAAGCACAACAACACCGCTACAACATGGGCCGCCATCTTGAATGTTTTGGGTTGGAAGGATCACATGACTGTGTCACATGACAACCAATACGTCATCGTCTTCCAATGTCAGTGTCGTTTTTTTCAGTCCACACAACAACACGAAGACAGCATTTTCAAATGTATCCACTTGGTAGAGAGTTTTTAAAAATCTCAGTTTTTACTTGACAAAAACACCATTTCAAAGTGGACGGATTGCCAAAACTAGGGCTGTCACATTTATCAAATTTGGCTGACGATATATTGTCAAAAAATTATCACGATTATGATGATTGATTGTCTGTTTAAGAGCTTTTTCGATTAATTGTCATACAAATTGTGATACTTCAGGTCATTCATTCATATTTAAAGCTGCACTACGGACCTTTGTGCTCTGTAGCAACATCTGTGTTTGAAACTTAAAATTGCAAGTAATTTGCAGAAGAAAACTTTATGTGAGATGTGTTTTGGCACTGCTCTTCTGCACAGATGAAACTCATGATTTGAGCTTACCTGGACATCTCCTGTGTGTGATCATGACAGGGAAATATTCAGAGCCGTAAGAGTAATTTGTTCTATTTTCATGTTGATAGTATGTTATTCTACTAAACATTTAAAACCAAAATATTACTTGCTTTGATAAAGATGAGCAACACTCATATTTACATATTTAAAGCACTTTTCTGACACTACACTCAAAGCACTTTTACATAGATAACAGGGGACTCTCCTCAAACACTACCAGTTACCAGTATATTTTAATATGATTATTCAAGTGTTTTATCTACTATTAATGTTTGTACTACACTTATCAATTTAAGAGGTGAAATGCATGATATGGCTGATATGAGTTCATGGAAGGCGTTATTATTTTATATTATATTGTACAGCCTCAGTTGATAATGCAAGTAAAACCGTAATACTACAATGGTACGTCTATGCACTGCACACAATAACACTGTAAACTAAAAGCATAAAACAAGGATTTAATAATGATGGGGATGAAATATACTTTATTAAACATGCAATAAACAATATAAAATTACAATAATATGTTTAATTAACCATTTCTTTAGCAGTAAAGTTATAATGATAGATGGTTACACACTAAACTAATATGTACATTACTGTCCTTTGAAATCGGTACATTTTAAACAACTTGAGATAATTATACAATGCAAACAGACGGATAATATGTAATACAGTATCTTGTGCATTTCTGCAACTGGGGCAAAAGAAATGAGAAAACAGCGGCACAAATTCTAATGGAAAACTGGAAACTACAGCAATGTTACAAAATACTCAGAAGTCATGAATATTAGTACGTTACATTAACTTCACCGGACTATGTAGATACATCGCGATCGGTTAACACACGAGTATTGTTTGATTTATTCGAGCATGACAAGCAATATCAGCTTCAACAACCCTACCAGACAACATATCCAATCATTATAGCAAGGAAAGAACTTCGCCAAACAGTTAACAGATAAACATCCATCCAGACTGCAGCGATGCTGTCCTGAACTGTGTGACAGTGACTGACTGAACTGAACAGCGTCATTTTCACAACCGGAACACATGACAGCTGGTGCTTCTTTTCTGTGTTTACGGACATGATGTAATGACGTAAGGATGAACAGCATAAGCCTGGATTTCATGCCAAATCCGACCCGACAGCTCAAAATACAAAATAATTTTGTAGGCTTACCGCAGTGAATTGGGGTAAGGTATGGACACTGTTTTGAACACTGTTTTTTATGTACTCAATCAATATTCAATAAAATCAATATCAATTTGTTAATTTTTAACCAAAAAAATTAATTAATTAAAATTCGACTTTAGGTCTTGGTCCATTTTACATTTACTCTTTATAATTTATAATCTTTACAGAAATACTGTAGAGTTGTGAGTTTGTAGAGTGGGCGTATCCTCTGTGTCACTGTGTGTCATTAACACTGCGTGTAAGAACCTCAATGGCCAAGACAGATTGTCATTACACAAACGTTAAATGAAAGTGAAATTGGAGTGCTTTGCATTCACTATTAAAATTCTTGTTTATATTTTTGCAGGAGTTTGGCACGAACCTCCACAGACACAGCAGTTAATCTTCACTGTTCTTCAGAAGCTGCTTTGAGTGCATTCAGTGGTGCGGCTCAGTGAGACGGTCAGCGTTTATTGATAGAGTGACCAAACGTGCCATTTGTATATTCACTTTAAATTCCCTGGACTGTAAAATGTGATTGTAATTTGAAGTGCACAATAATCCTGGTTATCTTAAATAACCACGGTTAGATCAAGTAATTAATTTATTTATTTTTTTTTCACGACAGGCCTAGCAAAAATGTAGAGAAAAATATGCGTTTTCAAATGAAAATGTATTAGTGTGGACATGGCCTAAAACGCAATATGGTTATATGACCCAGTGTGAGTATTGAAGCACAAAATGCTGCGATTTAATCATATTGTTGTATAGTCTGCAGACGCTGTGCACATCACCATTAATGAGCATTCTGTCTGTCATCTACTACAATAAGCACAGCTCACAATGCTCATAAAATATGGTTTTAAGCATATGAGCGGCTTTACACATTCACTTTGCAGCGTACAGTACATGCAGACTGTATATTTATTTCATTAAATCGCATCCATTTGTATTTTAATAAATCACACTAGGACATATCACAATTTTTATTTTATTAACTGTCCATTTCATTGTAAAAGGAGTATCGGAACACATGCTCAAATGAGCATTTGAAAGCAGTCGTGTGTTAGTCAGACAGCACGCAGGGATCGAATTGAGTCGGTGCTCATCACACTGCGTGTGGGGATCGAACTGAGTCGGTGCTCTGTACAACTGGTACTGCAGACAATACTGGCATCATTACATCTTTTTTTATTATTTTAGTATCGACTTGGTACCAAAGTACTGGTACTTTTTACACCATTATTAGATTGAATGACAGCAACCATTCACTTTCATTATAGGGAAAACAGATGCAAAGAAAATGAATGATGACTGAAGACTAACATATTGCCTAATGACTAGTGTTGGGTTCGAGTCCACCTTAGTTGAGTCAGAGTCTTTAAACAATTGAGTCCGAGTCAGACTCAATACCGAGTCCATAACATGCCAACTCCAAGTCGAGTCCGAATGAATCTGTTCAAGAATCTGAAATAAAATTGTAACCATAAACTCAACATCAATATTTTAAGCTTATTTTAACCTTCACAACTAAGAAAAGCAATTTGTAAATATAAATGCAAAAAACAAATGATTAGTGTCCTGCTGAACAAATTTGAAAAAGTGGTTTCAGAGTGAAAGCATATGCTTTAGGTGTATGAAGACAAAAACTGTCCTTCAACACACTTCTTATTGCGTTCTGTTGTCATTTCAATTATTTGTTACTTTTTCCCCTCCACTCAAACATAGACTAAAGAAAGTGAAAGCTGTGTTAGTCATTACAACCAGAGTTATTATTATTTTGAATTTAATTAAGTTTTTATTTCTACTTTATTTTCTAATTGTCCATTCAGTTTAGTTTAGTTTTATCTAAAATTATGTGTGAAATGCATTTAATGCAATTAATTAAATACAATTTATGTTTTTAATACATTTAATAAATGGTAGTATTAAAACATTTAATAATGCCCATAAAATTAAATACAACAACAGAAAATAAAAACAGAAAAGATCAGATCCCATTAAAAACAATATGTATATACTACAGTACTACACTTCACATTTTTCAGTCCTCCTGTTGTGTCCAGATGTAGCCAACTTCCCTAAAGTCAAGATCAAATTTTTGACAAACTCACCTTGGGCTGACGTTTCTTTTCACATTATATTTAGTATGGATAATAGGTGAATAGAGACTTCTCCCCTCACTTGTGTTCTTCATTGTATTTTCTGACTTTTTTGCCATTGGAACGCAAGTGCCAGCTTTACAGGTAACACACAGAGGTTGCGCTACAAATATGTGACGGACTGAGTTGTACAATTTCCATCATGGTCTATTTCATCCATCATATTAGTTTAAATGTCCCTGATACGTAGTACAATTGATTTTGTCTTGATATAGTCAACAGTTTCAGTTAGAAATTACTTTGCATAATAAGTGTGAGTCTGATAAAATTCTATAAATTCTATATTCGATAAAGTTCTATTTAATAATTTGCAGAGTTGGGGAACGTACTTTTTAAAGTGTACTTACGTTATTGATATTTCTGGATGAGGGCGGCAGAGCATGTCTGGCGAATGGCGATCTCTTTCCCGCACACACATACAGCATGGTGCGTGGGTGAGAGCGCTAAATAGTACTTTGAAAGAGTGCGCGCTGCTGCTCTCAGCCAGAATAATCACACGTAATGACATATACGTGTCAAAACTGATGCGCAGTATCAAATACACAGAATGTATGATAGTACTAACTGTAGAGAGCACATCAATATGAAGACAAACTCAAATCCTGGACATTTAGAGGCAATTTTGAAATCCCGGCCAGACACTTTTTTCAGGTCTTGTTTGTTTTTCATTGTATCACAAATGCCATGGACTCCCAAGTCCGAGAGTCCAAGTCAAGTCCGAGTAAAAATGCAGAGTCTGTGACAAGTCCAAGTCCATTAAAATTGGACTCGTGACTCGAGTCCGAGTCTGAACTCGAGTACCCCACCTCTACTAATAACTCCTTTTGTATTCCACAAAGAGAAGAGAGATGGTGAGTAAACAATGACATACTTTTCATTTTTGGGTGAACTGTCTGTTGCAAGTGTTGGTATTTGCTCAGGAAATGAAAATCTAGTTTGAGAAATGAAGTCTTACTGATGTAATATTTATAATCTGAAACAAAACAATTAAAACTAAATATACAGACATGCTGCAAACGTCTTTAATCTAAATGTTTAATAATGTCTTTCTGAAGGATTAGCTTTTAAGTGGCCCGTCAGAACTCAAATATTTCCCCTCATTGTTATTAAGGGTTTGAGATATTTAGATTAAATGTGCTTTAGTTAGTGATACACATTGTTCAATACATTCAACCTTCCATAGAGTCTATGGATTTTTTGTTGTTGAAGAAAACCCTCTAAATTAAAGAAGACGAAAGAAATATTTCTGAAATCACTGACATGGTTGACTTCAGAAGAGGAAGAAACTTTTTTTCCCTACGGTAGGATTTTTGAGAATCTGTTCAATTATTTATACACCATGCTTTATGGCTCTCATTAGTTTCTACCACTGAAAGGAGGAAGTCAATGCTCATCTAGTGCCTCAGTCGTCTGTGGGTACAGAAAGGCAATGCTCTGAACCACCGGATAACGGCACTGGAAAAAGTTCTCGGTGCCTGAAATCTGCAAAGATGCACTTGGAAGCCATCATTGGAAATTTGAGGTTGCATCGCTTAATTCCGATGATGCCAGACAGGTCTCACAGATCAAACGGTGGCAGATAAAAGTGGTATACAGAGGGGGAAAGATACAGTAAGAGAAGTTGAGGAAGAGAGCAGGGTTATTCTGGAGTAGTACAGAAGGTTTGGGGAACAGATTTTGGTGGAGGCAAAAAAGAAAGAAAGAAAGAAACAGAATGTAAGCCCGCTGATATCTTTGAGGTTTTATAAAACAAGCATTTGGTTTTGGTGGAAATCTAAAATGCACACATTTTAACCTCCTCCTGGGTGAAGTTTTGAGGTGAGATGTCACCTCAGTGTGGACTCTTATGAGGACATCTGCCGAGAAGACCTGCTCCAATCTGGAGCCATCCCAAGCCAACAGCAAGAACCGATGAACAACATGACAGTCAAACACAGAGGAAAATTATATTGCTCAGAGGTTGCTCATTCATGGTTCAAGAGACTTAAATGGAGCTTCCATTTTCTTTTCATTCAAGTATCTGTCTCAGATGTTTCTCTTAAAGTTCCTGAGGTGTAATAATAAAAGACACATATTGAGACAATTGTTGACATACTGTACAGTAAGACTATAGAGCTATAAAATAAATATGGATAGCACAGTTCAGAGAATTTGATCTTGGAAGAATTCAATGAGAAGCGTTTACATTCATCTCATTTTTCACTGCAGACTCTGGAATCTTGGCAAATCTGACTTGCACTTTACTCAGTTTTACTCTAACGAAAATGGCATGTCATGTTAATCAAAGAAAATAATAGGCTGCCTTTTACGTGTGTCCAATTGTAACTTTAAACCAAACTTTAATCAAATATTCAAACATTAAAAACAATTTATAAACATAACTTAATTTAAACATTTATCAAACATATAAAAGATAGCCTACATACTGTACAACTGTCATTGCTGTGAAAACCTGAGCTCCTGAATAGGCTAGCACAGGGCTCGGCAACCTATTTGACATGAAGTGCCATTTTTTACTTTCCTGGTCAATGCTGTGCCAATATATCATTACAAATGATATTATCAGCATAATAGCTAGGGTGAAAAATGTGTGTAAATTTTTGATCATTATGATCCTGCATGTGAATTTCCACAGAGCATTTTTGTAAACGTGCTTTAATGAAGAAAACCAGTCCTTTTGCACAAAATGAGTTAACACAGTTAATGTCACAAATTTGATTACTGAACACAAAATTGTGTGGAATCTTAAATATTTCTTATATTATGTCATACTACATTTGACTAATCATGCAGAACTGCGTAATCACTAGCACGCAAGCAACAGCGAGAGAGGAGCAGTCTATTTTATTTATATGACGTTTTTCGCACCTGCATTCCAATCTACATCTTGATGTAATCCTTCCTCATGATCACACAGCGTGTTTTCATCAGCGGAATGGGAGGCTAAACACTTTAAAAGTTTGACGAAACTTACGCTGCGCCTGCAAGCATTTGCACATCACAAGCCGATCAAAATATTTAGCCCTTTTCGGTGAATCGCACCTGCAAAATCCTTAAAAATTTCCGGGTTTAATTTATATTTTGAATAGACTCAGATTTTTTAACCCCACGATGTGGGTTTATGTTTTCTCTTTTAATCATTTAATGTAATTTTGAGTGTGACTATGGTTTAAGGAGGGTGGATCTGTATGCTGGGTTGGAAACCTCAAGGATTACTAGTGGTGTTTTCCTTATTGCATCACGCGTTGTTCTGAAAACAAAAAGAAACAAATGAAACACGGAATGTAGGCAGTCATCCGCGCAACCTGACCGAAGCAAAGCGGACACGTTTACTCACGCGATTAACCGAAAGTGAAACGCTGCCGGCTCGTGATGCGCGAATGGCTTGCACGCGCTGCACGAGTCTGTTGGGTATACTGCAGTCTCGTCACATTTGAACTTTTTGTTTAGCCTCCCATTCAGCTCATGAAAACACGCTGTGTGATCATGAGGAAGGATTACATCAAGATGTAGATTGGAATGCAGGTGCGACATTTCATAGAAATAAAATTGTCTGCTCCTCTCTCGGCATTGCTGGCGTGCCAGTGATTACCTCTCCCCGTGCCATAGGTTGCTGACCCCTGGGCTAGCATTTAATGAATATATTGAAGTAGCTACTCATTAGAAATTAGCCTATTGTATTCTGAATCCTTCATGCTTTAGAGACTGTTATTTATTTTCCATGTTTAGCCAGTTTAGGATATTGCACAGCATATAGCGTGTTTTTTTTTTTTACGGAAACAGTGTATTCACAACACAAGTCACACATATTATGTCATCATTAGGACACACATGAGTGAGGTAATTAACAAGTTGTAAAGCAGTTAATTTAGCCAGTGTTTAGCGTGTTCAGCTCTCGCAGGTAAAGCGGAGAAATCCCCAACATACTGGATTATTGGATTAGACGAATCTATATCTAATATATCCTTCTAATGTCAGATGTTTCTACAGTTTCTTTTTCTGTTTATATCTTGTATTATTTTTCTCATCATATTTTGTCAACAGTATGCTTTAATAAAACTGTTTAATTATCATCATGATGTGGTTTTTTTTTCATCTCATATTCGTTATCAAGTGTCAGATAAAATATGCATTCCTCTTCACTGCTTTACATCATTTACAGCTAAAAACAACTTGATTTTGGCGCCCCTCTGCGGGCATTTCATCAGCAAACTTGTGCTCACACGTGCCCTAATGTTCAAAAACACTTCCTGCTTCAGCCACTGGGGGCAGTGCTTTGAATTTTGATGAGCGCATATGGAGTTTAGCTCAAGGAAAAGTCAACCTTCTGTTTCCAATTTTGTTTCTGATAAACTTTTTTTTTTTTTTCTAGTGAAAGAAATACATAAATGACAAATACCAAAATAATAAGTGCCTGGGCTTCAGAGACTGTATGCTCACTTTATGGCTCCGTATGGACCAAAATGGTCATCTGCAGCTTATAATTATGAGTCTCCAGTCTGTATCATATTGTGATTGAGGCCACTGAACCAGATTAACCATTTTAAGAGACTAGTCATCAATTGCACAAAAGGTGCACCCTCTGTTATGACACAAGGATCAGATAGTCCAAATGCTATAAAAGTGCTACAAAACGTAGTTCTTTATTAGAGATTTTTTTTTAATTAGTCAATTGTGGTATTCTGCATTTAAATATTTTGAATAATGCCTGCTAAACTGTATAATCGACTATTGTTCCAGGGAATCAATTTCCTACATAGTAATGCTAGTTTCATGTCACCCATATCACACCATGATTTCTTCTCATGTAAAACAATAATTCAAATTCAAGTCAATATTCTATGCCCATCTATCTATTTATCTGGCAAGTAGCCATGTTATAAGCAGAATAATGTACAGTGAGCTGGTCATTATCGCAAAATAAACCCCTTTACAGTGATGCAAGACCCCCGTTACAGATCATATGGGTTTACTGCAATAGATCAGAAGTCAAGAGTATAAAACTACAGTCTGCACACACAAATACAAAATCATACTCCACTTTAAAGGTCTCTAGCCTTGTACACTATTATTGATAAAAAATAAAAAAAGCTGGTCAATATCCATCATCTAGCTGAAAGGATTATATTCTTATCTAAAATGATATTCAATAAAGTATGACCACAGAAACACGAATGGAGTGCTCCTGGCCCCGAAAAAAGGAAACATTTTATTGGAATTAAGATCAGTGTCGAGATTACGAGGAGAAACAGCACTATGATTCGTGTTGAAGACGATATTGCACTTTGTGTTATTATTATTTTTTTCTCTCTTTTCTAACACATCGAGCAAAAGAAGAGACTGCACCTGTGCTCCGTATACAACCTGCAAAAGCTTTTAGTAAGAGATCCCAGAACTGCACGGTACACAGTGGCCTCAAAAAGTAATTGGACATTTAAGCCACACTTCAAAATATCTGAATGTCATTGCATTAGATAACAAAATATCAAAGAACTTGGAATCTGCAAACAAATGATACTAGACCTTTGCTTAGAGCTAACTTCACTTTCTAAGCCATTTTTGAAATTACTAAGTGGTGCAATGCTTAATACATGTATGAAGTCAATTCCCCTCAAGTTCACACATGTGTCTTAGCAGAGTAACAACAGGTGTAGTTCAGCACATTAACAATGTGGTTTGACAACCAGAAAGTGTCCAAATACAGTATATTATACTGTATAATATATTGTATATGTACACAGTATATTTATTGTTTTATCATTTAAAAACCAACAAACTTATGTTGATGTGTCATGTTCTTCACATGAGCAAATCATGGCTTGCTGTCTGTCTGCAGTAATTTCATTAAAGCAGACAATATAATATGCACTAATTTGTGCTGCCTATTTAAGCGACTCTCCTCCCCTTTTGTTATGCTCACCAATTACAAAGAGCTCATTTGCACACCCGGAGGACATTGGTAGGAGGAAACTCAAATTAAGCTCTCAAACTCATTCAAAGCTCAATGTCCCATTGGTCATCGCTTAAAATAAAGCAGATGTTTGTTGTTAAGCCCTATGGTGTTAACCCAATTCCGATTCTCTCCTAAATTAACTCTCCTAAAATACTGTCAAAATCAGACATGATACATGCTTTTAGCAACTTCAGCTATGTTCACAATGCAATACTAGCATACCATTTACTGCATACTTCTATACTACTGTACATACAATTTTTTTTTTAAATAGCTTGTGAAAGACTACTAATGCAGTGATGCACATTTACAACAGTAGTATACTACAGTGAAAAAGCAGCTAAATCTACATCTTCATTCGTCACACTGGAAATGGAAGGTCAAGTGCATTGCCAGATATGGTATTCGATGCAGTCTGCCCTTGTTTTATAATGCACATTTGGCAAATGTACTCTGTGCATATACATTTACTATGCACAGTATACATATTACAGAATTTACTGCAGAAATACTGAAGAGATAATAATAATAATAATGTAATTATAAATATTCAAAATAATTCCCAGACTTCCAAACATTGAGCCCCTTTTGCTAAATGCAATAAAACACTTTTCTTTTACAAATAAAACCATTTGAAATGTGATGTCAACCACATTTTAAATCAACACTTTTTATGAGACAGTGCTTTGCATTTCGTAATTTCACTTTTTATTATTAGATTTAAAAATGGTTTTCATAAAACAATGCTTTATGTCATTTAAAATTCCAAACTTCCATGTTTTTTCACAGACAGACAGATAGATAGATAGACAGACAGACAGATAGACAGATAGATACTGTAGAATCAAAAACCAAAACAATAATAATGATATTGACCTCACTAGAATGAGGGTACGACTGTAAAGGCTGCCTCTTACACACACACTGGTGCCACTAAGAAAGCACTTGGAATCTGTGTTTCTAAGGAGAAAAGGGTGAGCTAACACACACACACACACACACACACAAAAAACTTTGGGTGGGTTCAAATTAGATGATGTATGCAGGACCGGGTCCATTTTGGAGGGGCGTCAAAAAGCAATCAACGTTCCATCTCTGATGAGTCCGTCGACAGCATGATTCACATCGAGAATGGAAAGATGAAGTGCTGGCTGAGACAAAGGCCAACATTCCTCCCAACCCCCCTGCACCCCCCTAAATGCCACACAATCACTAAAGATTAGGCATGCATCTCAACTCCAAAGCTACAGAACAAAAAAAAAAAAAGAGGACATAATTTGTATCGTGATTATGATAGACTCTTTTATTCCACTTCCCGTTACAGCTGCGGAGAGAGCTGGCATTGAGGAGTGTTACATTGACTTGTCAAAATATGGAAAAAAATGCACAGAGCTTAACCACAGAATCAGTCCTACTGCCTAAGTGCTGTGAAAGGGATGCGAGAGTTCTTAAAAGACACATCACACTCATTTTAGCAACTCGTCTCAGTGTGCTTTGAAACACAAATCTAGATTTTTAGGCGATTAGGCAAAAGGCAACACAATTACAGACAACATTATAAACAAATCAATGAAATACGTTACTGTGAAGATGAGAACTTTACGATTCAACAAAAAGCAAATTAAATGATTGTTGTCAGATTTTATATAACTGATGTTCTTGAGAGCAATTCGAAAATTGACAAAAGGCAAAGTCTCATAGCAAGGCAATTCTAGACATTGTGTTCTCTTCTCTCCCACTTGTACATCATGCATGCTGAAATGTAAGGACACCTGAATAAAGGCCTAAACAAACTCTTCGCAAGTATGTGAATGCAGATGCACCTTGCTATGCAAGCTCGATTTTACACAACGTTGCGTTGTGAAATGTGTCAGCGCTCAATTCATAAAACAATGCAAGTACGCACTGCATCCTCAGCGTTGTCGCAAGGAGCAATAGAGCGCATCTTCTTCTTTCAATCAATAACTGTCATGGTGGACTCGGTCAGCAATTTGAATTGAATCTTTTCAAAAAATATATAAAAATTTTTGTCCCCAGTCCATTCAAACGAACTTGTTTTTTCTCCATGTCTCTTCCCCACTCCTCAACTATCGATTCATCTACCACATCCGGGCTGCATCTGAAAACGTAGGCAGCTGACTTGCTGCCTAATCAGTTAATAGCTTAACTGACAGCTGTTTTGAATGAATGGAACTCTTAAGGAAACTGGTCTTTGAACAGTTCGAAAAGCACCTTATTTTCATCCTGCCGCCGTATACAGCCTACGAAGGCAGCATTTTCCTGGTTTCGGACGCAGCACTGGTTTCGTGGTCACGCCTAAAAAATCTATTGCCCTTTTGTGGTCTGAGGTTTGTACCCGACAGAGCAACGCAAGAGCGCACATAATGTATGTACAACGGGACCACGAGTTGGCCATGCATTGGCCAAGCGCTCGCGTCTGCGTACTTGCGTGAAGTATGTTTCGGAATTAAGTTACATCTTCAAGATTGGTGAACTCTGACCTACGAATTCATCAGCCTGATAATGAAAACACAAAAATAATATTATGTGGTTTATTACGTAATTGCAGCAGATCCAAAGTGAAATGTCCGCTATGTGCGGCTAAAAGCGAGTTACATTTTCTACCAAACAGATGAGGTTTTTAAGGTTGATCCTCTTTTGAGATTTAAGTCAACAAAACCAACCTCCTACCATAAACCTTGAACATAAACCTAATAGAGTCAGAAAAAGCAAATGTGTCATATGCAACACTTCAGCAGTTAAGCTACTAGGCAGTTTAATCGTGCTTGAAAAAGCTTGTAAATGTAGTCGGTTATGTAATGCAAACATTAAAATGTATCGCCTTACAAGTCAGTAAATGTGTTTAGATGTCATAAGATAGCTTTGAATGAGGAACAGGGCAAAAAGTAAGTTATTAATTGATAATCATTTTGTGCATGTTCAGATTAGCCATACTACTTGTACCCTTTTTGCAGTATGTAGCGCGTATAACGTGCATAGTATGCACATTTTCTGACTGCATTGAAAATACCCAGATGGCTTACTACATTTTCCAAAATAAAAGTTAAGTATACAACAGAATACAGTACACTGCACTGAATATTATAGAGCTGGAAGTAATTACTGTCGTAATTTGTAACACCTCTTTCATGACTACATTTTTAAATATACTTCAAAACATTTGACATTTTTACGCAAAATTAGATTTAAAAAATGCACAATAACCATTCTTTCCCAAGACGATAACAGAATGAACAATGAAGTGATGTGACAACAATGTAGCAATTAAAATATTTATCATTGCATGTTGCAGACTAATCCACATACTATTAAAAAAAATAAAAAATAGGCAGAATACTGTATATACTGAGTGAGAGTGCAGTATTCAGTATGCACTAACATTCCATTCTGAACATAACCTCTGTCTCTTCCTCCTTTTCTTATTTCTCTCTACCCGCTGTCAATCAGTTCGCTCTCTTTTTACTGTTTCTTTTATTTTTCTTCTCTCGCTCTCTCTCACTCTCTCTCTCTCTCAGGCTTTGGCAGTGGAGATTGGACTCTGAACTCAACTTAGACACAGAGTTGGAGGATTTTACAGATGGTCGGGAAGAGGCTTTAGCATTTGAGGAGAGAAGAGCAGAGCCCGATTTCACACCGGTGTGTGTGTGTGTTTGAGTGATTGTGTGTGTGTGTGTGTGTGTGTGTGTGTGTGTGTGTGTGTAAAAGCAGGCCACCTCTAATCCACTGACTGCAGAGAAGGCTTGCAGCGATCCTGCTGCCCAGCACTGCCCACAATCCTGGCTGCTTCTACAAAGCCATACATGGTGCATTAGAGGCCCGGGCTGAAGGACTCTCTGCTGATATGCCGATAGGTGCTGAACAAAGAGTCCAGAGAGAAGCACATAGACCCACACACACCTGAACACCAGAGACACATACAGGGTACAATCAAACACCATCCCCTATTCAGTGTGACCACGTGGCCACTGACCCATTCACACCTCAGATCCGGATCAGAATCTGTCCACACTAAAGCAGCACTAGACTTTGTGTTCCATTCACTTCCATGCAATAGCATACTTAAGTTTACATTTGGTCAATTACAGTATGACCTGCAAATTCTTATAGTGAAAAGACGTTTGACCAATAGAGAATCTAAACATCACAGATTCACCTCTTGGCTCAATAGAAAGAATATATAGCTGCATGGTTTGCAATGCTGCAGGAAAGTAGAGTAGATATTTTTATATTCTGAAGTTATTATTATTTGTAATTGGGTAGAAGTACACTGGAGGACACTGACATTGTCCTGCAGTGTGAAATTGCTATTCTGCATCTCAAACTATTTTAACACAGCAGTTTTCTACTTATTTTATCATTATTATGCATCTTTAATGATCTTATACTAAATGAAAAACTACATGTCCATGAGTGAACTAGTGAAAGCGAACAGCTGATTAAAAATGGTGAAAACTCCAAAAGTCCATGGACACATTATGTGTCAACCACTCTATTTATAATTGAATAGGGCTGGTTAAAAATATCGATTTTTCGATTAATCGCAATCTTTATTTGAACAATCCCAATATCAATTCTTAAAATCCCAAGATCTAACTTAAACTTTTACTTTAACATTTACTTAAGTTTTAGATTGTGTTGATTATTATATCTGTTAAATAAACAAATTGAACTGCATAGCTTTAGGCCCTGTTAATTTGCTAAATTAATATTCTCATAATATACTAAGTTAGAAGGTTTCCTGTCTAATTTACAGCATTAACTGCAAGATGATTTCTTTCAAGTGTCAGCAAAATGGACATTACTACTGAAATATACCAAAATGAATCAGAATCAAATCGAATCGAGAGCTTTGAATCAAAACTAATCAAGTCTAGAAATCTGCATTGATACCCAGCCCTATTTAATATTTATTCAAAGCAGAAGCTGTAACATCATATACTGTTGCCTGTTGACCATTGCCGTGTCCAAAGTAATTTTGCATGCTTCAAGACATATTTAGCTTTAAATCAGCAAATCAAGTTCTGTCGTTTGCTTTCACATGCACACACACACAAAATATCAAGACTGTATCTAGTTGAAAATAATCTCAAAGAGTCTTTAAAACTCTGAAAAAAGTATACATCTAAATAAATCTTTTACTTTGCCACAAAGAAAGTGAGAAGAGAGAGAGAGACAGAGAGAGAGAGAGAGAGAGAGATAGAATGAGAGAGGTGAAAAATGTTATGATGATACAGATGAAAAAAGAAATCCTTTAAAACAGAGATAGACGTGTGCAGTCTAAAGGTTCCCAGTAGTGCTGCTATCTATCTAACAAAGAACGTTTTGTTTGGAGATAATTCAGCGAAAGTAATTTCACCACATTCATTAAAAGTCCTTTCAAATGTACATTTCTGACCACTACAAGGACCTATTCTTCAGGAAAGCCTGAGAAATGAATGGACACAGAGATCATTATGATTATACCTTATCTGAGCTGGGCAGGACACGTCCTTGATTTCAGTCCCTTCAAACAATCTCACTAAAGATTTCCATGGAGAGGAACTTTTGCAAGCTTTCTGTATTTTTAGTAAGGAAGGGGACTGTAAGGAATTTAATGATTTTTGTAGTACTTTTACCACAAAATAATTGGTCATTACACTATAATAAAGAAGAATACTAAACAAAAACATAATTTTTCATTTAAACAAAACATGAAGATAAAATTTCATGTTTTCATATAAACAACCAGTTAATAATTACAATGGTTTAAAAGGATCGCTCACCCAAAAATATGAAATTATTTTTACTCACCTTCATATTTTTCCAAACCCATATAACTTTTTTTTTTTCTTCGAAGGGACACAAAAGGAGATGTATACCATAATGTTAGCTTCATTCACCATTCACTTTCATTGCATCTTTTGACCATACAATGAAAGTGAACTGAGAGGCCATATCATTTTATCGAGTCGGACATGATGAAAGTGCGGTATAAATGAGTTAGCAAAGAACTGCTCTGAATGATTAGGTACATAAGGAATTCATTAGACTCATAAATTTAAGACCACATGCTTCGAACAATTAAAAATAACTTGCTCCTAAGAGTCATTTGTTCGAAAATCAGATTAAGATTATAAAATGTACATCTTATAAAAGCTTTTTTGAATCAGTATTCAAAACAATAAATCAATTGAAACTGATAATTAATGACTTTAAGGCTGATTTGTGAATCTTTTTGACCTATTCATTAAAAATAACTTGCTTATAAGAGTCATTTGTTCGAAAATAGGATTGAAACAGTAAATTTTATCTGTATGTCTTTTAAAAGTATGTTTGAGTCTGTAAAATCAATTAAATCAATTAAAACTGATAACTCATGAATTTAAAGGGATAGTTCACCCAAAAATACAAATTCTCTCATTATTTACTCACCCTCATGATATCCCAGGTGTGCATGACTTTCTCTCTTCACCAGAACACATTTGAAGAAAAATCAGTAGGTCCTTAAAATGCAAGTGGATGGTGATCCGATTTTTGAAGCTCCAAAAAAAAATCACAGACAGTCAGCATAAACGTCATCCATACGACACCAGCAGTTAAATTAATGTCTTCTAAAGCGACACGATCACTTTTGGCGCGAAAAAGATAAATATTTAAGTACTTTTTTAAACTCTAAATCATGCTTCCATTCTGCAGCGGTATACCCATGTGACATAATCGCATTGGCATTTGAAACATGCGAGAAGTGAGGCACGTGAATCACAGCCGGAAGAGCAGCGCTGTTTACAAGTGAGAAGGAGGAACACTGTACAGAAGCTTGGTTGGTTTTGATCTGTATTTATCTGTTTCTTTACTGACAATGGTACATTTGTGTGCTCATCCTGGATGTCTCAACCGAGTGGAGAACGTGAGATTACGTCTGTATCATGGCAACGTAAATACGTCACACGAGAGACCACTTGAACTCCACCCTCTCGTGAAGCTTACCGGAAGCAAAGATTTAGAGTTAAAAAGTACTTAAATATTGATATTTTTCACACCAAAAGCGATCGTATTGCTTTATAAGACATTAATTTAACCTCTGGAGTCATTTTGATGACGTTTATGCTGACTGTCTCTGATTTGTGAAACTTCAAAATTCGGATCACCATCCACTTGCATTTTAAGGACCTTCTGAGCTGAGATATTTTCTTCAAATGTGTTCTGGTGAGGAAAGAAAGTCATACACAACTGGGATATCATGAGGGTGAGTAAATAATGAGAGACTTTTCATTTTTGGGTGAACTATCCCTTTAAGGCTGATCTGTGAATCTTTTTGGCCTACTCATAAAAAGAACTCGCTCATAAGAATAATTTGTGCGACACTAGAAAAATTTCATGCGTTTATCTTCTAAAAGTTTGTTTGAGTCAGTTTTCTAATCAATGAAACCAATTCAAACCCATGAGTTTGAGACTGATTTGTGAATCTTTTTGAACCCATTTATTAAAAAGAACTTGCTTATAAGATTCTTTGTTCGAAAATTGGATTGAGACAGTACATTTTATCTGTGTATATCGAGTCATTATTAAAATCAATTAAATCAATTCAAACCGATAACCCATGAGTTTAAGGCTGATTTGTGAATGTGAATTTGAACGTGTCTATCATCCAAAAGTTTATTTTGTCAATTTTCAGGACAACTGTACATAATAAAACCCACAAAACTCCAATTATGTTTCCATGAGGTCTTTCATAAGAGCATCATGCACACTTATGCAACAGAACATGCAGTTCAACGTGCAATCCTGAAACACTGCACCAAAACTATAGTTTCATGAGGCCAGTGGAGACAGACAGAAAGGAGATGAGAGAGGAGAAGACGAATCTCTGTGACCTTTTTGTCCTTCATATTTGCCGAGCTTCAGTCTGAGAGAGGGTATCAAACACACTGATCCGAAACTCGCTGTCAAATGCAGAGTCAGACATCAATCAATCAGCGCTTTCTGATTTTTGAGCTGGTCTTATTATCTGACCCATGTGTTATCCTGTTTCTCTGGCTTAAGAAAGTTGATGATGGTCAAATGTGTGTTTCTGCGAATCCCAGCGAGCATACACACCTACACACATACTAATACACAAATAAACACCAGGGAAAGAAAACTGAGGAATATCTGTTTAAATCAGTATTGAATGCAATTTTTGTGATCACAAAATTATTTAATTATTTCATCATTATTCAGACAAAACATCTCACAACTAAAATGTTTTTATTTACATGACTAAAATTCCTCACACAATGCTATCAGATGGTTTCAGAAGATTTATAATACAGTGAAAAACTCATATGGACTCCTTTTATGGTGCTTCTTGTCCTTTCTGGGGCTTGATAGTGCCTTATGCTATCATTGTATGGAAAAGAGCAGTGCGATTATTATTCAAAATATTCTTCTTGTTCAACAGAAAAAATAAAATCATACAGGTTTGAAACGGCATGAGGGTAAATGAGTACAGAATTTTCATTTTTCGGTGAACTATCCCTTTAAAGCTAAATCGCTGTTCACTTTCACTGTGTACTGTAACTCTACATATGAAAGCTGTATATGAATCAGAGGATAAAACAAGGTTTTAAAGAAATTCCATATCATGACAATCCTCAGACATGCGGTTCTGTCAAATCAATGCACAGCTTTGCTCTCGTCCACATCAAACCACAGCCATCTTAAAGCCTTAACATGTTCTGGAAGTTTATTTTCCTATTTCATACATATCTGACGTAAATTGTTGATCTGTTTACTTTCCAGAGCTTTGTCTCCAGTGATTTTCCAGCCAGTCTGAAACATGATGTCCGCTTTGCATTACAGGCTCAAGGAAATGCTGATCTACAAATTGAAGTGAAAGGCCTGATATATAATCCTCCCCAGCACCTATTCCTTAATGATGTTTCCCGAGAAATACCCAAACCCCTCAATCGGATACACATTAGCTCAGCTAATTCCTGCCAAAAATAAAAAATAAAAGTCACTATTCCTGCAATCAGCTTATGTTCAGTATATATATGTGTGTGTGTGTGTGAGAGAGAGAGAGAGAGAGAGAAAGTGGATAACAGGGTGATTTTTAGAGGTCGACCGATAGTGGATTATTTTTTCCTCACTATGATGAGCACAGAAGAAAAGAGTCCTAAATTAATAAATTCCCATATGCAGTTTATTGTTCAACCAAAATACCAAAAATAACCATAAAAAATGAATATTTGGTGCATAACGCGGGACTTTTAAGTATAAACAAGTCTGAAACACACCAGGGACTCTTGTTTTGAAAGATGGAATGATGAAAGCAACTATTGCCATAGATTTTTTGCGAAAAACAATAGTTCTAAAAGGCAACTATCTGCACCAATTAATCGGCAAAACTGATATATCAGTGTACCTCGAGTGATTTTGCATGAAAACATGAAAAATCATAGATGAGGTCTCTTTTTTTGATCCCCTTTTTCTCCCCAATTTGGAATGCCCAATTCCCACTACTTAGTAGGTCCTCGTGGTGGCGTGGTTACTCACCTCAATCCGGGTGGAAGTCTCAGTTGCCTCCGCTTCTGAGACAGTCAATCCACGCATCTTATCACGTGGCTCACTGTGCATGACACCGCGGAGACTCGCAGCATGTGGAGGCTCATACTATTCTCCACGATCCACACACAACTTACCATGTGCCCCACTGAGAGCGAGAACCACTAACTGCGACCACGAGGAGGTTACCCCATGTGACACTACCCTCCCCATTAACCGGGCCAATTTGGTTGCTTAGGAGACCTGGCTGGAGTCACTCAGCACGCCCTGGATTCGAACTTGTGACTCCAGTCAGCGTCAATACTCGCTGAGCTAATCAGACCCCCTAGATGAGGTCTCTTGATATCTCAATAAATTTTTTATATGGGCAGCAATAAGAGTTCAATGATCCTCATGAAAAAAAAAAACAAAAAAAATCTCCAATAATCTTGTGCCTCCTCTTGGGTTCCAGAAGAGATCTCAACAACATCTCAAACTAGGGCTGCACGATTTGGACAAAAATTCATATTGCGATTAATTTGAGAAATATTGCAATTGCGATTTGAATGTGATATTATAAGCAAAACTTAGTAAGTGATCTCTTTTGACCAAAATGTGGTAATATTTTGCCCATGCTATTAGACTTAGGCCACTCTTTATGGGTTCATACTTTAGATATCTTAAAAAGAACCAAACATTTTCACTTTAGCCACAAACAAACAAATAAATAAATAAAACAGTGAACCAAAGAGAGAGAGAGAAAAAAAAATCATATTCATGTTGTACCTGTCCACTGTGCATCTGTTTTTGTCCAGTTTGTGATAGGGTCTCAGCCCACTAACCATCATCATTATTTTTGGAACCCAGTCAACTTGAGTATCTTATTACGATCATAAAGTATTACATTAATTATTATTATTATTATTAATATTATAATTGTTATTTTTATTATAATCATCATTTTTATAATTACTATTATACAATAGTTATACATTTCTGTAATAAAAGCTTGCATGGAGCATTGCTATGCTGTCCAGTTAAACAAAAGAGTTCTAAACAGTCAAGCTTTTATTTTGCCAACATCTGCTTGAAGAGTTTGTGTGTAACGGAGTTCAAAACAGCTGTATAATGTGCTCCTCGTTTTAACGTCTTCTCCTCCTCTGTCCACAAATACCCGGTGCTATGGGGTGTATTATTTGTATTTGTATATTAACTTGTAATGGCCAAACATACTGTATTTGGAATTACTCAAAAGTGAAATTAAAGTGAATCTGGAGCACTTTAATTATGAAGCACTCAGCGCACATAAGAAAACAGAACTGAACTTAGAACATCTGTTATTTACACTGAGCACGAAACTTAGTTTTAGAGCACAGACCGCTCTGAAAACACTGTAATAATGCACTAACAAAATAAGTACAGAGTAGCATGCATAAACTTTGAAGCAAGCAGTGCCAGCAGACTTTTTATTTATTTAATTAAATCACAATTAAAGGTAATATCGTGATTTCGGTTTTATTTATATTAATTGTGCAGTCCTATCTCAGCTCAGATTTGCTAACACCTCAAGTCTGCAAAGTCAAGAGATTTTAATATGAACTCATATATTTCCCAACAAATCCTTCCAAGACCATACTATCCAAGCTATGCCATCTACATGAATTCATACCTCTACACTCTTACTATATGTCAACATTTGTCTCATTTGTGTCTATTTTTAGAGAGTGTGATACTATGCATTCTGCGATTGTCTTTCTCATGAAGTATACATGCAGTGCTGCTTTAGAATTGGGTAGAAATATGTATCTTAGATGGCAGCATAATTATGCTTCCTACCTTTTGGAAAAGTCTTATGATGCCATAAAATGCTGCCCACGTAGGCAGTTCACTTGGTTTTGGAGCAGAACCTACTGTACAGCATATCTTTTCAGAAAGATGGCTCTGTTAAAAGCCATTTGAGAGCAGTGAGAGGAAGTACCGGAGTTCTCTGAGACATGCAAAAGATGAGCCTGATGTTATTTAGACTCTTGATGTTTTTTTAATGAAATGTGCCCATCTGTCGGTTCAACCCTGAGGACACACCAACACAAACCAAACAAACACATGCTCACAAATTAATGAAACTCAACAAATATACAGATCAATTAAAATAAGGTTTTAATATTCGGTTTTCAGGTCCATTTTTCCAGTTTAGCAAGCTGGCACTGAACCCCATATCAGTGTGTGGACCAGTGTTGAGGACACTAAGGGTGCTTTCACACTTGGTTCGATTGCTTAGACCAAACCAGAGTTAGGTTTCTCCCCCCTCCCCTGCCCCCGCTGGTCTCTGTTCACATCATATTTTTTGGGTCCGAACCGTGGTCCGATTACGTCATCAACGCGAGTACAAGTGGCAGCTGTTTACCACTGTAACTAGGCAACAACTCAAGAATACATCAGCTTCGCTGTGTTATTAAAGTATTCATCTCTTTGGATTTACCAACAAAACTTTACACAAAATGACAAATATGTTTGTCTGCCATGGATGCATTGAATGTGCAATGATGTGAAGAATATTAGCGTTTGTCTGGTGTGAGTCCGGTGATCGTTGCAAGAGATGTGAAGAATGTGAGCTGCTCTCTGAAGGTGATTTATTTGGACACAAGCAGGTATGAGAAATACATTAAACCATAATAACTGCGATCGGGAGCCTGCAAAGCTGCAAATTATACGTCATAAATAGCAGTTCACTTCTGCGTTTTGGTAGGATTGTGTTCACATCAGCAGCGCACCACACCGCAGTTCACATGAACCGTACCCCAGACCACCTTTTCAAGCGGACTCGGTTGCACACCAAAAGTGCTGTTGTGAAAGCACCCTAAAGCTGTGGCCACACTACAATCATGCTCCATTCAAATCCATTCAAACACATCTACACTTCACATTCACAATTATGATTTCCGCTGCATACCAAAGTTCAAGCTTGGTGAACTTTCACCTGTGAATTCGCATGACGAGAAGATGTGTGACCCATTGAAGATTGAAACATCACACAGACCGCTTGACTCTATACACAGAATGCATATTTCAAAGCTGCATTTTAAAAAAAAAAAATGTTTGATTTTGCAGGTGAGTACACAGTATCCTTTGACATTTCGAATATAGTATTATTTGTTTTTTTGTGATTTATTACTTATAAAAAAGAAACAGAAGCCCTCAAACATCACATCATATAGAGTCCGTTATAGTGTCAGAAATAATTTCGCTTATTCAAAGCCTACTGTTACGTGGCTTCCCAAGCTAAAAAATACTCACAAAGTACTGCATTTTCTGGAAATAAAGTTGCACCTGGATATAAAAGCACCTGTTCAAAATTGCGATGTTGAGAGAAAAAACCCCACATATAAGTCACACTGATAAACTGACAGAGGTTGCACTGGGCGATCATTGGTACCCAGGAGTTGCCGACTTCCTTTCCGCTGCTCAGCATGTCTACTAATTGTGTCACATTGTATTTGGGCTCATTTTCATTGGGAACATCTGCTTTAAGTAATCGTTTTTCATACTCCCTTTATGTTCCATGAAAAAAAAAGACATGACAAATAATCCACATCTGTTTATAACATATGCAACTCTGTGTGCTTGCACATTTAATTACAAATTTTAGTCCATAAGCTTGCTGTATTTTATTCATTAACGTTAACAACTGTCGATCAAGGATCTTTCTGAAATTTGCTATGCACTAATTGTCGTGTTCAATTACAATGTTTTTATGAGGGGTGTGATGAAACGTGATTTTGAGGGGATGTGAGGAGTAGCATTTGACAGCAGTCTTTTACAGTGATACTGTTTGTTAACACAATAATGTAATGGTGGACAGATTATTTAAACTGGTTGCATAAATCCAGTCATAAAAACAGAATTAAAGGGATAGTTCACCTAAAAACTGAAAATCATTTATTCACCCTCAAGCCATCCCATTTTATGACTTTCTTTCATCTGCAGAACACAAACCAAGATTTTTAGAAGAATATCACAGCACTTTACGTCCTTGCAATGCAAGTGAATTGGTGACCAGATCTTTGAAGCTCCAAAAATAAAAAAAGGCAGCATAAAAGTAATCCATAAGACTCCAGTGGTTAAATCCATATCTTCAGAAGTGATACAATAGGTGTGGATGAGAAACAGATTAATATTTTAAGTCCTTTTTTACTATAATCCACACTTTCACTTTGCAAAATAAAGTCATACACATCAGGGATGGCATGAGGGTGAGTAAATGATGAGAATTTTCATTTTTGGGTGAACTATTCCAACTATAAATGGCGGATTGTCACTGAATCTGACATATTTGGGATATGCACAATTAGTCAAAGTAGAATTGTGATATGCCCTAGTATGATGATTAAACTACAAAAGGCTGAGGTCCAATTAATAAATATTCAGACTGCATGTGCTGTGCACTTTAAAGTGAATGTGTGAAGTCGGCTGCTCCTACACTGATAACACCGCTACCATGTCAAAAACATCAAAACAAATTATTCACTGTGAAGCACGAAGCACATGCAGACTATAAATTTATATAATTAAATCGCAACCTTTTGCGGTTTAATAAGCACATTAAGCCATAAAACTTATCTGGAAGTGAGAAGCTGTCTTCAAAAACATACAAACTATACAGCTCAATTCGATTTTCCGACAAAATAAAAGCTCAATTTAACTAGAGGCATGGATGTAAAGAAATTGTGACAGAAATATATTACTACTGTAGTAAAATGTAATATTTAATGTAGTATTAATAAATAATAGTAATAATAATAAATAATAATAATATATCACTAATTACATTTATTCAACATCTCAAAAGCAAGTGTGCTGTTGTACTAAATAAAAGTTTTCAACAATGCTTTTATTAATACTGTGATGCTCTGCTGTCCTTCACTGTATCTGAAACTAATTTGATAAAGTTAACCCAATGTTTTGTTTTAGATTGTGCTGTGAGGATCAGCAAACACTTCAACTGGATCAGCAAACACTTAAATTGATTAAAAAAATAATGCAATTGTATGTTAAAAAAGTAAGTTTTCATTTTATTTGAGTTTTATGAATTTATTTGTTTAAACATTTTTTTTATTTTTTATTATAAATTGTAATTAAACTTTAAAACACAGAATTCAGAAAAATAAAATAAAACAGAAAACACAGAATTTGGGAAAAACAAATAAATAGGGCCTCATTTTCATAGGGCCACATATTTCATAATTCACAGCCCCTTCCTGATGAATATAAATACGGTAGATAAACTAAGCTTGCCTTTAAAAGAAAAAAGTTTATACACTACAAGATGAAAGTGAATATTTACAGTTATAGAGGCATTTCACCTAATATCTCCTTTTGTGTTCCGGGTTTGGAACAACATGAGGGTGCAGGGAGTAAATGATGACAATTTAACATTTTAGGTGAACTACCCTTTAAGCTTGCATTGTGTCAACAACTTTTCTCACTCACTCTCTCGCCCACAGGTCCCAGTTATTGCCCAGTTTGCGGTTTGGTTCCAGCATGGTTACATACCTCATCAGGCTCAGAATAGCCCCCGGGGAGCCCAACACACAGACGCTTACGTTTATTTACCCTCCTGCCTAGGGGACACAATTGCTTCATTTAACATTCTCTATTTGGCCCTTGCCAAAAGGGGAAACAGCCAGAGAGAGAGAGTGAGGGGGCCACATCATGAATTCACTCATTTCGTTTCCACATCTCCTTCACCTTGGCTTCGAACATCACCGCCGTGGAGATATGGCTCAATTAAGTGCGTTTCACGGGTTAGACTGCCAATCTGCCCGCCAAACTTTTATCAGTGGAAATCTTGACATGTAATGAATATGGATATTGACTTGAGTTAAGTCTCTGCGATTTGATTTCTCTGCGAGTGTGACAAGCAAATGCACACAAACACACACTCCAGTGCTTCTTGAAAATCAAGAGTGATACACACTAAGAATAAATGAGACTTGATCTAATCCGAAATCAGTCTCCCAACACTCTCAAACTACTTATATATTTGTATATATGAATATTTTGTAATATACTGAATGCATTCTGTACTTAATCAAATAGCTTTATATTTTTCCATTATTTTTAATTCGATTACATCATTTGCAGTGCTTTATGGGATTGTAGTTCATTAAAGACACTTAAGGAATATTCCGGGTTCAATACAAGTTAAGGTCAATCGACAGCATTTGTGGCATAATATTACACTGTTACACTGAGGCACTTACAATGGAAGTGAACGGGGCCAATCCGTAAACGTTAAAATACTCTCCATTTCAAAAGTATAGCCACAAGACATAAACAATATGCGTGTTAACATAATTTTAGTGTGATAAAATCACTTACTAACCTTTTCTGTATAAATTTATAGACAATTTTACAACTTTGTCGTCATGACGATGTAATGTCAACAAACCCTAAAACGACTGTAAAAATGATCATTTAAACAATGATAATACATGAGTTTAAAGAGAAGAATTAATGTAAGTGCTTTTATAAAATTATAAGCTTCACATTTCTGTGTTTAAACCCTCCAAAAATTGGCCCCATTCACTTCCATTGTAAGTGCCTCACTGTAACCACAATATTGTACTTTTTTAAGGATGGACTAGTCCAAATACATTTTTGTGGTAATCAACATTTTGCCACAAATGCTGTCGATTGAGCTTAACTTGTATTGAACCTGGAATATTCCTTTAAATACACTCCTTTGTCTTTTTGTCCGATTTTCAAATATCTTTTCTTTTTTTTTTTTTTTTTAAATCAAAGTTTGTAATGTGGTGATTTTTCTTGGAGCTGGTTGGTTTTGTTCATGGCTTAAAACTCCTTTATGAAGGATTTGATGTAATCCCTATGAAAAAAAAAAAAAAAATGGAAAAATACTTCCCGAACCAAGAAAAAAAAAAAAAAAGTGGGCAGGAACTCTTGTGCTCTATAGAGCTATAACATGAATGTGGACAGCATAGCTCTGATATTTTGGTCTCTGAAGAATTTGATGAGAAATATTTGAGTTCACATTGAGATCTCTGATTTTTGATTGACGATTTTAAGATCTTGGAAAACCTGAGCACAGCCTGAGACTTTGTTAAGAACTCTACAGGAGACACGTGGGATAACCAAGGACTTGTTTTCCAAAAAAAATCTAATTTAATCCATGTAATCATTGGTGTCTTGGAGAAATAATTGAGATGTTAAAGTGATCTCATTTGTGATTTTTTTTTTCCTTACTAAGGGCACCAGACTCTAAAAACTGATATTCCAATCCTGTCTTGATCGGAATGCAGGCGAGAGAGAGAGAGAGAGAGAGAGAGAGAGAGAGAGAGAGAGAGAGAGACCAATCGATGATCTGAGAGTCTAAACTAGATTTCCAAGCAGTTTGCCACTCACGGCAGCAAGATAAGATAAACTTTGTGTATTTTTCTTTGACCTGAGTGATGAAGTTGCCATGGCGATCAGGGAGTACACTTTCCCTATTGATATTACACAGATGTAACAACAAAAAGAACCAGATCGCGTGGCTGATAGAGCTGATTAATTAATACCAATATTGATCTGTACAAGCAAGACACAAGGCTATTAACTCTAAGGCTGAAAGTCAATTGTTACCTGGGGCTCAATAGACTGATCACTGATATCACAGCTAAATAAACTAAACAACAGACGACACAGATTATTCAAGTACAATTTCTGTGATTTGATCTTGTTAGGTCCTTCAAGACAGAGTGGAATGAAAAGTTGACTTAAAGGGACAGTTTACCCTAAAAGATTTGAATGTTCACGCAGCTCTTTTCTATACAACAACAGCATATAATAACCATTGGCTGTAAAGCTCCTAAAAGTACCAAATATCACCTAAAAAGCACCATAAAAATAGTCCATATGACTCATACGCTATATTCCTAGTCTTCAAAAACCATGTGATAGCTTTGTGTGAGGAACAGGATGGAACGTATGTCATCGTTCACCGAAAATGTTGCCCTCTGTCATAACAGTCAAATCTCATTTGCACTTCCACATTCAAACTGGCACATCTCCAGGGTAATGACCACCACTGACATTGAGAGGAACACATGCTATTGGTCTATGTGTCTTCAGAAGACTTGGAATATAGCACATGAGTGATATGGACTATTTTTATAGTGCCTTTTTGGAGCTTGACAGTATAAAATCACCATCCGCTTTCATTGTTTCTAAAAATGACATTCTTCAACAATTTCTGCTTTTTTATGTTCCACGAAAGAAAGAAAGTCATAGAGGTTTGGAATGGCATGGTGGTGAGTGAACAATAGCAGAATTTTCATTTTGGGTGAATTGTTCCTTTTTTATCATTAACTGAGAGGAAAATTACTGAATGATTAACAATTAACAGGCTCATGTGAATTATAAATTTAGAGTTTAAACTACTGTGAATCCGAAGTGACAACCGTAAACTGATGAGTTTTTTTCGGATTGAAGATATTGTTTACAACTTTTCTTTCTGTGCAAATATCAGAGCACCTTCTGTGTCCTCATGGGCGAGGAAGGCAAACTGTCTGGAATCATCCATTGTGAGGAGTTCAGAAAAAAGGAAGATAAAGAGGAAACTTTGGCAGGAAGTGACCTCCACCTTCTGAAACTGTCCACCCTTTTTCATCGATTGAAAAATATACATTTATTGATTTTAAGTTGTTTATTAAAATTATAGAAACAATATAAACACGTATATACAGTACAAATATACGTATTAGTCATTTGAGAGTGTAGGAAGACTGACTCATTCACAGTGCATCATGGGAGTGGGAAGCCACTGCAGGGTGCTTTTGCCATGGTTTATTTGCCTGATTGGTGAATTGTTTCCCTTCAGGATCATCGGTAGTGTAGTTCTTCACCAGGAATTCCACGATTAATAAAAAAAATAGTTCACATAACGCAAAACAGAAGCATACAGTACACCATCTATTAACAACCTGTGAGCTCATGATAGGTCTGTCTTTAAACATTTTTAAGTTATAGTAAATAATCAAATCCCCTGTGGAAAAAATGAATGGGATTTGCACTTCTGAAACAGACTGTTGCACTCTATGTCTCAGACAACCAGTGAAAACGTTAACAACAAGGCAAAACCACAAAACTACTCTATGCAAGTGCGTGAATGCAAACGGCTCCTTCAGCATACATGGGGCAAAACAACACAAGCTGTTATTGGAAGCCAACAGATGTCGAAAGGAAAGTTGGCATCCAGCAGCTATTCGTCATAAAACGTAAATCTATGAGGAACACAGCAAGACACAATTTCATCAGTGGAATTTAACAAAAAAAGGACTGAAGTATGAGAGAGTCGTCTCAAAGGACTTCTGATATTACCAAAATATGATATTTTCCCTACAAAACCATTGCATGCTTGAGCTGGTTTGGACAACGATTTGGTTGTGATACACACAATACACACACAAAAACACACACTTACAGTGTCAGATTTTCCCTGATGAGGAAAAACATCAGCATCAGAGTGTAAGAAGAAACCACAAAGACCAAAGACTACATACACACACAGACTACTACCCCACCCCCCCACCTCCTCCAAGTGAGCTGCCTTTGCTGTTTGTTGTCTACACAGGTAGTTGCCTCCTTAGGTAGCATCCTAACCTAGATAAAACCTTATAATTGACTGATTTGAAATGCTGTACATAGGCAGCAAATCCACACAGGAGACTCGACTCACAATTGATCCCAATGGAGTATGATGTTAGCATGTTGCTAAGCTAATTACATGACACTCAAATAAGCATAAAAATACATAGCACAATAAATATTGGGTAAAATAGTAAATACATTTAAATTACATTTAACTTTATTACCAATATTTTCTGTAATGAATCGAACATAATTAATTTCATAATCGACATTTCTCTCACTTTGTCCGCCATCTTGGATTTAGTTTTTCAATGAGCTCAGCGTAATACTTTTTAGGATTGCTTTCTCTGTGAAGGAGACATACTGTACGAGGTATCTTAAGAGACAGCATAATAGAGTGCAACAGTGACCGTCAACATTTTCAGCCGTCTTGTTCCAGAAGTACTTTCCCCATTATTTTTTCCCATAGGGATTTTATAACGTACTTCATAAAAGATTTCTAAACCATGATCCAAACAAACCAGTTCCTAGGTAAACCGCATTACAATCTTTAATCTGAAGCAAAAAAGTATTTGAAAATCTGACAAAAAGACAAAGTTCCCTTAAAGACTGTGTATTTAACGTCTTTAAAGAGGGAATTAACTACAATCCCATGAAGCATTGCGAATGATGTAAACAAATAAAAAATGATGGAAAAATATAAAACTATTGATTTAACTTTGTTGTTTGAACAATATAACAATATATGCAGTTACATAAGTAGTTTGAGAGTATAACGAAACCGACACGATTGCATAATGGAAGTGGTGGTCAGTGCTGGGCTCTTTTGTCATGGCTTGATTGCCGCAATTCTCTGATTGGTGGATTCCCCCCCTCAGGATCATGGGTAGTGAAGTTCTTCACTAGGAATTCCACTATTAAACAATTTATTAAAAATTAAGTTGAAATAACACAGACTAATGACTTCAACAGAAGTATATACCATCAATCAACAACCTCAGAGCTCACATTAGGTCTGTCTTTAAAGGTTTATGATTTATCGTAAAAAAATCTATTCCCCTATGGAACAAAATAATGACGTTTTTAATTTCAGAACCAGACTGTTGCGTTATATTATGGTCTCTACCATTTGGCACACTTATTATGCCATAAAATGCTGCCTACAGAGGCAGCTTCACATTTCAGGCTTTGGAACAGAGAGAGAGCCATCACATTTTCTGCAAAGCTAATCGCACTCCATCCAACATCAGCAATATTTTCGTCTCTTCCTGTCATAAATTTCTGCTGGCCCCGATTCGGCTCAGCTAACAAATCGGGCCAATTTATTGGCATATTGGCATGAGGTGATAAGGGTTAAAAACAACAGCAGCAGCAGGAGATTGTGGAGATGAGCTGATAACGCTGATACGAGCTCCCATACAAAACATCATGCACTCCATCACCTCTCTATCAAACTCTTATTTAGAAGAGAAGAAGCGAAAGAGAGGTGTGCAATAGAGGTATCTGCTTTGTCGGTAGGGCGGGGATGAAATTGAACGCAAAATAAATATGAATAAAAATGGAATCAAATGTAACAATTCGGGGCTAAAAAACAAGGAGGAGAAATACATAATTTATCACAGTATTATCAGGATATCCAGGCAGCCTAATCAAGGAGCGGTGGATGACTACTTTTTGCCTTATCATCCAAAGTAGTGGAAACGGAGAGGGAATTATCAGCCCGCTGCAGATTGCTGGGTTGGAATTTTAATGGTAATAATCGGAGCTCTGATGGTATATCTCCTCGCCTTATCTTTCCCATTATCTGCCCCTATCTCACAGGCATCGGTGCAAATTAATGGTGCTTTTTCAACACTGCCTTTTTATCATTGCTCAGAGAGCACCCAAGGGGAGTGAATAAGCAAAATATTAAAATACTGCATAAATCACAAT